>NW_026571473.1:4421787-4915517 GCF_026225935.1 Boleophthalmus pectinirostris | reverse complement strand
TCCAGTAGATGTGCTCTGACGCCGACTCTGAGTCCTAGTGGTGACAGGCTCTGCACTGCAGGGACATGCTGAGACTTTAAGAGGATAAGACTGTGGTCTGATTGTCCTGGGGGGCAGTGCCACTGTATGCCTCCTTAGCATTGGCATACTTTAAGGGGGCATACAGTCCCGGGTTTTACAGTCCACATACTGGTGAAGTCTAAAACACTAATCAAGGAAGCAGGGTTGAAGTCACCAGAAACTAGAAGTAGAGCCTCTGGGTGTTTTGACTGCAGCCCCACGACCACAGTTTGTGTCCTGTCACCTTCATCCACTGAGGGAGGGATGTAAACTCCAGTGAACAGGACTTGGTAAATAATATGGACACAAAGCCAAAAGGTCAATGTCCGGTGAACACTCCTTCACAGTTATATGGCCTGGATTACACCACCTCTCATTCACCAAAACACCAATCCTGGCACTTGTCTTCTTACTGCCAAGGAGCATGTCTCTATCTGCATGTACAGTCTTAAAGCCTGGTACAGATGCACTGTTGTCTGTGATGTTCGTATGAAGCCAGGTCTCCATGAAGCACATGACACTGCTGACAGTGAACTCCCTCTGAGAACCAACAAGAGCACACAGTTCATCCATCTTATTTTCCGGTGACCTTATGTTCCCCATCAGGACTGATGGAACTGCTCTCTTGAATTTCCTTTACCGCTGTTTCACTTTCACTCCAGCACAACATCCTCTGCTCGTCTTCATCTGTAGTTCCACAGGAATGTCGTACTTAACTCCAGAAGATGGTTCTCTCTGGAATAAACAAGAGGCCACACGACGAAGAACAAAGAGAGGAGAAAAAAAGACAAAAAACTCCCCAAAACATGATGGATGTTTAATTGGATGAATCAAGTAAAATAAAATTAAGTCTTAAAGTGCAAAGAAGAATACCTTAAACATACCTTAAAAAGTTAGATATTTTCAGTAGGTTTCAGGAGCTGCAGTGATCTGCTCTCAGTGCCTCTCTCAGGCGCTCAGGGCACATCATGAATTCAGCGGTTAAATGTTCATTTAAACTGTCCATTTTGTAGTTTGTACTTTTACAAGTTTTAGTGGAAGACATTTGTGCTCTGAGGTGATTTTTATGTCAGATTGTGGAGCTTGAGTCTGAAGGAGATTCATCTGTGAGAGCAGAGAGAGACATGGTCATGTTTACAGGTGGAGATACTGAGACACTTCTTTTACATGGACTTCATCAAATAGAATGTTAAATTAAATATAACACTTACTTTGTTTGATTGAACAGACACTGTAGGGCTGAGTGTGAGAGGCTAAGAGTGTGTGAAGTGCAGTCTGCTCCACTGTGACAGACAAGGTCAGATATATACAGCTCAAATCTGTCTTTCTCTCTGACAAATGAAGCCTGAGAAACATTAAATCAAACTCAGATTAGATGGATTCATGTACGGCACATTCAGGTGGATCAGAACATCACTATAGTAGCAAGTGTGTGGTTTAGTTGTGTCGTGTATATCATGTTGTGTCATAAATTATTAAATAGTGTAAAGTTTCAGATCCAATCACAAATGTAAAGTAATAAACATGTTAACATCCCTTTAACAGATGTTTCTCTAAAACAGTACATGTAGTGTGTAATGGTCGATGTTGACAGATGAAGAGTGTGTGTTTGACCCAGTTTGCTGGGTTATTTGAGACGATTTGACCCAGAAATGACCAAGTTCCTGGTCAGATCTGTGGAGAGGTGACTTCACTCACAGTAAAAAATAGGGATGGGCATTCGATGAAATTTTCTTAATCGATCATCGGAAGAATTAACGATCGATTATTGATTAATCATTAACGTTTTATATTAAAATGATCATCATTATTATTACTATCTGCACTACTAATCTGCATAAATAAATTCAACTTTACGACATATAAACCATGACCACTCTAGAGCCACATCAGCCCGTTTGACGTTATCATGTGTTTAACCCTTCCAGACCGACGGTATCGTATACGATACCGGCGGGCATGTTTTACATAACCGCGCATAACTTTTTAACCATAAAAGATAGAGACTTAATTTTTTTTTCCTTGTAAAGATAAGACCCGTGGCTTTACGAGCATCTTTCCGGTATCATCCTACGTTACACGCACGCTGCGTGGTGACGTAGTGAAAACAGGTGTCCAATAGGAACTTCGCTCTTCGGCGCGTGACGCACTCCATCCATTTTCATTGGCCCAAACTTTGCCAAAGATTGTTGTAAGTCAAGATAGTTACTCCTCTGAGCGTCTGTGCTCATAGCATTTGATAAAGCAGACCTAAGTACCATTATTTCTCAAGTAAATGGCAAATTACGCATCTCGTGTGCGTAATTGCGCATCCCTTACTATTTTTATTTGAAAAGTTTTTTTTTACTTGCAAATGACACATAATACACCCAACAGGACGTAAACAGCCTAGTGCCGAGCAATGAATCGGGTGCGCGCGGGTGTGAGCAGGTGCGCGCAGATGCGCGCTTGGCGTACACACATTCGTGTGCCAAGGCATTTGTTGTTTTGCGCACAGAGGATAAAGAGCTCCGGGAAGTCTATCAGAAGAAAGAAAGAAAGAAAGAAAGAAAGAAAAAGAAAGAAAGAACGAACGAACAGAAATGGCACGCAAAGCGTCACTTTCCTTGCTGGAAGCAGTGGCGATGGTAACGGAGCCTGGCAGTGACGCCGAGTCCGATGTGGACACTTTATACAGATGAAGAGTTGGATTACCTGGAGGATCTGGACCCTATTGAAGAGTAAGTAGCAAATATTTCATAGTTATTTAGAGCAAACATCATGCATCACTTGTAGTAAACGGGCGTAAATACATAATAGTAGCATGCGTAATGCCTATTTACGCATTGTTTGGATACAGTTTTATTTGATGCGTGAGGGGTATAATCATTTAGGTGGGGGATGAGATTGTGAACTTCAGACAACTGTTTACCTGTGTTGCACTAGACTTATGACATGTATGTTGTTGTTTATAATAACGAGCTACAAACTACATGTGTAAAGTGGATGAAGTGGTTTGGGATGTGTGGATGTCCTAATTAGTGAGGTCATAATCTGTTGACACCATTTGGGTGGGGGATGGGGTTGTGCATTGTGTTTGCCCCTGCTGCACTAGACTTAGACTTGTTGTAGTCCATATGTAATACACATGTTTTACACAAACTAACATTTTTTCCTCTTCTTTTGTTTAGTGCTGAGTCAGAGGATGTTTCTCAGGCTCCTCCAGATTCCCCTGTGCCATTCACTTCAGGTGTCTCCCCAGCTTCATCAGTGTCTACAACCCCAGCCACCCGTCCAGAACCATCAACACCTTCAACACCTACGATCTCCTCTGAGAGCAGGAGGAGGGGCAGGGATGGAGGGCATGGAAGATCCAGATCTCCACTCCTCAGTACTTCATCTCCATCACCACACTTACTAACCACCACACCAGGAAGACCGCAGCAGGCAAGGATCATATGGGAGGCTGTCATGTGTGCACTGCTGACAAACACAGGGGAAGAAGGCAGTGTACTGCATGGAAATGCAAGGCCTGTGATGTGGCACTATGCCTGGTGCCTGATAGGAACTGCTTCCATGATTGGCACTAGTGAAGGACTTGGACGAGTGCACTTTTTTTTGTTTTGAGGGCAAAAATGACATTTTTAGAATACCTACAAACTTCATATTTTGCACTTTTGTAGCTAAGACCCTAAACTAAGTATTTATTATGTCTAAAAAGTTGTTTATACATGTTTGCTGTGTGTTTTGAATAAAGGAGTGTGAATATTTTTTCCTTTGTATTTCTAGTGCTATAGCTTTTATTACAGCCATATGACACAACTACAGCATTCAGATTGTGAAAGAACAGGTTGTACTGAAAAAAAGGATGTATAGCACTTCATTAGGGGATAAAAGGGGGAGTTTTAATAGCAAAATTAGGAAAAAAATCCAGGCGAGGACAAATGTACCAAAAATGCCCTTAGGTCTGGAAGGGTTAATTCAGTTTTGTGCAACTCTCACAGAAACAAAACTTAAAACCGCATCGCTAATTTACATAAACTAAGCGAAGATAAAACTACAGAGCTTGTGTTGCTGATGTGGTTCAACTACTGTCGGATTAAAAGACATGACTCAGTGGAATACAGGTTAGTGTATTCTACTGAGTCATGTCATATTTGTGTTTGTCAAAACCAGGACACCGTACGGGGGGAGGGAGGTGGAGACTCGTCATCCACATTGAGCAACTCTCACCTGGCAAAACTTTTTCCCACTGGACACCGAAACATATGTGTTGCTTTATACACTGTGCACATGGACTCACACTTGTCCCGAATGCAACGTAAAGCATAGAATTTCTTGTACAAATCATCGTTAAATATACATTTGCGCTTCGGCATGTTGCAGACTGACCCACTGTTTGTGTCTCACTCCTTCTGAGTGCAGAGAGCCACATGTACAGACCCGTTTGTGTCACGCTACACATAGCAAACTACATTCGGTTTGTCGATTAAAATGAACGTAATCGATGAAATTCTTAATGATCAGTTATCGATTATAGAGCCCGATCGATATATCGATGTGGGCACCTGAAGGCCTATCGGCTATCAGCCAATATGCTTGCTCATAGGGGCCGATATTTCACGTGGGCATGTGATACATCATTATAAATTTTAGCTTCTCTACATTCTGTTCATTTAATCCAATTTACAGACAGATAAATGTCCTAATTTGTGGCTCCACATCAGTATTTATCTGTGGAGTCATTTGTCTGTGTGTGTGTTGTACTGTCCCTGAACACACCACAGAGTCGAGTCACTCACGTGTGTTTGTTTACACCCACAGACACAGATTCAAACACTGAGAGTATATTCTTTTTACGGACAATTAAAAGGACATTTATTAGTGCAGACGTGTGATGTGGGAGGAGCCTGTGTGAGCACAGAGTGTTGGAAATATGTCAACTTTGAAGCTAGTTTTGGTCATTTGTTATGGGTTAGCTGCTGTAGCTTTCACACATAAACAGTCGGTTTTCTATTGGTCTGTTGTAAATTGACTACATTGGCCGTATATTTGTTACCGGACCTGCATTGATATGTAAATGAGCTGTGAATAGACGTGTGAATTATGACATTTGTGCATATAATTAATTACCACGACGCGCACGTATTTACGGCTAAAGGCTAATAGCGCTAATTTCTTTACTAGTTATGGGTCCATCGCGAACGAGAGCCGGCTCTTGGAAGCGAACAACAGGAGCCTGATCCTTATTGGGAGCCGTGTTTTCTCTTTCTCTTACTTTTTTCTCTTCACATCGCGTGCAGACTCGTGGTAGTTTGACAGCGGCAGCGGCTGAAAACGAAACTTTGAGAAATTTGCGTGTGCAGAGGATAGAAAAAACAAGCATATTTGGCTGTAGTTCAGCATAAAATAAATAAACCAGGACTAATCTTGGGCTCGAGATAGGACTAAACCAAAATTGAACCAGGACTGAGTGTCTCTGTTTTACACGTGGTCTAGATCTGTTTTAGTCCTGGTTTAGTCCTTTTTCAGTCCTGGTTCAGTTCTGCTTTAGACCTGCTTGCAACAAAACAATCTGAAGAGCCACTTGGGAGCCAAAAGAACCAGCAGCTTTTAGTGAGCCAAAAGAGCTGGTTCTCTACAAAGAACTGGAATACCCATCACTAGTGTCTAGAATGTGATGCAAAAATACCATTAAGCCAACCTACTGTCTGTAAATATGATGTAAAGAGTCAGAATAACAATAAATGTTGCCTAAATAAACCCAATTTAAAATCCACTAGAGCCAAACCTAAGTTTTTTAAACAATTCAACATTTACAGTGAAATTTAACATCACTAAATATATCGGCTATCGGCAGCTCCAACCCCCATTATATCGGTTTCATATCGGCCACAACAAAATCCATATCGGTCGGGCTCTAATCGATTCATCGACTAATCACGCCCATCCCTAGTACAAATGTCTTTTTCAGTGCAGGTTTTTTGACCAATAAAAACACCTGTAATTACATAAAAGTCAAAGGTGAAGCTTCCAAAAGAACCAAAACAAACATGGCGGCTCAGACAATCCCAGACTGGTGAGTTTGTGAAGATCGTACAGAGAGAGTTTTGATTTCCTCACAATTCTTCATATCTCTCCTCTGTCAGCGGGAGGAGACACGGACCGTCACAGTCACAGCGCCCCCTGCCTGTAAACTCCCCGTCTGAAACTCACCCTTTAAACCTCCCCCTTTATCCCTCCCCCCTCCCCCTTTTGAACTCCTATTGTTACTCTTCGTCTGTTTGTTGTTTAAATGGAGAGAGTAAAATTGTCCACTTTGAATCCGTGTATCATTCGTTCATTCGTTTTTCAATATAAAACCAAAAATAAGAAAACGAAAAAACAACAGTTTTCTTCGTTATTTGTCTCCAAAACCAAAATGAAAAAACGGATAACAATTCGTTTTTTCAGTTTTCGATTTTGTGTTTAAATGATGAATGGAAAAAACGGATAACGGCCGTTTACGTGACATCCGTGACTGCGATACCGAACTTTTGCACCGCATACGGACTGAACCGGGACTGATCCAGGTCCGAGACCAGAGCGGGACTGAGACCGGGACCAGACCGGGACCAGACCGGGACTGAGACCGGGACCAGACCGGGACCAGACCGGGACCAGACCGAGACCAGGGCGGGACTCCGAGCTTTGACTCCGAGCTCCACGGGGTCCGAGCCTCAGCTTCGAGCTCCGGCCCTGCCATGGGCTCTGAGCCTCCGGTTTGGTCCCGGTCTGGTCCTGGTTTTGTCTCGGTCTCGGTCTCAGGCCCGCTCTGGTCCCTGTCTGGTCCCAGTCTCAGTAGCGCTCTGGTCCCGGTCTGGTCCCGGACCTGGTCCATTTGAACCAAAAGCTCTTAGTTCGATTCATTTTCATTGGTGTGAATGCGTCAGTCGGAGGCTTTGCACCACCTCGAGGACCAGAGCAGCTCTGTCCCGGTCTCAGTCCTGCTCTGGTCTCGGTCTGGTCTCGGACCTGGATCCGTCCTGATTCAGTCCGTATGCGGTGAGACTGGGACCAGACCGGGACCAGAGCAGGCCTGAGACCGAGACCGAGACAAGACCAAGACCAGACCGGGACCAGACCGGAGGCTCAGAGCCCACGGCAGGGCCGGAGCTCGAAACTGAGGCTCGGACCCCGTGGAGGCTCGGAGTCAAAGCTCGGAGTCCGCCCTGGTCCCGGTCTGGTCCCGCCCTGGTCCCGGTCTGGTCCCGGTCTGGTCTCGGTCTCAGTCCCGCTCTGGTCCCGCTCTGGTCCCGGTCTGGTCTCGGTCTGGTCTCGGACCTGGATCAGTCCTGGTTCAGTCCGTACCCGGTGCAAAAGTTCGGCATCGCAGTCACGGAAGTCACGTAAACGGGAAACGGCCGTTATCCGTTTTTTCCATTCTTCATTTAAACACAAAATCGAAAACTGAAAAAACGAATCGTTATCCGTTTTTTCATTTTGGTTTTGGAGACAAATAACGAAGAAAACGGTTGTTTTTTCGTTTTCTTATTTTTGGTTTTATATTGAAAAAACGAATGAACGAACGATACACGGATTACTTTGCTGCAGCTGCTCTAATCGCTGCGTGTGCGTGTGTGCGTGTGTGTGCGTGCGTGTGTGTGCGTGCGCATGCGTGCGTGTGTGTGTGTGCGTGTGCGTGACTTAAAAGTGCTTAGAACTGTTATTTCTTCATGTAGTTTACACTGAAATGGAGCAAAGGATCATGGTCTATGTAGATCTGTGGGGAAGCTGGCCCAAGTGGTCGAAGTAAGAGTCCAGTGCAATAGGTACACGTACCGTGTGCGCGAAAACCAACTCAGATGGACCCCAAGGATTCCTGAACCACCTCCCGAATAGCAAACATTTGCAAATGAACTCCCTCATCCCAGTCTTTTTCGAACTCCAGGCAGTACGTGCGAAGCATAGTTTTTAAGGTCTGATGGAAACGCTCGAGTGCGCCTTGACTCTCAGGGTGGTACGCGCTGGAATGGTAGTGCTTTATGTTCAACTTGTGCAGAACCTGCGCAAAGATTTTGGACATAAAGTTAGAACCCTGGTCAGACTGGACAACTCGAGGTAACCCAAAAAGTGAAAAAACTTCGTGAGCGCTTTCACAACAACAGGAGTAGTGATTTTACGCACAGGAAAAACTTCTGGAAAGCGGGTCGCGGCACACATGACAGTTATTAAAAACGTATTTCTAGAGTTGGTACGAGGCAGCAGACCCACGCAATCAACCAGAACGTGTTCAAAGGGTTCACTAACCGCTGGAATGGAATATAGTGGCGCTGGAGGAATGACTTGGTTTGGTTTTCCAGACATTTGGCACCAATGACAGGATTTACAATGACGCGCAACATCGCCTTTTAATCCCGGCCACAAAAAAAAAATGACATAGAATGCGATTGTACGTTTTCTTCACACCAAGGTGACCCGACAGTGGATTATCGTGAGCCAATTTCAATATCTCCGGACGATATGAAGTGGGGATAACAATTTGCGTGACCACACACCACTCTTCACTGGGAGAAACATTCAGCGGTGTCCATTTACGCATCAATAACCCGTCTTTCACAAAGTAACCAGTAGACATGGAATCAACATTCTCACCAATTACAGCTTCATCAAACAAGCGGGCCAAGGACACATCGGACTTTTGATCGGTCATCAACTGTTGCCTGGACAACGACAACGTGCTCAAATCAGGTAAATCAGCCTCACCATTTACATTACCTCTAACAGCTACATCATCATTTACAGACTCGGGCATAACTAGAAAACTATCACTCAAATCAACTTCACCGTTTTCCTGTTCCATTTCTTACTTTGCGGCTGCACGCGTAACAGCGCAGGACGTGAAAACATTGGGATATTTTTGGGCAAGCTCATCGGGGCGCGTGCTCACGACAGGGACAGGAGTCACATCAGGCACTTTCCCACCTGCTAAATCGTTCCCCATGATGACAGAAACCCCCGCTATTGGGAAACCAGGGCGCACCCCAACAATTGCGTCCCCGGACCACAAATCTGACTGAATCACAATCCTGTGCAGAGGTACACCGATATCCTGCATATTAAAACTGTGCACAGGGACATTAGAACCAACAGCAGTGTCACCTGACAGCTGCAACACGCCCTCAAAAACAAACGATTGGGACGCTGCAGTGTCCCTTAATATTTTCACTGGGACCTTTTCACTGTTAGCGTAAACAGCCACAAACCCATCGATAACAAAAGGCTTAAAATCAGAGTAATCATAGGACTTTCCTGGCAAATCTAAATGGCTAACCTGGTTGACAGTTTTAATCAAAGCAACAGGTTTTGAATTTTTCTTCTTTACCGCAGGGCAACTAGAAACAATGTCCTTTCTTTTGCAATAAAAGCATGTCACCTCGTTAACCTTAAACTCACCCGTTTTAACGTTACCATTAGATTCAGAGCTAACGACATCTTCTGTAGGAGTGGACTCATTTTTAATAGCTTCCCTGCCATTACTGCTTTTTCCAAATTGACCAAAACAGAAAGGCCGCTCAAACACCGCCTTGTGCGTCAGCACATACTCATCAGCTAACCCTGCAGCCTTACACACGTTAGAAACTTTATTCTCATTCAGATAAGTAGCGACTTTCTCAGGAAGACCATTTTTAAAATCTTCCATCAAAATCAACTGTTTTAATTGATCAAAATGATTTACATTTTGAGAAGAACACCACCTGTCAAACAAGATTTCTTTTTTCCTGACAAAATCAACATAAGTCTGATTATAATCTTTCCTCAACTTACGAAATTTTTGTCGGTATGCTTCTGGGACCAGTTCATACGCTCCGAGAATAGCAGATTTAACCTTCTTAAAATCTAAACTGTCCTCGGCAGAGAGAGCTGCATAAGCCTCCTGTGCTTTCCCAGTTAGGGTACACTGCAATAATACAGTTCACACATCCTTTGGCCATTTCAGTGTTTCAGCAATTCTTTTGAAAATGGTATAATACTTATCAACATCCTTTTCATTAAAAGCACCAAACGTATATTCTTGCGAGTTTTGACATAGGTATTTGCTCGGGACTCACCTAGCCCAATGCCAAGCTCCAATTCCCGCAATCGAATTTCAGTCTTCTTCTCCAGCCTCTGCTGCTCCAAATGTAACTCCTTCTAGCGTAACGCAAGTCTTCCCAACTCGACTTCGAGTTCCTTTTAAACGAACCGCCTCATTGGTTTCGCCAGATGAGGACAAACGTGGGCTTTTGGCCAAAACGGCCAAAACGAAAAATACCCTGTTCAATCAAAGCTGACAATACTTCATTTTTAATCACCGCTTTTTTTGCTTTCTTGGTGATCATCACATTGTACTTTTCAGCTACAAGGAGCAACTGATCCTTTGTGCATCTATGCAAGGCTTCCAGCGTGGGCGCCTTGATAAACTCACCTAAGCTGAACTCCATACCTACCCAAAATCCTAAAGCCTACAATCCAAATCAAAGCACAAATGACCTACCCAAAATCCGCCTACCCCACAAAAGCTACTCCACCTGCAAAAACAAGTCAAACTAACGAAACTAAAGTCATAACAATTTGCCCAAATTATGTCACGAACGCAAAGTGGCACAGCCTAAAGTTACCGCAACTAAAACACAAAAGGCAACTAAGGGCACAACAAATGACTCCGTTAAAAAGGCTTTTTGCCAGTTTTGACGAGCCCCCATAAATATGTTAGGACCCAAAAAAATCCCAACATATTTAGAAAAGGACACGAAAACCAAAGTAGAATTTTAGAATTATTTTATTTTTGTTTGTGCAAAGATGTTTAAACCCAAAAAAAGAAACCCTACCTGTGCCCAAACCAAAAGTATCAACGGAAAGGTGGACCTGGTGAGCCGGCCAAAAGGAACAAAAGGGTGCGACACCGGGCCAACCCTATACAGGGCCGTAGGAGCCGGTGCCAGCACCCGTAACTAAAGACAAAAAAACCCAACAACCTAACCCCAACAGAAAAGCAAAAACAGGACAGCCGGTCCCACCAGGTCAAACAAAAGGCTAACGGCTAACAAAAGCTACCCAAACGATGGAGCAGGGTGCATCCCAGCGCGAGGCGTGTGCGCTTTTATTTAAGGCCTCCTGCCGGAAATGAGCCCAAAAAAAACTACAAAAAATTAACTTATAAGAACAAAACTAGGCAGAAATGCTACAAAAAATATAAACAATAAAAAGAAAGCAGGGAAAAACCAAAAAGTGCCCAAACGTAACAACGTTTCAGCCGTTGCTTTCGCTGCTTTTGTGGGTTAGATTCCTGATCTCTGTGAGTGGACTGTGAATTTGCACAAATCTATAAGAACTGTCTAAGTCCCTCCCCTTCTGTCCCAGGTGAGATCGACTAGTTTTGTTAATTATAAAAAAAAACAACATTAAACGTTCAACATGTGAAAGCTTCCACAAGAGCAGACCACCTCCCTGTTGCCATGGTTTCTATCTAATATTAATACAGATGGAAAAGTACATCATAATGGGAAAATGATTTAGCTCCCCTCTGGGATGATGACATCATCACATTCTAGAATCTAAAATAGTTTTGGAGCCTGAGAAGCTGTCGCCGTAGCAACGTGATGTTCTAATGCCGCCCTGGATCTCCATGGTGATAGAACTCTGCTTGATGACATCATCAGAGAAGCACGACGCTGCTTTAAAGTAAACTTTGAGTGACACAGTGAAATAAACACTAAAGTGACAGAATACTTTTACTAATACTTTTACTACTGCGACTACTACTTTATGACATCATCAACAAAGGACAAGCACAAAGCAATTTACTGCTTTGAAGAAGATTATAAGTATAACACAAAACAAACACTACAGACACAGAATACTGCCACTTTTACTTCGTGTACTGCGACTACTGCGTGTACTGCTACTACTGCATGTTTACACGAGAGATTTTCTCTCTCTCTACTGCATATTTAAACAGAAAAAATGAGCTGGCCTACGGTCACGCCCCAAATCTTAGAGACTGAGAACCAGGAACTGCACGAGAGGATCCAAAACTTAGAAAATCAGAACCCGCAACAAAACAAGACGATCCAAAACTTGAACAAGCAACAAAACGAGAGGATCCAAAACTTAGAAAATACGATCAAGCAACAAAACAAGACGATCCAAAACTTAGAAAATACGATCAAGCAACAAAACAATAGGATCCAAAACTTTGAAAATAAGAACAAGCAACAAAACGAGAGGATCCAAAACTTAGAAAATAAGAACAAGCAACAAAACAAGACGATCCAAAACTTAGAAAATAAGAACAAGCAACAAAACGAGAGGATCCAAAACTTAGAAAATACGATCAAGCAACAAAATGAGAGGATCCAAGACTTAAACAATCAGAACAAGCAACTAAAAGAGACGAAACAAAACTTTGAAAAGCAGAACCAGCAACACAACAAGACGATCCAAAACTTAGAAAATAAGAACAAGCAACAAAACAAGACGATCCAAAACTTAGAAAATAAGAACAAGCAACAAAATGAGAGGATCCAAGACTTAAACAATCAGAACAAGCAACAAAACAAGAGGATCCAAAACTTAAACAATCAGAACCAGCAACTAAACCAGACGATCCAAAACTGTGAAAAACAGAACCAGAAACAAAATGAGAGGAACCAAGACTTAGAAAATAAGAACAAGCAACAAAACGAGAGGATCCAAGACTTAAACAATCAGAACAAGCAACAAAACAAGAGGATCCAAAACTTAAACAATGAGGTCCAGGAACAAAACGTGATGATCCAAAACTTTAAAAAACAGAATCAGCAACAAAACAAGAGGATCCATGACTTTGAAAATCAGAACCAGCAACAAAACGAGACGATCCAAAACTTAAACAATGAGGTCCAGGAACAAAACGTGATGATCCAAAACTTAAACTATCGCTACCAGCAACTAGACGAGATAATCCAAAACTTAATCATTCAGAACAAAGATCTGTGCAAAAAGGAAATTTTTGAATTGAAAAGTTTTCGGTTAAGAACCAGAAGCTACAGGAGGTGTCCCACATGTTTTCGCGCATTCTCCACTTACACTTCTTATAAGAAGCGCATGTCCGAAGATCTGAAAAGTGTGGAGAACAGGTTATCGGAGGTGTAGAGAGACAGAGAGACAACGACAGAGGATCACAGAACTGTTGGAGGAGATGGAGATTCTCAGTGATGAACATGAAAAGATCAAACAGGAGAAAACACATCTGCAAGAGCAAATCCAGCAGATGTGTGAAGAGCTGCAGAAAGCCCACGCCGAGCTGGAGAGCTCCACGAAGACGTTAGCCGAGGAGCAGAGGAGAAACCAACTTCTCACACGACTGAAGGACAAATACGAACTCCACGACGAAGAAGAAGAATACGAGGACGAGAGCGCGAGAGGAGAGGAAGAGGAGACGGAGGAGGAGGAAGACGGGACAAACTAGATGAAACCCCAGCTCAGACCTGGGTTAAGCCGGGCGTACACTGTGCGATTTTTGACCCTTTTTGAGCCGATTTTTCGCTCGTGCGACTGTTTTGGGGATCGGGCCGAGTTTTGGCTTCATCGTGTGTCGTGCGTCGTGTAGTTTACATGGGGTAAAGAGAACCGATTAATGGATCACGACCAGCTCCCGATCGACATTCGTAGGTCGCAAGAAAATCAAACTTGTTTGAAATCCAGTCGCCTCTCGTGAGGATTTCGCTCTGTTGAAGTTCTTCCACGAGCCGATTAGCCAGAATCTGGCAGACTGTGCATGCACGGACACAGAAGCGGAAGTAGGATATGAAGTTGTGGAGGACGATGGCGGGCCGGCGAGTGTTTTGGACAGTGGACATGGAGGCGCAGCTCATCGAGCTTTGGCAGACTCACCCAAGCCTCTTCGATGTGGCCTCACAAGGCTACCATGACCGCAACAGAAGAGAGAAAAGTTGGGAGGACATTGCCGCTCAGTTGCAGCTGCCAGGTAATGTTTTTGTATAGACTAGCAAAATAGAAATGTAGTTAATTCGTTGTTGTTGTTGGTTTGTGCATGCGTGTGTGTGACAGAAAGAGACAGAGGAGCGAGAGCGATTTTGTGTAATATATTGGCTCCAGTAATTCAGATATCACTACACTACCAAGCTAGAATTAGCCTGCATTGTGTGTGTATATGAGTCAATGAAACCAATAATATTCTTTTTTAGCAAGCAGTACTTGCTAGTAGCAAATAAACAACATAAAGAACATGTTAATTGTATTTTTCAGTGAATGAGGTGAAAACCCGCATGACATCACTGCGCACGCAGTACGGGAAACTTTTGAAACCCAAACCCAGCGGCAGTGGACAAAAACCTCTGACCTCCAAACAGACGTGGATTCTACAGCACTTGGATTTTTTGAAGGCCCATGTCATACACAGGCATACCGAGTCCACACTCAGAGTAAGTCCATAACCACGTTGTTGGAATAAATAAATAAAATATATATAAAATGTATAATAAATATTTATATTTAAGAAAATTAAATGCCACAGTTAATAATAATACATTTTTTTTTAAAGCAGCCCTGAATTCAATGTAAATTATCCTAGTTATTATTATTATTAGATTATATAATATATTGTAGTCTAGATCAAAATCTGACCTAAACAACACTGTTAACAACTTTTTTGTGTAATCACTTTCTCCCTGTCTGCTTCCTGTGCTGTTTCTTACAGCTTGCTACAGAGTCAGAGGACACAGGCCCAATGGAAGAGGGAGATGAGGATCAATCAACTGTGGAAACTGAATCAGATGTCTTTACTTCTTCAGACACCGCCAGTCCGGTTTCTGTGACGCAGGAAGAAGAAAACGCCTCCAACAGTTCAACAGTCACACCGTCCACAGATCAGCCTGTCAAAAGACCCAAAGTGCAGAAAGTGAAGCCAAAATCCACAGAGCACAGCATTGAAATGGCCAAACTGTCCTTGCTTCAGCAGGTCCAGAACACACTTTCTGGATCTAATGCAGATTCTGAGGAGGTATTTGGTCAACAGGTAGCCTCAGAGTTGAGAAACATTAAGGACAGAGCTCTACAGTTGAGGCTCAGAAGAAACATAATGAACATTATTTATGACACACAGGAGGCAGAGCAGGCTGGTCATTCTCAATTTGCAGGTCCACATCCTACACCAGGTCCACAACCTAGGCCTTACACAACTACACCCATGTATCCCATGCACCCTTATCAGGCCCAGCCACCCTCCCAAGACTACCAGGCCCCATCAACCCAGCCAATGTCCTTTCTGAAAATGATAAACTCTGAGTAGCTGGGTACCTTAAAACCAAAATGTCCAACATTAGTATTTGGTCGGCTATTTCTCAGTTAACTTGTTCCTGCACAGGCTGAAAAGCTGTAGTTTCATTGCACCAAGTGCATATAAATTTAGTTTGACACAGTGTGTATGCTAAAGTGACTTTGCCATCTACCTCAATGCTGCAAGGTGGTACAGAATTGTTGGCACATTCTGTGAATCGAAAAAAATATTTTTTTATTTTCACAAAACAAGTCATTGTTGTGATGCCCCACAGAGGTAGATTTATTTATGCTAGTAATTACAAAGGGAATTATTTGTGTTATTTATTTCATACCTCAGTTTTTATACAAAAAGAAAAAATATTTAAGTATGTGTTACCAAGTTAGTGTTTCCAAAAATAAAGAAAAAAAGAACCTTTCTTTACATTTTGTGAATTTTCATTTCAAAATTCTCATAAACCAAAAAAATTCTTCACAGTAAGGAGAAATGAGGTTTGAATCCATCCATAGCCCCGTTGCTGGAAGTCAAAGAGTTCACACACAGTCCTCTGTTATCTCAAACAATAGGGCTACCGATTGATTCACATCAGATTTGTCTTAACTTTGGCCTACACCATGTGTTCTTGCCAAGATACACTTCCTGCAGGTGACACAAAGTACTGGCAAAGGACATCTCGTTGTTTCTTTGCTTCAACTGAAGGGTTCCTAGCTTGGCCCATGGAAACAGACTGAAGCCCTCCCTCCCTTCTCCATGCTCCTTCCATCAACTGATGATTGGCATCTTCGCAGTCTATGTAGCCAGGTGGTACATAGGCATCAGCGCTGTGGTGGCGGAGGAAGTTGTGCAAACAAAGACATGCAAAGAGGATAGTGACAACCTTGTCAGGATCCAGGCAAATTGTTGTTCTGAATACTCTGAATCGATTAGCAAGAATTCCAAAAGCATTTTCTACCACACGCCGTGCTCTTGAAAGACGGTAGTTGTAGATTCTCTGATTTTGGTTGAGATTGCGTAAAGGATATGGTTTCATTAGATCTGCTCGTAGGGGATAAGCTTCATCTCCAACCAACATATATGGCATCATGGCATCAGTGTGTGGCAAGGTATCAGCAGGGGGGAAGCTCAGCATGCCTGTGTCCATCGCATGTTTCAGGTCGGAATGGGCAAATACTCCAGCATCAGACACCCTTCCCTGTGTCCCAGCGCTGGCATACAAGAACTTGTAGTTGGCATCAACTACAGCCATAAGAATAATGGAAAACCTAGATTTGTAGTTGTGAAACATGCTTCCACTCTTGGCAGGGGGTTGAATGAATATGTGTTTCCCATCAATGGCTCCTAAGCAATGTGGAAAGTGCCACTTGTCCGCAAAGTCTTTAGCAACAGCCTTCCACTCAGAGATAGTCGATGGTGTCTGTGGAACACATGCAAAGGTGATACACAAAATTAATCTCAGGTGAATTAATGTTTTCCATTTCTTAACCACCCATTCAAAACTGTCACAGTTCACTTCACCTTTTATTTACACATTTCACAAAGACTGAATGAATACATCCAGAAATCAGAGAAATGTTTCTGTTGAAAATGTATTGCTTAATTAACTGATGGGACATTTTTTAATAATGTTTGAGATAACAGCTATCACCCTGGCTTTGATCTGTTTGACCTGTTGCCCTCAGGGAGGTGCTACAGGGGCATTAGCACAAAGAGAAACAGGCCATGAAGTGAAATTTACCTTCAAGTAATCTTCCCGTAGTACAGAGGTTAGGGCTGTGCATGTTTCCATCACAATCCTGCTCACTGTGTGGTGCTTCCAATTCTATACTGAAAACTTAACGAGTTGAAGGTTTCACCTGCCAAAGTGAAAAGAGTGTCAAAGATGTTGATTTTCTCTTCTTATATACTTTAACTTCTTGGGTTCTTCTTAAAGACAATACAGTAAAGTGTATTTTCCTTGTTGACATGTTTCGGCTGCTTTAAAAAGAACCCAAGAAGTTAAAGGTGAAGAAAGTGTCTTTTAAATACTCTAACATAGATTTTGATAGTTAATGTATGGGGAGGTGGACAAAGATGGATGTTGATAGACTGACAGATTGTGACTGATGGATGGAGGAGAAAAGAATGTAGTAGTAGTAGTAGTATGAAAGTGATTTGACAGATGTGCAGTTAGAGGGTAAGTGCAACTGATATAGAAAAGGGAAGGTATGATGAAGTTACCGGGCTGTATGTAGTTCAGTGGGTGAACTGATCTACAAGCTTAAATAGATAGATGACTTTGCTTCATGTCCACCTCTCTATATTTTAATTGGGAATGTTACTGAAATGTAATTTACATGCACACACTTACCTGTTGCCAAAAATCGAAGGGTAACAGACAACCTCTCCCTGGGACTGATGGCCTTCCTGAGATGAGTATCTCTCTTGAGGATATGTGGAGTTACCCTCTCCAGGAGGTAATTGAAGTCGTGCACAGACATTCGGAGAAGGTCCCGAAAACCCATCATGTCATCTACCTATTAACACATAACACCCCATATGAATACAGCATTATAGATGTGGGATGCTATTGCCCACTGAATAGTCTGTAACTGATTGGTGGTGAAATCTTTTATGACTTAGACATAACACAGAACTGACACTGATACTTAACCAGTATTGTAGACCTGTAATGGACCTGGATGTCACCTTTGAGTAGAACTACCTCCCTCAAAAAATCCTTTTGTAGGTGTTCAAGCCAGCCACTACAATGCTACACTTGTACAAGTTACTTGGCTAGTTTTTACTGTGCTTAAAAATACCAAATCTAACAAGAACAGAGGTGTAATTAACACAGCTCTGTGTGTCTGACATTGATTCAATACTATGATAGCAAACAAAACTAGGTCACTTCTGAAGTTAGTTGTGATTGCCCGGACCATTGATGTCAACAACACAGAACAGTGTTGTTATAAGTTTGGTGAATAACTTGATGCTACTTACCTCCAGTTCCCTCTGAAGAACTGACAATCCATACTGCCCACGTCTGCCCAGCCATTTCTTGGACCAGACTCGTCGCTTCTTCTTTTTGGGCTTGTCTGAGCACAGAATGGCACAAATTGCCAAGGCAGCGCGTCTGTTTTTTCCGTGGCTCAGCATTGTGTCTCCGCCAATAGATCCATGGTCTCCGCACATCTGTGGTTTTCTAATTCCGTGGTTTTCTTCTTCGTGGTTTTCTACTTCCGGAACAACAACTTTGACAACTCCGGTCATTAAGTGAATGTACAGTGTGAGCAGGCAAGTCGCATCCGAGCATCGGTTCGTTCAGTGTGAGAACATGATTCGTGAGCTGTGAACTTTTAAACCCTGCGATTTGGTCGTACAGTTTAAGCTGGGGCTGAGTGACACGACCGAAAATATCGCACAGTGTACGCCCGGCCTTAGACCTGGGTGAGATCAGGTTTAGATCGGGTTTTCAGACCTGGTTTAAACCTGGTTTAGTCCTGGATTAGACCTGCCGGTATTACGACATCCGTCCAGTATATGACATGTCTCTATTTACTCTATTTTTGTTTAGCACTCATGCCTCACAGCAAGAAGGTTGTGGGTTGTTTCTCTTCGTGTCTGGATGAGTTTCCTCCGGTTTCCTCCATCAACACAAAATCTGCTCCAGGTCCATGAACAGTTGATAGTCAAGGACACTTAAACACAATCAATTCAATCATTGTGTCCTTAGGCAAGACACTTCACACACATTGCCTCGTATGAAAGTGGTGTGTGTGTGTGTGTGTGTGTGTATATATATAATATATATATATATATATATATATATATATATATATATATATATATATATATATATATATATATATATATATATATATACTTCACAGTGAATCAAGTGGGTTTTTTCAAGTTCATAACATTTACAGTTTCATTATCTTACTGGTTTTGCAGTGATGTTTAGCCTCTGCACATTCACCGGCTGTAATGAAATATGATCACACTTGTTGAGTGTCAGACTTCGAGTCTGAGACGAGACCGAGATCAAGCTCCAGCAAGACCGAGTCCAAATGTGCTCGAGTCTGAGACGAGACCAAGACTGTAAAAAAGCGGTATCGAGGCTGGTCTCGAGACCAAGACTGGTTTACTACAACTAGGGATGGGCATTCGATGAAATTGTATTAATCGATTGTCGGGAGAATTAACGATCAATTTTCGATTAATCATTAACATATAAACCATAACCACTATAGAGCCACATCAGCCTGTTTGACATTATCATGTGTTTGTGCAAGTCTTAAAGAAACGAAACATAAAACCACATAGCTAATTTGCATAAACTAAGCGGAGAAAAAAAATAAAAATGTTCTTGTGCACTGATGTGGTTCCAGCGTCTGTTGGACTAAAGGACACAACTCAGTGGAATATGAATGTTCTTTCTGTGACAGTGGGATGTTGATGCTGAAGGTGAGTCAGGTCTGTGTGCGTGTCGCGATGTTTTCAAAGATCGTACATGTGCAGGTTTAGTGCAGCTCTTTATGTTGCAGTAACCAGGATACTGCGTAAACATGCAACATGATGAAACCGGGATACAGATTTAAAGTGCCAGTGGAAGTTGGTTTAAAGAAGAGGTTGTCAAACTCAATGGGGCGCAGTGTTTTAGTGCAGTACAGTTTTTTTTTAAAATGTTTTATTTTTTATATATAGCTTATTTTAAGCCTAAATTAACAATAATCAGATCAAATGGAGATACATTTATAAAAAAAAACAAAAACAAAAAAACACTGATATATAAATGTGCCAAAATAACTGTAAAATACAAATAAATTAAAATAAATAAAAGAAAATGACAAAGATGGTCTTGATTTGGTCTTGATGGGCCGTGGTCTTGGTCTTGTCTCGGTCTCGACCATGGATCTATTAAAATAAGTGGATACAGTGTTGCTGCTTGTAGCTGCCTCCAGTTGACATAGTGACACTCACTGGAACTACAGAGGAAAAAATCCCATGGGCCGAGACAAGATTTTTCTCATGGAGCTCAATGTAATCACAAACTGCTCATGTTCGACTGACAGGGACCTACAACTTTTAAAAATGTCAGATTTTGTGGCGATTTTTACCTATTTTGAGATCATACTCTTTTTCTAAGCTCAAAATCCTACAATTGTCTTAAAAAACACGTTATAATCGTTCCTCCGGCTTCGCTCTAGCTCCTCTCGCTCTGATTGGTCAAAGTGATCACGTGATACAGAAGCCCGTGCATTCTTGTTTGCCTGTGGAAGAAAAGACAGTACTGCACATGTTCTGTCGGCCCACAGCCACCGGAAGAACATCGCCGGGCTAAAGGTGAATCTGGGATCATGCGCCATTGAGCTCGGCCTATTGACTTGAATGGGCGGCCATTTTGGAACCTGGGGGCTTGGTCTCAACCCTCAGAGGTCTTGGTCTTGTCCTGGTCTTGGTCTGGATTAGTGCGATCTTAACTACAACACTATAATGTCACCGATAGAAAAGAAAAGATGAGAGAAAAACATCTATGGATTTGACTTTTGGAGATTTCTTATAAAAACATGTGATTATTTCCGAAAGTGCCTCTTGTCTCTTGTCATTGATAGTGTGTGTGTGTGTGTGTGTGTGCGTCACATCTCATGATACACTCGTGCATTAGCATTAGTGCTAACTGTCCCTGTGAGGGCCTCCTCGCTCCTGTGCTCTTAATTGTTTTGTGTGTGTAATATCTTTGTGCGTTCATGTTTGTCCCTCCTTGAACCGTCACCTTATCGTGGTGGAGGGGTTTGAGTGCCCGAATGATCCCAGGAGCTCTGTTGTCGGGGGCTTCATGCCCCTGGTAGGGTCACCCAAGGCAAACAGGTCCGGGGGGACTGGTCAGACGAAGAACGGTTCAGAAGCCCCTTATGATGAGCAACACGCAGAGGCCAGTTACGTCGCCCGGATTGGCATCACCGGGGCCTCACCCTGGAGCCAGGCCTGGGGTGGGTGCTCGTCAGTGAGCGCCTGGTGGCCGGGACTTCCCCCACGGGGCCCGGCCGGGCTTAGCCCGAAGGAGCGACGTGGGGCCGTCCTCACGTGGGCCCATCCTCACGTGGGCCCACCACCCGCGGGAGGAGCCATATGGGGCCGGTGCAGAGAGATCTGGGTGGCAGTCGACGGCGGGGGCCTTGGCGACCGGATCTCCGGACATGGAGACTAACTCTGGGGACATGGAATGGGGAAGGAGCCTGAGCTTGTGCGGGAGGTTGAGCGTTACCGACTAAATATAGTCGGCCTCACCTCCACGCACAGTTTGGGCTCTGGAACCCAACTCCTTGAGAGGGGCTGGACACTCCATTTCTCTGGCGTTGGCCGCGGGGAGCGGCGGCGGGCTGGTGTGGGCTCATTGCCCCACAGCTCAGCCGCTGTGTGTTGGAGTTCACCCCGGTGAACGAGAGGGTCGCGTCCCTGCGCCTTCGGGTCGGGGACAGGTCTCTCACTGTGGTGTCGGCCTACGGGCCGAACAGCAGTGCAGAGTACCCGGCCTTCATGGAGTCCTTGGGAGGGGTACTACACAGTGCACCGACCAGGGACTCCGTTATTCTCCTGGGGGACTTCAACGCCCACGTGGGCAACGACAGTGACACTTGGAGAGGGGTGATTGGGAGGAACGGCCTGCCCGATCTGAACCCGAGCGGTGTTTTGTTATTGGACTTCTGTGCTAGTCACGGTTTGTCCATAACAAACACCATGTTCGAGCACAAGGGTGTCCATAAGTGCACATGGCACCAGGACACCCCAGGCCGGAGGTCGATGATCGACTTTGTAGTCGTGTCATCTGATCTCCGGCCGCGTGTCTTGGACACTCGGGTGAAGAGAGGGGCTGAGCTGTGAACTGATCACCACCTGGTTGTGAGTTGGGTTCGCTGGCGGAGGAGGAAGCCGGAAAGACCTGGCAGGCCCAAGCGTGTAGTGAGGGTCTGTTGGGAACGTCTGGCGGAGCCCTCTGTCAGAGGGACTTTCAACTCGCACCTCCGGGAGGACTTCTCCCAGATTCCGGGGGAGGCTGGAGATATGGAGTCCGAGTGGGCTTCATTCTCGGCCTCTATTGTCAATCCGGCTGCTCGGAGCTGTGGGCGTAAGGTCTGTGGTGCCTGTCGCGGCGGCAATCCCCGAACCCGGTGGTGGACACCGGAAGTAAGGGATGCTGTCAAGCTGAAGAAGGAGTCCTATCGGGCCTTGCTGGCTCGGGGGACTCCTGAAGCAGCTGACGGGTACCGGCGGGCCAAGCGTGCTGCAGCCCGTGTGGTCGCGGAGGCAAAAACTCGGAGCTGGGAGGAGTTCGGGGAGGCCATGGAGGAGGACTATCGGACGGCCTCAAAGAGGTTCTGGCAAACCGTCCGGCGCCTCAGGAGGGGGAAGCAGTTCTTCACCAACACTGTTTACAGTGCGGGGGGAGAGCTGCAGACCTCGACTGGGGACGTTGTCCGGCGGTGGAAGGAATACTTTGAGGATCTCCTCAATCCCACCGTCACGTCTTCCGAGGAGGAGGCCGAGGCTGGGGACTCGGAGGCGGACTCATCCATCACCCTGGCTGAAGTCACTGAGGTGGTTGGAAAGCTCCTTGGTGGCAAGGCTCCGGGGTTGGATGAGATTCGTCCTGAGTACCTGAAGTCTCTGGATGTTGTGGGGCTGTCTTGGCTGACACGCCTCTTCAACATCGCGTGGCGGTCGGGAACAGTACCTCTGGACTGGCAAACCGGGGTGGTGGTCCCTCTGTATAAGAAGGGGGACCGGAGGGTGTGCTCCAACTATAGGGGGATCACACTCCTCAGCCTTCCCGGTAAGGTCTATGCCAGGGACTGGAGAGGAGAATCCGGCCGATAGTCGAACCTCGGATCCAGGAGGAGCAGTGTGGTTTTCGTCCTGGCCATGGAACACTGGACCAGCTCTACACTCTCCATCGGTGCTCGAGGGTTCATGGGAGTTTGCCCAACCAGTCCACATGTGCTTTGTGGAATTGGAGAAGGCATTCAACCGTGTCCCTCGTGGTGTCCTGTGGGGGGTGCTCTGGGAGTATGGGGTCCGGGGCCCTTTGCTAAGGGCTGTCCGGTCCCTGTATGACCGGAGCAGGAGCTGTGTTCGCATTGCCGGCAGTAAGTCAGACCTGTTCCCGGTGCATGTTGGACTCCGCCAGGGCTGCCCTTTGTCACCGGTTCTGTTCATTGTATTTATGGACAGAATTTCTAGGTGCAGTCAGGGGCCGGAGGGGGTCCGGTTTGGGGACCACAGGATCTCATCTCTGCTGTTTGTGGGTGATGTTGTCCTGTTGGCTTCATCGAACCAGGACCTGCAATGTGCACTGGGGCGGTTTGCAGCCGAGTGTGAAGCGGCTGGGATGAAGATCAGCTCTTCTAAGTCTGAGGCCATGGTTCTCGACCGGAAAAAGGTGGCTTGCCCTCTCCGGGTGGGTGGGGAGTCTTTGCCTCAAGTGGAGGAGTTCAAGTATCTCGGGGTCTTGTTCACGAGTGAGGGAAGGACGGAACGTGAGATTGACAGGCGGATCGGTGCAGCTTCGGCAGTGATGCGGTCGCTGTATTGGACCGTTGTGGTGAAGAGGGAGCTGAACCGAAAGGCGAAGCTCTCGATTTACCGGTCAGTCTTCGTTCCTACTCTCACCTATGGTCATGAGCTCTGGGTAGTGACCGAAAGGACGAGATCGCGGATACAAGCGCTCGAAATGAGTTTCCTTCGCAGGGTGGCTGGGCGCTCCCTTAGAGATAGGGTGAGGAGCTCAGTCACACAGGAGGAGCTCGGAGTAGAGCCGCTGCTCCTCCACGTCGAGAGGAGCCAGTTGAGGTGGCTCGGGCATCTGTTTCGGATGCCTCCTGGGCGCCTCCCTCGGGAGGTGTTCCGGGCATGTCCCACCGGGAGGAGGCCCCGGGGAAGACCCAGGACACGCTGGAGGGACTATGTCTCTCGGCTGGCCTGGGAACACCTCGGGGTCCCCCCGGAGGAGCTGGAGGACGTGTCTGGGGTGAAGGAAGTCTGGGAGTCCCTGCTTAGACTGCTGCACCCGCGACCCGGCCCCGGATAAGCGGACGAAAATGGATGGATGGATGGATGTTTGTCTCTGATGGTTCATTCTCTGCGCTCATCGATCCACAAACACTACACACTCATCATTACAATCATGAGCAGCGAGCGCACAGGGGCTCAGAGGACACACTAAACACACACATATTCTAATCAAACACCCAACACACGAATAAGGACAGAAAGAGTGTGTGTGTGTGTGTGTGTGTGTGTTTATGTGCTTCTGTGTGTGTGTGTGTGTGTGTGTGTGTGTGTGTGTGTGTGTGTGTGTGTGTGTGTGTGTGTGTGTGTGTGTGGTCGAGAAACATACAAACAGAGGAGAAAAATATAAATTATAATAAAGTCTATAAGTACAAACATGTGGGAAACCAGCGGTAATAGCTCTGTAATAATAGCGCACATTAGCTGGCTCTTAGCACCTGGCACTTAGGATTTCCTGATATTACAAATAAACATCTAATTGGCCCTTAAACACACATTTTCTATAATGTACTACTGCGAACACAAAACACTCTGCAAACATGCTGATGTACACGTGTGCCTTTTTCAAAACCACTATTCACTTGAATACGCACTCGAGACTTGCCCCCTCGAGCTCTGCCTGATGCACCGAAAACAACTAAAACATGAAGAGCTGTCAACCAAACCTGAAAACGACAGCATCTGATTGGTTACAGTGGTAAATAGTTAAATTTTTATACAGCCCTTTTTAGGGGTGTGCAAAAATATCGGAATATCAATATATCGTATTGTTTAATGTGATGATACAGTATTGATATCGTGGGCTGCTGTATTGATATATCACCAAGAGTATTTTTAGGTGTGTTTTACTAAATTATTTTGTTACAGCGCTACCGTTTTGTTGCTTGTGGAGTGAAAGGAAACTCATTTATGCAACACATTTGACATTTTTACTGTTTTGATGATTAAAATGTTTGTGTTTTATATGAACTTTGGACAAGAAGTGGTTTAACAAAGACTTTTAGTATCACAGCCATGATTTAGGCTTTATTTTTTATTGAACCATGTCGAATCGATTTGAAAGATATCATCGAATCGAAAGTGCACTGTATCGAGATATGTATCGTATCATGGCCTGTGTATCGAGGTATGTATCGTATCGGCAACTTCTTAATGATACCCAGCCCTGGCACTTTTCTACCTTCATGGCACTAAAGAGCTTTACAGTCGTCCCTCACTATAACGCAGTTTACTTTTCAACATATAAACCAATAGTTTTTATGTTAGGCTGTGGAGCTTCTGTCATCTCGTTTTTATTTGGTAAGATTTTGTATTATTTGGATTTCATAGATAAATGTTTCAAATGTAATGCACATGCATATCAAATATAATATATATATTACATATAATATCAAATATATAAAGTGTAGATTGTGCAGAGTCGAGTCTCAGGTCTGATCTGATTCTGGTCAGGTTCCTGTTGTGTCCAGTTCATTAAATGTAAGTTACAACAACAAGTCAACAATGATGATGAATGGTTAGAAAAATGTATAAAAAAATAAATACAAGTTTTGGACATTTGATTTTTCACACTAAGTTCAGCCCAAATACTACACATGAAATCAACACAATCTGATCCCCCACACATCCTGGATCTTATTCTTTGCTCTTAGTTCATTTTATAATGTTTTAAAGAAGTATCGGATCAGGATTCGGTAGATACTCAAAATCAAAGGATTCAGACTCGGACTCTGTTTCATTTGTATGCACCGCTTTTCTACCTTCATGGCACTAAAGCTCTTTACAGTCGTCCCTGACTATAATGTAGTTCACTTTTCGCGACCTCTCTGTTTCGCAGATTTTTGTGCGTCCTGATTGGCTAATGGGCTGTAGACCATTTTCAATCTGTCTCCTTCGTGTCATGTCTCCTGTTCAGTACAGAATGTGTTCAGCTGCCAATATTTACATACATGTTATATCTCTAGCAGTGTGATTCTGAAGTGCTGTATGTTTGCAAGTTTTCTCCCTGACAAAATCCACAAAGTCGACGAAATGTTTGGCATCGACAAAGACTCCTGCGATCGCACCCAATAGGCAGACGAAGATGTAACCATCGCACAAAAAGTTGGACTTCTGGACATGCTGAAGGAAGGTAGAAGTTAAACAGCTGAAGGTGCCATTACAGAATAAATTAATCTTCGATTCGTTACATAAAGAAGGAGGAAAATAACAAAAGGACGACAGCAGCAATACGTTTTAAGAAGGATGGAAAAAGGATTGTAACTGTCCTGTCTGAGAAAAGTGTATAAAATGGTGAGGAGTTTTACAGCCTTAAATTATTATATATAATACCTGTAAAAAAAAAAATAAAGTTGACTACTTCGCAGATTTTGCCTGTCATTCACACTCACACATACACCAGTGTATACAGACACTGGGGGCGAGGTAAGGTAAGTGTCTTGCCCAAGAACACAACAACAGTTATTCATCTGCAGGAGCTGGAATCACACCATCCAACCTGTGGGTCTGTGGATCTGACCACTCAACCAATGATGGTTATGTCGAGAGCGGGATTCAAACCACCAACCTTCAGACCAGTGACAAACGCTCGACCAGCTGAGCTACTGTCGCCAAATGTCTGTCAATCAAACACCCAGCAGAAATACATTATCTCCTTTGACACACTATCAGTTTAAAAAAAAGTCTTGTCTGAGAACCAGGATATGCACCATTAGCATGCTAGTTGCTGTTGTATCACCATGTCAGCAACACTCATTGCAGTGAATAATTAGGATGCTGGGAGTGT
Source organism: Boleophthalmus pectinirostris (assembly GCF_026225935.1). Taxonomy (NCBI): domain Eukaryota; kingdom Metazoa; phylum Chordata; class Actinopteri; order Gobiiformes; family Gobiidae; genus Boleophthalmus; species Boleophthalmus pectinirostris. The sequence continues at coordinate 4,888,344 of NW_026571473.1, read as the reverse complement.
GCTAAGTTTGGACGACTGCAAACCGTTTAAAATGCAAATTTTGTTTTTTTCTATGTTTTCTTGTTTCAGACTAAATTGAATCCATGAGTTTCAGATTTGCTATAGCAATTAACAAGTCAACAAACAACAAACAAAATATTCTACATTTTGAATGTTGAAAATGTGGTATATAGAGCTCGGGATCGTGGATTATTAAGTAGAATGTCTGTTCAGACTCATTGAAACCTTTAGGATACTGTATGTCTAAACTAGAGAGGGTTAGAGGAGAGAGGGAGACAGAGGAGAGAGGAGGGGATTGAGAGAAAGAAAGAGGGAGAAAGAAAGAGACCTGGAGAGAGAGACCCCTGCATGCAAATTTGCAAATCATATGTCTTCCTCATCTCTGATTGGCTAGAAGGACTCTACTCTGATTGGCTATTTCATTTGACCACAGACGTTTTCTCACGCTCAGGGCTGTGGGCTGGTTTTGCGATGCTGTAGGTGTTTACCGTCTTTACATCTTATTCACGCACATGCTTTGTGTGGTTGTTACGACTCGTTTGGGGGTGAGGGAAGTAACAAAAATAACCAAGATGGAAAAATTGAATGAATTAAATAATGTTTAATTAACAGGAATGTAAAGGTAAATTAACAAAAGAGTAAAATATACAGAAAATAACCTAAACTAAGAAACGGAACAGAATAAACTGAGTTTTGTGCCACAGCACACAAAACAAGTGGTTAACAAATGGACACACACTAAACTAAAACACAAGTTCCCCAAATTAAACCACATAAGCCCACAAACAGAATTGAGTGACCAAATCAAAAAAGGCACAAAACAGAACTAAACTAAACTTGTTAGAAAGGCAGTAGGTTTGTAAGGAGCGCCCATTAGACGTGCTGTGAGTTAATGCATGCTTTAGTTCAGAGCGCACGGCACCGCTGTCTTAATTAGTTCATGAGGCTCGGGCTTGCAGACACCTATCGTCAGCTCAAGTTGTGTGTTGTTGACAAAAAGTAAGTTTATGGCATTCGGGGCTGTATGGACGTTTATAAGTCCTTTGTTATTGTTTTACTCATGTCAGGATGTGACGTTCATGTTCCTATAATACATGTATAGTTACGTTTATAAAGGAGTTAGCTTAGTTTAGCGTAGACGCTAATGCCATTTTTCATGTTTCGTTCCGTGTGTGTTCCTTATAGTTATATTATGTCTTTATTCTGTGCTTCTTATTTAGTCCCTCCATGTTTACTATGTATGTTTGTTATATGTTTAGCAGTACACCTTTTACTTTATCACTGTAGTACAGTAACTTTTTTTGTTTATTCTTTTTCTTTATAGACCACACTACCAATAATGTTCTGTGATGATGCCCGAGCTTCATTAAACCTCCTAAATTCACCATCTGCATCGTGTCTCCTGTGTCCTGACCGGCGCTCCAGGGCGAATATCACAATCCGAGCCAACACCTGTACAGTTCTTAACCCTCTCCAGGCAGGCGTTGTAACAGCTAAATTCCAAGTACCTACTGACTCCACATCCATATTATATGAGCTTTTTTAACTCAGGAGACTTTTCTCCCATCCATGGTGATAAACGTGGACAATGCAGACTGTGCAAGAATGGCTACACGCAAACGGCCTGCCAGAAGAGCAAAATACTTTTTTTGTTTACAAAGGATAAAAAAGTCAGAATTGTGTATCACTACCCCATATTATAATTTTCCCCAAATATCAGATTTTTCCTGATACTAAAAATTAATTTGAGCCTGAGAGGGTTAAACCTGAGTGATAGTACTCTTCAATAAAACTACACACACGAACACAAGATGGTATAGGCGAGTTTCAGCTGACGTCATTGTTATTAAAAGCCCGCGTTGCATGCTGGGAAATATTTTGGTCGGAGGCAAGAAACACGATAGCGGTCAAACACAGTGCGTAACCTCGCGTATTTATCCCTGATAATGGTAAATTCCTGCTGCATTATCGGATGCACAAATAGAAGCACAGAAGAAGGAAAATGTCTTTTGAGTGAAAAGAACCGCTAACGGTGAATTAAATGACTTTCAAACATCTGCAGAGCAAACGTAGAAGATCCTAACAAACCGTGGACTCCAACAAGTTCAGCAACACATCGAGACTCTTGGAGGTTTTCATCTTTTCTGCTGTGAATGGCCCAGGAGTTTCCACCAAGTCATTGTGGATATTGCTGAAGTGAATATTTGGCCAGGTAGTTGGTGATTCTGACCAGAAATGTGGTTTGGTCCAGGCTCTGTCGGGGTTGAAAAGGGTGATTTGGCTCCATCGATGCTTATGACCAATTTCTGGTCAAATGGTCTTGGGTCCTCTGCCGTTAGAGTGGATAAATAACCGGGATCAATACCCTTTATGGTGCTTTCTCGCTCCGTCCGTCATGTTGAATTAGTGTTTCTTGCCACTGACCAAAATAATTCCCAGCATGCAACGCGCGCTTTTGTCAACAATGAAACTCACCTATACTGGCCACCAAGGCCAGCATCCCCGACCAGGTGCAGGCAATCTTCTTAAATAGGGGGAGGTGGCTGCAGGTGAGGTGGGCGTCGACATGCCCCACCAATCACAAGCCAGGGCTCCCACAGCAGGAATCAAGGTGTGTCAACAGAATCATTTAGAACACACAAAACAAATTACAATCTAAAGCCTAACAATGGTACATCGTGATTTTTTTTTTATTATTTGTAATAATTTGTAAAACACTACTGCATTTCCATTTTTCCATATAATTTAAAAAGTTTAGAACTGATGGATTCCCTCATGTTGTTGTTAAGCAGGACGCAAGTTAGAACGCATCTGTGTCACCTCTGTCTCCCCTCACCTCAGGAGCCTTAATGAACTCTGTGTGACTGTTCTGTTCATTATTATGATGTTAATGTTACTCCACTGTAGTGTGTGATAATCATTCCATTTCTCACTGTGTTCCAAACCTCATTCCCCCATTTAACTCTGTTATTGAATGAACCTGATGAATGATTATGATGTAGCAGATCACTTATTTCCATGAGTGTAGAATAGGAACTGTACACAGAACTCTTGACAACACAGCATGACTCAAACATGAGTGATTTGACTGAATATGTGTTGATTTGGACACAGTCAGTTCTGTGTGTTGGTGTGTTTGAGGGAGTTTATGATGTTTAAGTTCCAGCTGTGGCAATTTGTTTATTCGCCGTGTTGGCCACCAGTAAAATAGCCTGATTCATCATTCGGATTCACTTCGTAGAAACCGTCTGACCTCGCAGCATTAGGATTCGTTCTCTCTACAGTAGGCAGGTATTTTTTTATTTAAAGGGACAGTTCGGAATTTTGGACATAGTGACTAATTTCCTAGTGAGCTAGAGTACTGTAGATACGTGAGGACACTTTTTGAAATATTCCATCCAGTCCTTGTATTTGTAAAGGTCGCTGGTGCTAGGCTAGCGCAAGTCAATGGCCATAGTTAGCCTGCCACTAAAAACAGTCTTATCCACTCCACAAAACACCCGAAGCAAATCTATTATTACACCAGACTGTCCATGTGAATGTCTGTGTCACTAGAATAATTTTAGAAGTTAAACCAATTTTGCATTTGAAGGATTTCTGTCTGAGCAGCAGCAGTGAGTTGTACTTCCTGATAGAAAGCTCGGCAGCGGCAGACTGATATCACTGAGCACCAACTGGCTCTGTAATAGTTTGTTTACCTGCAGTTGCCATAGCGACACTTAGAGCACAGGAAGAAGCCTGTTCCAGTTATGGCCATGTTCATACCATCACAACTAACTAGAGCAGAGTAAAATTCCGCTGCTGCTGCTGAGAAAATAGTCCCTCAACATTCGATGATTCATGTGATAAAAGGTTAGTTTTTCTTCTACAATTATTCTATTGACACAGACATTCACATGGACAGTCTGGTGTTATAATAGATTTGCCTCATGTACACTGTGGAGTTGGTAAGACTGTTTTTAGTGGCAGGCTAACAGTGGCCATTGACTTGCACTAGCCTAGCACCAGCGACCTCTGCAAATACAAGGACTGGATGGATTATTTCAAAAAGTGTCTCCACATATCTACAGTACTCTGGCTCACTAGAAAATGAGGCCCTATGTCCTTTGTCCAAAATTCTGACCTGTCCCTTTAACCAATCGCTGTTATTTGTTCGTGATGTATGTAATTTCCCCTTGATAAAATTCACCAATCATTCTCTTTGTTAAAGCTTTAAATCCTTAATCTCGGGAATCATTGCCAACACAGAATATATGACTCTTCACTGATTGGCTGGTGCCCGAACTCGCACTTCCGGGGTTTTTGCAAACCGTCTAATGTATTCTGATTCCTGATTTAGTCACTGGAGAGAAATGAAATTGAGCGGAGGCACTAGGTGGCACCAGCCTGGCTATCAGTAAAAGCCACACTTTGAATATATATAGGTCCCAGAGTTGTGTAAGACGGTAGAATCTAAACCAGAGACACTGTAAATCAAAACCATAAACAACTTTATTTTGTACAAATTCCCCACAGAAAAGAACGAGGTGCAGTGTGTGTGTGTGTGTGTGTGTGTGTGTGTGTGTGTGTGTGTGAGGGTAGTGTGTGTGAGGGAATGTCAATACATGGAAAACGACGGCTCAGCTTTTACCTCAGTTGTTCAGCAGCAGTGTTGAGATTATTATTATTGGGGTTATAAAAGTAAAGAATTACTGTAATGCATTGCTTTTTGCTGTAACGCAGTAATGTTCGGCATTACAGGGAAAACATTGGTAATATTTTACTCGGTACAAATGTCATTAATGCGCATTAAAATGCTTTTTTATCCTGGATTGAAGTGGTGGGTTTTTCGTTTTTCTTCATACAAATTTACTAAATTCACAGCGATATCAGCAGCGGTGAAATGCCAGAGCTGCGCCCACGTAGACCATGATCGCAAGCGAAAGGAACAGCGCAGAACTCCACACTCCACGCAGCTAAACACAGCTGACGCCCGATCGTGCTTGGGGGTTCTCTCAGGGGCGGTCCTAGGTTCCAAGTTCTAGTCCAAGATTAGTCCTGGTTTGGACCTGGTTTAGTTTTGGTTTAGTCCTGGTTTAGACCTGGTTTTAGTCCTAGTTTAGTCCTGGTTTAGACCTGGCTTAGTCCGGGTTTAGACCTGGTTCAGTTCTGGTTTACTCCTGGTTTATTACTGGTTTAGACCTAGTTCAGTCCTGGTTTAGCTCTGGTTTAGTCTTAGTTTAGTCCTGGTTCAGTTCTGGTTTAGATCTAGTTCAGCCCTGTTTTAGTCCTGGTTTAGTCCTGGTTCAGCTCTGGTTTAGTCCTGGTTCAGTCCATATACGGCGCAAAAGTTCCGCATCTTCGCAGTTATTTTAGTGAGAGTAACTTAAAAATAATGCAATAGTAATGTAATGCTTTACATTTTAAATGCAGTAATATTGAAATGTAACAATGTAATGACAGTAACAAGTCATAAATAACACATTACAGTTTTAAAGTAACTTGCCCAACAGTGTTCGGCAGCAATGAATGTGAGATGAAATTTTCGTGACCAAATGAAAGAGCCAACCAGAGGAGATCCATTATAGCCAATCAGAGGCGAGGAGGGTGGTACCTTCCCCCTACCATCAAATCCGCCCCCTGCGTTGGTCCTTTTTGTTCGTCCCAGTGGAAAGTTTTACAGTTGGAAGTTTGATTATAAAAAAAGAACTGGAGTCCCTGGAGGCAATGCAAATTTTTCCATCTGTGAACCAATCACTCAGAGTTTTGTGCAATCAGGAAGCACGAGCGGGAATGAATCATTAAAATGAGTCTGATTCAAAGGGAATGGGGTTGACTGAGGGCGAGCAGGGGAAGTGTCTGGGGAGAGGGAAATTATAGCTTGAATTAGATGGTTGAGATATGATTCAACACCATATTTCAGCCCCACTTTGCAAATACAGTTTTCTCATGGGACTGTGCATTAAGTTAGAGTACGATTTACTGTTCCTGTATAGAAAATATTATAACTTCTGTTCAGTGTTGCCAAGAAACAATTCAGTTAGATATGTGAAGTGACTTTAACAATTGGAAATGAAATCACACTTTAGTTAAATCCAGTTGAGAGAAAAGCACAGACATTTTTCTATCTACAAATGCACCGAGCTATTACCTTCTCAAGGACCTTTGTCTGCATCGCCACCTTTTTTTCCAGTCAAATGAAGCTGGCGTAGCAGGGAGTGGGCACTTAGCAACGCTGTCAATCAAAGCTGTTTCGAAGCAACCTTTGGGAAAAGGGGGGACCAAATTTGTTTAATATTCATGTCTTGATTTACTGGCAAAATAGCAAATTAAATCAGGATCATGTAGAGCGGGTTAATATGAACATTTTAAGACCAAAATTATACGCCTGACAGCTGCAGTTACAGAGAGAGTGCGACAGTTTTTTATTGGAAAGTGAATTTGATCGGCGATGGAGTCAGAAGCGCGCCCTTGCTCACTTCCTTTTTGAAACACAGTTAGTCGTGTCCGTTTATTTGTACAGTTCATGGTTAAAACAAAGCTCAGATTAAAGTCTAACTTGAGAAACAGTTTCAGACAGATCAGTGCCTCATGTTAGCTTCACCCTCCCAGATAATGTTGATGACAGCAGCAAAGAATCAATAACTAATGCTCTTCTCTTCCCATCACTCACTGCTGTGTCTCTCATCACATACTGCCTAAATGTATGTATCTGATGTTTGAAACTGAATGCAGTAGAACTTGTATTCGTGACTTATTCACGACATGTGAGTCAGTGTAGTCACATTTCTTTGTGTTTTGGTCATTTTTAAGCAGCTTTTCTATAGTTTACTTATATAAATGACGATTTATGCCTCTCTTTACTGTTGGCAGGTTTCAAATTGATCAAAAATAAGGAAACCATCAAAACTGGGACTGTCCCGGGTAAACAGGGACATCTGGTCACCCTGAGTAACTATATTGCCAAAAGTATTCGCTCACCTGCCTTGACTCACATATGAACTGAAGTGACATCCCATTTTAATCCAGAGGGTTTAATATGACATCAGTCGACCATTTGCAGCTATAACAGCTTCAACTCCTCTGGGAAGGCTGTCCACAAGGTTTAGGAGTGTGTTTATGGGAATTTTGGATCACTCTTCCAGAAGTGCATTTGTGATGTCACACTGATGTTGGACAGAAGGCCTCTGCTCGAATTCATCCCAAAGTTGTTCTGCCGGGTTGAGGTCAGGACTCTGTGCAGGTCAGTCAAGTTCACCCACACCAAACTCTCTCCTCCAGGTCTTTATGGACCTTGCTTTGTGCACTGGTCACAGTCATGTTGGAAGAGGAAGGGGCCATCTCCAAACTGTTCCCGCAAAGTTGGGAGCATGGAATTGTCCAAAATTCTCTTGGTCTGCTGAAGCATTCAGAGTTCCTTTCACTGGAACCAAGAGGCCAAGAAAAGCTCCTGAACTCAACTCCACATCATAATCCCCCTCCACCAAACTTTTTACTTGGCAGTCAGACAAGTACTGTTCTCCTGGTAACCACCAAACCCAGACTCATCCATCAGATTGCAAGATGGAGAAGCGGGATTCGTCAGTCCAGAGAAGGCATCTCCACCACTCTAGAGTGCAGTGGCTGCGCTTTACACCAGGGCATCCGATGCTTTGCACTGCATTTGGTGATGTGTGGCCTGGATAAATCTGCTCGGCCATGGAAACCCATTCCATGAAGCTCTCCAAGCACTGTTCTGGAGGTAATCTGAATACCACATGAAGTTTGGAGGTCTGTAGCGATTGACTCTGCAGAAAGTTGGCGACCTCTGCGCATCAGCTGAGGGACTGGGGTTTATTCACCTGTGAAGGTCTAAACTAGGACTAAACCAGGTCTAACCTAGAACTAAACCAGGACTATATCAGGTTTGTTACAGGTCTAAACCAGGTCTAAACTAGGACTAAACCAGGACTATATTAGGTCTAAATCAGGACTATATCAGTTCTATTTCTGGTCTAAACCAGATCTAACCTAGAACTAAACTAGGACTATATCAGGTCTAAATCAGGTCCAGTCTAAAACCAGGACTAAATCAGGTCTGTTACAGGTCTAAACCAGGTCTAAACTAGGACTAAACCAGGACTATTTAAGGTCTAAACCAAGTCTAAACTAGGACTAAACCAGGACTATATCAGGTCTATTTCAGGTGTAAATCAGGTCTAAACCAGAACTAAACCAGGTCTAAACCAGGTCTAAACTAGAAGTAAAAGTTTATCCACCTGTGGCCACGGCAGCGACTGGAACCACCTGACTTCCATTATTTGGACGAGCGAGCGAACACTTTTGTCAATAGTGCGTCTTCATCCTCCCGGCGAACGTTGACGACAGCTGCAACGTATCAATAGTTAATGCTCTTGTCTTCCCACTCCGCGGCGCTCACTGTTTCTGTGTCACTGATCGCGTCGAGCCTAAGTATGTACGAGCATCGTGCGTGTTTACATGTGTTAGCGTTAGCCCCGTGCCGCTTGTCTAATACACGGCCCACCTCACCACACTCGTAATTGGATTTAACGCGCAGCCCCGTGTCAAGTGCTCCGCTCTAAATTGCTCTCACCTCCGCGCGGAAAAACCTGATTAATGTTCTTGCGGATAAGGCGGAGGTGGCTGGCAGTACGTCCGGTAATGAGCACCGCGCCCATGTTAGATTAGTCACGTGACGCTCGCAGGGACGGCGCGCTACACTCCATTAGAAACTACAGAGCGCTTTGCTGTTGTCAGTATGTGTCTGGCGAAATGACTGTGAAAAATGAAGACGTAATATCTGTGTGAACGCATCAGCCGGCCCCGGTGATTTAGCTTTATTTGGCGGAGAAGAGGCGTGGGTAGGCAGGTCTGGGTCTGTAGCCCGAGTGGGATTGCAACTTTAACCGAGGAGTAAGTGACACGTCCTTCAAGAGTCAAGAACGGGGCGAGCGGACGTCCCCGTTTCCCCGGGACAGTCCCAGTTTTGAGCCCTGTGTCCCCTGTCCCAGCGGATTTATGTGAAACTACTGATTTGTCCCAGTTTTATACAAGAAATGTCCCACGTGTCCCTATTTTGACCCATTTGATCTAAACCAGGTCTAAACCAGAGCTATACCAGGTCTAAACCAGGTCTAAATCTGGACTAAAGCAGATCTAAACCAGGACTATATCAGGTCTAAACTAGGACTAAACCAGGTCTAAAGTAGGACCAAATCAGGACTATATTAGGTCTAAACCAGGACTATATCAGGTCTATTTCAGGTCTAAATCAGGCCTAAATTAAGACTAAACCAGGACTATATCAAGTCTAAACCAGGACTAAACCAGGTCTGTTTCAGGTCTAAACCAAGTCTAAGCTTGGACTAAATCAGGTCTAAAGTAGGACCAAACCAGTACTATATTAGGTCTAAACGAGGACTTATATCAGGTCTATTTCAGGTCTAAACCAGGTCTAAACTAGAACTAAACCAAGACTGTATCATGTCTAAATCAGGTCCAAACCAAAACTAAACCAAGACTATATCAGGTCTGTTTCAGGTCTAAACCAAGTCTAAAGTAGAACTAAACCAGGACTGTATCAGGTCTCAATCAGGTCCAAACTAAGCTTAACCAGGACTAAATCAGGTCTATTTCAGGTCTAAACCAGGCCTAAACTAAGACTAAACCAGGACTATATCAAGTCTAAACCAGGACTAAATCAGGTCTGTTTCAGGTCTAAATCAGGAATAAACCAGGACTAAACCAGGACTAAATCAGGTCTAAAGTAGGACCAAACCAGGACTATATTAGGTCTAAACCAGGACTTATATTAGGTCTATTTCAGGTCTAAACCAGGACTATTTCAGGTCTAAACTTGTGCTACAAAAAGGTCTATTTCAGTTCTTAACCACATCTACAGTAAAGGAGCATAAATTGCATTTGTTTAGCCAAAATCCTGCAGACTGTGTTTCTGTATTTTGTCTCAGATTAAACACTGACCCACACATGAGTCGAGAATGGACAATGCCACAGGTTTTTTTTTTTTTTTACAATTGTATTTACACTAACCATCCTGACCCACTGGTGTCCCTGTCAAGAATGAAACATCAACAGCTTGAACATTTGTAAATTTCAGACGCTCTCTATGATTTGTTTGTTTGTAATTAGTTATAGACATGATATTTCTGCTTTTTTTCTCATTACGATGTCAGTTAAACGTGCACTATGACACCACCTGCTCGTCTTCATGAGTGAACTAATGCTTTAAAAGTGAACTGTGTGTAACTTTTGTTGTGGTCGAGGTTTCTCCACCTGCTCGTCTCGGTGAAGCTGTAATTGCTTTGACATGAAACTTGACCCTGTGCTGTGAGCCGCTGTCTGCGTCCAGATAAAGACCGGTGTGGAATGTCATAATGTTGAATATTCCAGGTTATGTCTCCATGGAGAAAAAACTGACAGATCCTCCATCAGAAGAGTCACACAGTGCATTTTAATTTGGTGGGATAATACCTGCTGTAAATATAAATTATAGTTTTACATCAATAAATACGCAGTTTGTGAAGAAAAGCTGAAAAACAGTGACAGTTCCACACATCGCACTCAGGAGAATTGTATTCAAATGAACAGCACAATTACACAAGAACCACAATTCTTTATCATTTTTAAACAGGATTTCAACAAAATAAAAGGAGATTTTAAAATATTTGAATTTGTCAGATAATAATTCCTGTGTACATTAGTTTTGGTCTACTGGGTTGCTGCGTAACAGTAATGAAATTCCCCAGCGTGATGTTGTGATTTCCAAAAGGGACTTAAAATCTGAAACCCCAAAAAATTGCCAAATTGTAAAAAATAAAAAAAAAATAAAAAAATAAATTGTCAAATATAATGATCTTAGCTATATTTTAGTAAAATGATTAGACCAACCTCCAGACACTTTCACTGGAGTGTTCCGCAGTTCCGGCATTAAACAGATTTGACTTCATGGTGACGAGCAGGTTAAGATACAGGTCAGATCAGTGGCGATGTGAGACCCTTCACTGTAAGAATATGTTTAATGCCATACTGTGGAACATTCTGGGTGAAGCATTAACATCTGGAAACAAGCAGAAGTATGTAAAAAAATAAACAAGCGCAATCAGAGATAACAACCTGGTCCCATGAGGTGTCGGTGGGTCAGTTCATCACCACAGAAGCAGTTTATGAGGAGTCCAGCCCATATTACATGATCATTATATCCACAATACAATGTGTGTATCTGTACAGACCCATGAACATTTGTGTGATATTGGTCACACATGAGAAGGTCTGTGTTTACTAGTGTGTAATGAAAATATCATTTTTCATGAGTTGTGTATGTGTTAGTTGTGTGACTGTAGATCAGTGTGTTGTGTATCACCAGAAAAACAAGAAATGGAAATTATTTTTGTTCCAATTAGAATTTTAACGGCTACACTGAAAGAGAAAGGAACTGATATAATTAGCGATTATTATTAAAATTATAAATAGATCATATTTTTTCTGAGATTTTGAGACACTCCCGTTGCTCGAGCTCGATCCTTCGCGGAGTTATGACCAAAAACACATATTTGACCTTGGTTACCTTGACCTTCAAGTGACCTTGACAGGTTTCAACCTGTAACATCTAGTGTGCCCCGGTTATGTGTGTGCCAACTTGTGTGATGATTGGGTGAATATTTTAGGTCGCAGGTGGTTCAGAAATTGTCTACATTGCCAATCCTTTATAATGACGTGACCTCTCAATTGACCTGTGTGACCTCAAATGACCTCGGATGGTCACCAAACTTTTTTTTTTTGTGGCATCGGGCACGGGGGCTTGACCCACGTTCCAAATTTGGTGACAATCGATCCATAAATGGTGGAATTATGGACAGACACACAGACGCAGACACACAGGGTGAATACAAAACCTGGTCAACCCTTCAGGGACCAGGTAACTAGTGCTGGAGCCTGCTCCTGCTGACTCTGTACATGACTCCTGTATGTGCTCGTAATCTGTGTGTGAACCTCTGGAAGAGAGAACATCAGAATGTCTCCATAGACTTTTTTCACAACGACTGGAAGTCCTGCCTGATAAGGTTTGTGGAACTTGGGGTTAATGGTTTTCTGTGTTAAAATGTGTGTGTAAATGTGTGAGAAAGAACTTGTTCACTCAGACTGATTCTAGAATTATTATCAATTATTATTTCATGATGCTGATATTATCATAGATGGACAGATTTGTGCAGTTTAAATGCTACAGATGTTCACAGATTACATGTCTCGCATATGAACTGCATAAATCTGTATGTCCATGTCAGGGGTGGGAAATAATTTTTTCCATGGGGCCACATGAGAAACAGAAAATACTGTGGAGACCAAAATGCTTCACAAATTGTATTTCAGTATAAAAAGCAGTAAATCACATTGTTTTGATGAGCTGCTCAGACTGGTAAGAGTTCGTGTTCTGACTAAACAAAGAAAAAGTGAGGCTGCCAAACAAGAAATGTTATTTAAAAACAACACTATGCATGAGATAAAATGATCAAATAATACATTTTTTATTTGAATTGTAGAATCAGTTTGAGTGAACAAGTTCCTTCTGTTTTATTCATGACCATAACATTAGTGTTCAGTGTCACTAATGCGACGTCGTTGTTGTTTCCTTTAAGTTTTCGTCTTTCTTCCCTTAATAGTTGTGGATAAATTCTTCATGTTAGAATGTTTATCCTTTGTGGAGTTTGTTGGTTGAAGATTTGATGACGGGGCAAAATGCTGGAAAAAACGCCAAGCCTGATTCATCAGCCGGTTTCACTTTGTGGAAACCATCTGACATCGCAGCATTAGGATTCATTCGCTTGATGGTAGAGGGGTACTTTTTTTATTTAACCAATCACTGCTGTTTGGTCATCAGCGTGCATCACAGGGCAGGTTCAACTTCCTAAACATCCTACCTGTCCATCTGCCTCACGTCAGCACGCCGCCCCTCGCCTTTTCACGCTCTCGCTCCTTCCTGCGTACAGCCAACACAAGCCCCTCCCACAGTGCGGCTGATTAGAAGAACAAGACCAAACGTGAAGCAAAAACCAGTCTAAATTTGTGTTCCAGTGTTGGCACAAAGCAGGTCTACAGCATAGAGCGGATCTACAGAACAGACTGGCTGAAGTTTGTCTAACAAAAGTGCACAAATGCATCTGTGTTTGTCACGATGTGCGTTTGGTTTGGTAAACGTGCAGAGGCTGGTAAATATCACTGCAAAACCAGAAAAGAATGCAACTCCAGTTTGGAACTTTAAAAAACAGGTTTAAAAATCTTCCTTCACTTTTTTCACAGTTTTGTGTAAAGTGCCAGAGGAAGTTCTCTTAAAGAAGAGGTTCTCAAACTGTGGGTGAGGGTCCAAAAAAGGGGCACAGAGTGTTTCAGTGCAGTTTGCTTGGCTTTATATTGGGTAGATCATTTTGACTTGGTCATTTTGTAAGTAGCTCGCAAGCTGAAAAAGTGTGAGCACCCCTGGTCTAGTGTATTCCAATTTCTCACCTAGTCGCTGGAGAGAAATGAAACTGAGCGGAGGCACTAGGTGGCACCAGTCTTGTTAAAATACACCAGACATTTCCACAGACATTTTGTTATAGAAAAGCATTCGCTGGAAATTCTGCAATCCTACCAGACCATTGTGAAAAAGGTCTATCGAGCCTAAAGAACTGGGGCACCACAGTGTTTACACAATATAACGCTCATGTACGACGGCCCAAATCTTATCAATGTCCAAGTCCTTTTTACCATTGCACATGTTGTTATGGGGATTAAGCAGCAGATGCATTCAAAATAACTGTGAACCATAACAATAGTGTTTTATGTTTTTTCTCTCTTTTAGATAACGCATAAAAACATCTTAATTCTGTGTATTCAAAGGGCTCCACTCCGACAGCAGAGCACTTATTGTTCAACATATATAATAGAAGTATTTTTCCGGACTCCTCAATGAGATAAAAGAGTCTGTTATTATTTTCCAGCTATAAAAGTGAGGATTTAAAGCGGCTTTGATCATATCCTTATTCAATATACAACTCTAATACGTCTGAAGAGAGAGGATTTTCCCGAGCACAACCGAGTCACGTTGTAAAGCATTCTTTAACTGTAGCGCGCAGCCACACAGAGATATAACCTCCGTCTTTATCCCCGTCATCTGCACCACCTCTGTGTTAGATAAGACCTCCTCCTCCTCCTCTTCCTCCTCGTCCTCTTCTTCCTCCTCCGCCGCCGCATTTCTCCACAATCTCTCAAACCACAGCCGTCAACTTTTACCCAAGATCCGCAAGACAAAACTTCTCCAAGACTTTACGGAGATGTGATTGACGGGTGGATTAGCCAATCGGGGACAAGCGTGGGCCGGCCGTATCGAAATAAATACGGCTGCTTATGAGGGAAAAAACGAAAGGAAAAGAAAAGCGCGGTGGATTTCGGCCAAATCGACGAGCGAAGTTTGATTTAGTTCTTCTTCTATTCTCTCATTTCCTTTGCTCTTCTGTCTGCTCCTTTCCTCTGCTCTCTCCACTCCACTTTGCACCTCTCCTCTTCTCCTCTTCTCTCATTGCCTCTCCTCCTCTCCCCTCTCCTCCACTCCTCTCCTCTCTTCTCTGCACCTCTCATCTCCTCATCTTATCTTTTCTCCTCTCCTCTCATTTCCTCTCCTTGCCTCATCTCTTCTTCTCTTCTTCTCCCCTCTCTTCTCTTCCCATTTCCTTTCTTCTCCTCTCTTCTCTTCCCTTTCCATCTTCTCTCCTCTCCTTTCTCCTCTCCTCCCCTTATCTCCTCTGCTCCTCATCTCATCTCTTCTTCTCACCTCTCTTGTCCTCTCCTCGTTTCTTCTCATCTCATCTCTTCTCTTCTCTCCTTTCTTCTCTTCTCCTCTCTGCCCCTCATCTCCTCTCCCCATGTCATCTCTTCTCTCCTCTCCTCTCTTTCCATCTCCTTTCTTCTCTTCTCATCTCCTCTGCTCCTTTCATCTCCTTTCCTCATTCCATCTCGTTTTTGTTATCTTCTTCTCTCATCCTCTCTTCTCCTCTCCTTTCTTCTTTTCTCCTCTCATGTCTTCTATTCTCCTCTCTTCTTTTTTCTTTCTTCTCTCCTCTTCTCTCCTCTCTTCTCTCTCTCCCCCCTCTTCTCTCCTCTCTCCCCCTCTCTTCTCTCCTCTCTTCTTCTCTCATTTCCTCTCTTCTCCTCTTCTCTTCTCTCCTCTTTTCTTCTCTTCTGTCCTCTCCTCTCTTCTCCTCTCTTATCTTTTTCTTTCTTCTCTCCTCTTGTCTCCTCTCCTCTCTCCCCCTCTCTTCTCTCCTCTCTTCTCCTCTCCTCCTCCCTCTTCTCTTTTCTCCTCTTCTCTCCTCTCTTCTCCTCTTTTCTCTTCTCTCATTTCCTCTCTTCTCCTCTCTTCTCCTCTCTTCTTCTCTTCCTCCTCCTCCTCTGTCAGTATTAGAAGTCTGGTCTTTGGCACGGCGCCGTTCTCACATCAAATTGGTAATGAGAAAAAAGCAACGATTTTAAATTTCCAGGGTAGTTTGCTTTTCTATTACAAATGACGGGAAAAGACTATTTTCTCGTCTCAAAATTATATTTGAGCTTCACAAAGAGCGTCATTTGTGCTGAAGAGCCTGTTCTGACTTTTCCCCAAGGATTTGTGCAAAATGTGTCTTGTCCCATTACAGACGGGTTGTATAAGCAGCTCTGAGGTCACGTCCGCTCTGTGAACTCTCTGTGTCTAATTATAAAGCACTGTACTGTCCAAGAATCAGGAAATGCGCTGTTAGTATGCTAGTTGTTGTTGTATTACTGTGGCTTCGCTTTTGCTTGTGAAAAGTGTTTATAAACTCATCAGGGTGAATAATTAGAAAGTTCGGAATACATGAGGTGCTGTATTTACTGGACTATAAGGTGCACTTGAAATTACCGATCCGACTGGGCGACGATCCGTCCTGAGTACCTTAAGTCTCTGGATGTTGTGGGCTGTCTTGGCTGACACACACCTCTTCAAAATCGCGTGGCGGTCGGGGACAGTACCTCTGGACTGGCAAACCGGGGTGGTGGTCCCTCTGTATAAGAAGGGGGACCGGAGGGTGTGTTCCAACTACAGGGGAATCACACTTCTCAGCCTTCCCGGTAAGGTCTATGCCAGGGTACTGGAGAGGAGAATCCAACTGCCCAACCAGTCCACATGTGCTTTGTGGATCTGGAGAAAGCATTTGATCGCGTCCCTTGTGGTGTCCTGTGGGGGGCGCTCTGGGACTATGAGGTCCAGGCCCCTTTGCTAAGAGCTGTTTCCGGCAGTAAGTCAGACCTGTTCCCGGTGAATGTTGGACTCCGCCAGGGCTGCCCTTTGTCACTGGTTCTGTTCATTGTATTTATGGACAGAATTTCTAGGCGCAGTCAGGGACATCTCATCTCTGCTGTTTGCAGACGACGTTGTGCTGTTGGCTTCATCAGACCAGGACCTGCAGTGTGCACTGGGGCGGTTTGCAGCCGAGTGTGAAGCAGCTGGGATGAAGATCAGCTCCTCCAAATCCGAGGTCATGGTTCTCGACCGGAAAAAGATGGCTTGGTGGGTGGAGAGTCCTTGTCTCAAGTAGAGGAGTTCAAGTATGTGCCGATCAGGTATCAGATAAATAATATATGTATAACACACAGCACACATAGGACACACAGCGCACAACAGCGTGTCTGTCTGTCCCAGCGCCTGTTTTACTAGAGGCACACTTACGCTGGGACTTTTGGACCTTGTCGTGCTCGGGCGCTGTTACCTGTGGTTCTGTGGCCTGTATTCACACCTGTGCGGCCAATGGCATCGTCGCACGGCGCTGACAAACAGCATTGTCGTGCAGTGGAGCTGGCACTATTGGCGGTGAGGGTCCATCCGGCAGCATGAAGTGTCTATTGAGCAGTGGGACCGATGTTGGGGTGTGCACTCTGCTGTGGGTTTGTGGATGTGGTAGCAGTGCGGGGGAGAGAGGTTGTGGGGCTTCTGTCATCTCATTTTTATTTGGTAAGATCTTGTTTTATTTGTTAATCATAGACGACCCTAAATGTTTCAAGTGTAATGCACATGCAATACACTTAGATAGAGAGTCTAGTCTCAGGTCTGATCTGATTCTGGTCTCGTCAAGATTTTCAACAATGATGGTGAATGGTTAGAAAAGTTAATTTAAAAAATTTAAGTTTTGGGCATTTGATTGTTCAGCCCAAATATTACACACTGAAATCAAAACAAACTGATCCCACATACATCCTGGATCTTATTCTTTGCTCTTAGTTCATTTGATAATGTTTTACAGAACTACTGGATCAGGACTCGGTATTTCACTGAGTCGTGTCCTTTAGTCCGACAGAAGCTGAACTGCATCAGCGCACAAGGAGAGAGCTGTTTTTTTTTAGCTTACAATTTATGCAAATGAGCCATGTGGTTTTAAGTTTTGTTTCTGTAAAATGTAAATAAATATATATATTTGAGTCCTTCTCATAGGAAATAAAAAAATCAAACTTAAATGATCTGCCCACATTCACATTGATAACCCACATCCACGCCATGATCTGCCAATCGTGGCTGTCTGGGCTAAAGAATCAGTCTCAAGTGTCGTTCATTTGTTTTGTTTAATGCATTTTATAATCCAGTGCACCAGTGTGGGAAAACAGATGAGAGAATTCAAAATTATTGATATTATGCTTTATAATCCCGTGCAGCCTATAGTCTGAAAAATATCAGAAATGATGGATAACACTGGACCACTACAGTTTAAAATTAACTAGTTTTGTTTTAATATCAGAACATCAGGAAGTGCACTGTTAGCATGCTAGAACACAGGCATACTCCTGGTCCATCAACACTGTGGCGCCTCTCTCTCTGTAGCTGCTGCTGTCAGACTCGTCATGTTGGTGTTAGCTGTATGCAAATCACTGCCAAATGTACCTGCCACTCAGGAAGCACTGCTCCCCCCAACACCTCTGCTCGAGCGCTGGAGTGACGTCAAGGCTCGGTTGGCCCGCAATATTCTGACTCTCAATGAAGGAAAAATTGAGATCTGACTGTCTGATCTTACTCACTTTGTCAAAGCCTCTGTCTCCGACCTCGGCGTCACTATTGACAGAGATTTTAAATAAAAAAAAAAAAACAAGTGAATGCAGTCGTCAAATCTGGCTTTTATCATCTGTGGCTTTTACCCAAAGTGAAACCTTTTTTATCTTTTAAAACTCTTGAACAAGTCAAGTATGCTTTTATCTGCTCTCGTTTAGACGACTGTAATGCACTTTTATTCTGGCATCAGCCTCCGTGCACTTTACACTTATACTTGGTCCAAAATTCTGCTGATCGACTTTTAACTGGAAGCAAAAAACTAAGAGCACATTACCCTGATTTTAGCGTCGCTGCAGTGGCTTCCAGTTTGTTTTAGAATTGATTTTAAGGTCCGAGGGCCAGCTCCAGCCCCCACAGTGGAGTGTTTGAAGTGTGTGACTTAAGACCCACTTGTATTTTCTGGCTTTTAACAGATATATTGTAATAAGCAGTTCTTGAGGTCAAAATAAGTCTGCTGTGTGCTGTGTGCATATAATTACCATATTTTCCGCACTATAGGGTGCACTTAAAAGCCTTTAATTTCATCAAAAACTACTGCGCGCCTTATAATCCAGAGCACCTTACTGTATATATGAATTTATTGGGGTGTCTTAGTATGACTTTAGTAAACGACAAAGCCGCACCACTTGCAGCATTACGGCTCCCGTAGTCAGGAGCATCACAGAGTAATACACACTGTGATTCTTTAAATATCAAAATGCACCTGTCAAGAGACACGCTCACAACGCCCACTTTACACTCAAGACTATTATAAAGTGAAAGTGCATTTAGCTGCGTGGGAGCAGTGGATGAAAGAAGGAGAACACACATTCACCAAGACAGAGAGACAGCGCCGAGCGACTTACGCCACGATCTGCCAACGGATCGTGGACGCCTGGACTAAGGATCAGTATCAACTGTGGTCCGAGCTTTCACCAAGACCAGAATCATCACTGAACTGCAGGGAACAGTGACCACACTGACTCGGATAATGACAGGAGGGATGTGGGCGTGCTGGACGCCAGAATCACACTACTGTTTGAACAATTATTTTATTTAAGTATTTTTTTTTATGAGTTACAATTGAACAAAGTTGAGAGTTATTGTGAACACGTTAAATAAAGTTTGACTGATTTATCTAACTGTTGTGTTTCGTTTAATGCGCCTTATAGTCTGGTGAGGTTTATATGTGAAAAAAAGTTAGAAAATAGACCATTTAGTGACAGTGCGCCTTATAATCCAGAGCACTCTATAGTGCACAAAGTACAGTATAAAGTGTTTTATTGTCCAAGAGTCAGAAAGTGTGAGGTTAGCAAGCTAGTTGTTGAATTAGCATTAAGTTGTGCAGCACTTATAAACTCATTGTGGTGAATAACTATTATTATTTTATTATTTGTTTGTTTATTTCATTCATAAAGTATATAAAGACATAAACAGTGTCACAACATTAAACACAAGAAATGAATGAAAAGGAGCAGAAAAAAGAGTCAGCTTCTGTTCTCTGCTTCTTTTCACACAAAACATGAACAGTGATGTTACTTTAAAACATTTCAAATCAATACATTTCATTTCAATCACAAATATGACTCATTTGCAAACAGAAACCTTCTCTTTATGCACAACATCTTACTTTTCTTTTTCGTTCTTACATATTGCACTGGGTTTGATGTATTTTTTAAATGTCATTATTGTACTTGATCCTTTGATTTCTTTGTCAGGACTATTATTATACCCATAAATGACCAGAAATGAACTCGTTTCACAGCGGCACTTTGTTCCATAACCCTGGTTCTGAATCTGGGTTTTTAAAACATGTAGGTTTCTTTTAAATTGTAGTGGCTTGTTCTCGTATCAAACAGTCTGAATATTTACATTGCACTTTGCTTTATAAATGACTTTGAGGATACTTAAGTCGACAATATCAGACATTTTCGACACTTTAAGTTGAATAAGTTGAATGTTGGTGATGATTCTCAAGACCCTTTTCTATCAAATAAATCATATCTGTAGGTAGAGCTGGGCGATATGGAGCAAAAAATATATCTCAAAATATATATATAAAATAAAAATATATCTCCCCCCAAAACTACTGCAAAAACAAATCTGCCAAATTCCACAAGGTCTTTTTTTACTGAAGTGCAAGAAGTCGGCAGTTCATGTAGGAACAAATCGCTTCTGCCACATTTAAGATTACGAAAAATCCTTGATTACATAAATAATAGTTTAACTTTAAAATAAAAGAAATAATACATATTTCCTTCTTTTCATTCATAAATAAAACAACTCAACTCGAGCTCATCTTTGCATTAACTCTGTTAACTGTACAATAACCATGAGCTCCTTTAGCAGAGGAAGCTCAGGATGTTCCTTATTTTAACAAACCCATGTTCCTCACCAGTGTAAGGAGCTCTGAGGTTTCCCACAATCCACTGCAGCTCAAACACAACATTTCCAAACACTATTGTACAAGTTATACTGCAACAGATTATTGATTAAAATCTTCTGCATAAATAAACTTTACAACATATAAAGCATAAAGACTCTAGAGCCACATCAGCCTGTTTGACTTTATAATGTGTTTAATGCAGTTTTACACATGTGTTTATGTTTTACAGAAACTAAACTTAAAATGGCATGGCTAATTTGTATAAACAGCGTGCTCCTTGTGCCTGCAGTTCAGCTTCTTTCGGACTAAAGGACATTTGTCTGTAAATGGTTTAAAAGTTTTGTGGTGCTTTTCACTGGCACCAGCTTTGGGCATTCACGGTGATAGTGAGGAGTGAAAAATCAGTGAGGCGGGGGCACGCGGGCGATGACAGAAAAGGCAAACAAGCGAAGCGGCGAAATCTGAATTGAATATAAGCATTATATATCGACATGTGTGAAGAATCCCTGTCGTCCAGGTAGAATCCATGAACGAAAATTCAGTTTGTCGACTGGACAAAGGTTATTTTGTTTGAAGACTTTTCACAATTCATCCAAGCTGCTTCTTCAGTTCTGGTCAGACGCTGGTGGACACTTCCTTATATCTCTCTACAAGGAGGAGCTAACTACAATGAAACTACTCTGAAACTAACACACCTACTTGTTTACAGTTTCTGTTTGTTAGTTCGGCCTATTGACCTGTACAAGGTGTGGGGTCTAATTAGCAGAACAATTAAGGTTTGAGGATGGAGTTGTAAATAGGAATTTACAGCTACAACAATTTACAACTCCATCCTCAAACCTAAATCAAAACAAACAAGAGAACAACAGGTGTAGCCAGGTCAGGTCCAGAGGTGTGGAAGCTCCATAATGGCCCTGAATTGTTCTGCTAATTAGACCCCCACACCCTGTACAGGTCAACAGGCCGAACTAACAAACAGAAACTGTAAACAAGTGTGTGTGTTAAGGCCAATTTACGGTCCAGCGTCAAATTGTCTGCGTCATGATGCAGAGAGTCTGCGTCGACGCGTACCCCCTACGCAGGGCCTCTGCATCAACAGACGTGCACCTCTGAAATTTTCTAACTACCCGTCAAAACGACGCAGACAACAGGGGAAGCGCCACAGACGATAAGAGCTGTGATTGGTCCTTCGTACCAACGCTCTACAGACATTTCCTGTCGGCTTTTCTTTCTTTCAGTATATATTGAGAAATAATGTGTTTAATGCAGCTTTGTGCATACGTGTTTACGTTTTACAGAAACAAAACATAAAAAGAACACGACTCAGTGGAATATGAGTGTTCTTTCTGTGACAGAGGGATATGGTACTAATGGTGAGTCTGTTCTGTGTTTCTGTCTCGTTGGAGATGGTTCATGTTAAACTTTTCAGAGATTATGTCTGCGGGTCATACACACAGACTGTATATATGAATGGACAGATATTGTCGCCCCCTAGGTCTTTGGCAGTGAATTACTTCGCGGTGCACAGACCTCAATGCAGATCCATAAATCAAAAATGACGGTGACAAGGCAATGGCGGCAGTGCGCATTGAGTCGACGCAGAACTATACTTCACCCTTACGTTTCAGTTAGTTAGCTCCTCCCTACAGATATAAGGAAGTGTCCACCAGCATCTGACCAGAACTGAAGAAGCAGCTTGGATGAGCTGTGAAACGTCTTCAACCAAACTAACTTTTGTCCAGTCGACAAACTGAATTTTCTCCTACATTATATCGAGATATATGATATGTCAGAATCCATATCAAGTTTTTTTTAAAATCTCGATATATTTAAAATATCGAGATATCGCCCGCCCCTATCTGCAGGTGAGTTTTACATGTTGACCCCCAAATTTCCACACAGTCCATCAGATATAGTGCATCTATAGAGTTAGTGATACAAGGTTAATAATACTGCACTTTTAGGAACAACTTTAGGATGCTCTGAATGCATAAAGGAAGTGAGGACCACTGCAAACTGTTTAAAACAAATTAGAGCTGCTTTTCACATTTTTAAGGCAGTAAAAAATGACTCTGATCTAGTCTCCCATCCGTAACCCAGAATCTCCTCTCCTCTCCCAGTCTTAATGAACTACAAATCCGTCCCTCTGTCTCGTCTCTCTCATCAGATAAACACCAGCGCATACATCCAATTAGTAACACGCAAATATTTAGAATTTCCAGGTTAGAAATACCAGTTAGTTTGCTTTTCTGTTACAAATTATGCAGGGTGACCAGATTTTCAAAATAAAAAAACTGTGACATCCCTGGTTTGTGGTGGTTGGTAATAATAAAACTGTGAATCGAGTGCATAATTAAGGAGAATTGTTACACACTCTGCACTAATGTGAGTCAAAATAGTCACATTTTCTTTGTGTTTTTGTGGTTTTTAAGCAGCTTTTCCATATTTTATCTAAACAAATTACAGTTTGTGCCTCAGACTGGTCAAAAATAGGGACACCTGGGACATTTCTTGTATTAAACTGGGACAAATCAGTGGTTTTGGATAACATCTGCGGGGACAGAGGACACAGGGCACAAAACTGGAACTGTCCCAGGTAAATAGGGACGTCTGGTCACCCTAGAACTATGACAATTCTTATACAGAATACAGCTCCAGTATATAAAGGACCATAATGGAGCTTGAGTACCTGATTTCCTTCCATGTGTTTGAGTAAAATGTGTCTCTATACTGTAATAAGTTGTTCTTGAACTCAAAATAAGTCTGCTGTGTGCTGTTTCCATCTAATTCTAAATAAAGTGACCAGATTTTCAAAATCAAAAACTGGAACACCCCACGTTTGTGATGCCTGATAATAATCAAACTGTGACTCGAGTGTGTAATTAAGGAAAATGGTTCTGCACGTGGCCCATTCATGATGAACATGAGTCAGTATAGTCACATTTTCTTTGTGGTTTGGTCGTTTTTAAACAGCTTTTCTGCATTTTACCAAAACCGATGACAATTTATGCCTCTCTTTATTCTTTACAGGGATCAGATTGGTCAAAAATAGGGACAACTGGAACATTTCTTGTATAAAATTTGGACAAATTTCTGGTTTTGCATAAAGCTGCTGGGACAGGGGACATAGGGCTCAAAACTGGGACTGACCCGGGTAGATAGGTACGTTTGCTTACCCTGATTATAAAGCGTTTTATTGTCCGAGAGTCAGGAAGTGTGCTGTTAGCAGGAGCTCATAGATGCACTGCAATGAATAATTAGGATGCTCTGAATACATGAGGGAAGTGAAGACCACTGCAAACTGTTTAAAACAAACTAGTTCTGTTTTTCATATTTTATAAATATATAGTTATATAAATATCTATTTTTCATTTCAAAAGAAGCATTTTATGAAGCTAAATTATTCCCTGATTGTGTAAAAGATTGACTGGCATGGTACTGTTGTGTTTTAGTACATTTGTTCTCGCCTGGATGTTTTCCGTAGTTGTGCTATTAAAACTCCCTTTACCCCATAATGAAGTGTTATACATCTTTTTTTTTTTTTTTTCAGTACCACCTGCTATTTCACAATCTGCTGCTGTAGTTGTGTCATATGACTGTAATAAAAACTACAGGACCAAAAATACAAATGAGAAGAAAAAAGGAAAATAAAATTCACACTCTTTCATACACAACACACAGCAAACATGTATGAACAACTTTTTGGACATAAAAAATGCTTAATTTAGGGCCTTAGCTACAAAATATCAAGTCTGTAATAAACTCAAAATATCCTTATTGCCTCAAAACAAAAAAAGTGCAATGGCCTCTGCACGATTACACAGACTAAGATACATTATTTGCCATTTATTTAATACTTTTTCAAAAACTTTTTCACTTGTTACAAACACAGATGCTCAGAAAATCGACCATTTTGACTCACTACACTCTTTGGCAAAGTTTGCTCCAATCAAAATGGATGGAGAGCATGTGTTTGGCGGAAAACAAAGTTCCTACTAGACACTTGTTTTATGCTGGAAATATATATGAAAGACGCAACAGTCAGGTTTTCGAGGAAAAGAAAGTACCTTTCTATCTTTTATGGTTGGACAGTTACCGTATTTTTTCATGGTTTGGGTGTTTCCTACTACTTCTACTCCGGTGCGACTTAAATATTGAAACTTTCACACTGACAGCTGTGAGAGGTTCTAGTCTTGTGTGTGAGTATCTGCTGCTCCTGTTCCTCCTGTACCACTGTCACTTCACTCTACTGCACATGTCTCCTGCATGTGTCCTGCTGCAAGCAGTGAAATATTCAGCCAAAAACGGTAATCGAGCAGCAGGAAAAAAGTTTGGAGTAAGTAAGAAACTTGTGAGAAAGGCAAAAGGTGGGGATGGAGAACACAGCTTCACAACAACCGGGAGGATTCACCATGAAACTTTCCTGAAGTCACTAGATGGATGGACAAAGCCTGAACTTCTGAAACCATCCTGTTGGGATTCAGAAAGGCCAGAATAATTCTAACTGGAACTGATGCTGAGTCTGACGACAGCGACACAGAAGAGGAAGCGTCGCTCTGTTTACCTCCGGAGGTCGTGGAGTTGTTCAGAAGTGACACCGAGGATGAAGTGAATTGAATGGATTTAGTGATTTGGAGTGAGATGGAGAGTTTGGTAAACTTGTTCTGTTCTGTTGTTTATGCTATAGGCGAGTTTCAGCTGACGTCATTGTTATTAAAAGCCCGCGTTGCATGCTGGGAAATATTTTGGTTGGAGGCAAGAAACACGGTAGCGTCAAACACAGTGCGTAACCTCGCGTATTTATCCCCGATAATGGTAAATTCCTGCTGCATTATCGGATGCACAAACAGAAGCACGGAAGAAGGAAAATGTCTTTTTCGTATTCTGAGTGAAAAGAACCACTAACGGTGCAAATTAAAACGACTTTCAAACATTCGCAGAGCAAACGTAGAAGATCCTAACAAACCGTGGACTCCAACAAGTTCAACAACACATCGAGACTCTTGGAGGTTTTCATCTTTTCTGCTGTGAATGGCCCAGGAGTTTCCACCAAGTCATTGTGGATATCGCCCAAGTGAATATTTGTCCAGGTAGTTGGTGATTCAGACCAGAAATTTGATTTGGTCCAGACTCTGTAGGTGTTGAAAAGGGTGATTTGGCTCCATCGATGCTTATGACTAATTTCTGGTCAAATGGTCTTGGGTCCTCTGCCGTTAGAGTGGATAAATAACCGGGATCAATACCCTTTACGTGCTTTCTCACTCCGTCCGTCATGTTGAATTAGTGTTTCTTGCTGCCGACCAAAATAATTCCCAGCATGCAACGCGCGCTTTTGTCAACAATGAAACTCACCTATAATTATCTGAAGAACTGTTCATATGTGACGTTAACAGTCTGTTGTTCTCTCTTCTATTGTTATTACTAGAACTTGACTTTCAACATGAAATGCGGGTTCCTGGTCTCTGATTTCATAAAATAAATTTCCGGAGCGATTTATAATCCAAAAAATACAGTATGTGCAGTTCTATAAAATATATTTTCAGTTATTGTATATGATACCGTTGGTGTGGAAGGGTTAAGGCAGTAAAAAAATCAGGTGCAGCCACAAACCTACAACCACTCTGATCTAGTCTGTCCTCCGTAATCCAGAATCTCCACTCCTCTCCCAGTATTAATGAACTACAAGTCCGTACCTCTGTCTCGTCTCTCCGCGCTCAGCCCTCAGCCCATCAGATAAACACCAGCGCATACATCAATGCCTCTGTGTACTGATTACATCTTCACCAGGATTATGCGCAGGGCTACCCATAAATAACCACCTCCACGCCTCCAGACGCTTCATGTTTATTGATGCCAGAACAGCGCGTTTTTCGCTATTCTAGAGTCAGCAGGTCTCTCCCGTACGTCGTCCAAAAGCGCACCTACACCGCTATCACCTTCGGACACGCCGGGGAGGTCAAGGCGGCCGTGTTCGCTGCTTGTCGTGGGGAGAAAATGAATTATTGAAGAGATACTTTTCGCTGTTTATCACCGGGACGTGGACAGGAGCAGAGGGAGGATAACCCTGAGATTGAGCCCATGTGACAGCGCGTTTGTGGGGGACGGAGCGAGTGAGGGATGGCCGACGTGAGCGGAGGAGTACGGATTTATGGGAGAGGAGAGAAGTGGAGGGAGATGTTGTTGCTTGGTCTGGAATGTTCCGGTGTGGCATTAAACGTGTCCAGTAGGTGAAAGATGACATTTTCTTAGCACTCGAGTCTCAAATTCAGGACGATACAGGATTACTCAAACACGCAGGAAACAATCAAAAATACAACTTTGAGAAAATATAAAACAAGGAAGAGCCATTATAACATGAAAATCAATTTGAGAGAATTTGATTAGGTGACCAGTGGACCAGTTGGTGTCCACATCCCCCAGTTAGGATTAACCAATCACCAAAAATGGCAAGGCAAGTTTATTTGTATAGCACAATTTGTACACAAAGTAATTCAAATTGCTTTACGGAATAATACATACATTAAAATCACAATACAAACAAATCAAAACAAAACGTAGTTAAACAGAATGGTTTAGAGACTGGATTTAAACAGAGTCAGAGCAGAGTCTGTCTCACGTGTTCAGACTGTTCCAGGTTTTAGCTGCATGAATCTGAAACTCTGACTCCCATGTTCAGGGTCTGTTTACACGAGAACGCTTGCTGTAAAAACAACAAAGTATTTGATCGGAAGTGCCTTTCGTTTAGACGGTGACGGCGTTGTTGGGGCTTAAAACGCAAAAATCTGAAACCACCCTCCAGAGTGGTAAAGTTGAATATACTCCACCCTAGTGTTTCCTGTCTACACTGTCCAAGACGCAAAACTCTGGTCAGATCTGCTCATGTCATGCACGCGTTTACATCACATACACACAGTACATAGAAACAAACATGTGGGATCATTTTCATGTGTCGGACCTTCAAGCTGCTCTGGCGGCTTTAATAAACTTACAGGAGGCAAAACAAATGTACAGAATCTGCAGAGAAACTATTAGTGAACAGAGAAGGATCTGCAATCACCTCAGTCAAATTCTGGATGCACCAGTTGTGCGACCATAGGTGAGTTAGACGGTGGCTCGATGGTGGGACATCTTTGTGACTGATGAGTAGCTGATGAAAATGCGTAGGTCCAAAGATGCCGCCTGGCATCCATACTCTATCCAATTACATGCACTTTTGCGTCCCCGTATGCACACACATTTCCTCATGAAAACGCTTGTCTAAATGTGGTATAAAAAGTGAAAACACAACCCCACTTTTGTGTCTTCTTTTCAGACCGTCATCATATAAATGTAGCTTTAGTCCTGACTCTGAGCACCAGCAGGAGGCCGGTCCCTGAGCTCAGATGGTTCATATACACAGTGTTTCCCACCATGACACAAGAGGCCCCTGCCTTGAGTACACTACATCCCTCCCAATCATGGCTCCTCACTTTTTCACCAGCACTGCCTTGTCTAACCAATTTTCTGTGGGTTAACTAGCATGCTACAGATGCACTTTGGTGCCACAGAGAGACTTGAACACAGCAGAACCGCTTTAAAGTCTCTGAGCCACAGGGGGCAGTGCAGAGACCTGAGACCTGGACTCGTGCTCGTACTTCCTGGTTCTAGTCAGGACCCGAGCTGCAGCTCGTTTTCCATTCTAACCTACTGGAGACAAACACATGGATAAGTCTCTCCAAGTCTGATTTCGACAATATACCTTAGATTTTTGCTGTTTTTTAGTTGGCAAAATGCTGCAGCTGTTATTTGATGTGGTGGTTGAAGTTAAAGTCCATTATTACCCATAGATTTCTCACCTGATTTGAAGATTTCAGAGAGAGAGAGAGAGACTGAAGGTGACTGCTGACACTGTCTCTGTTTGTGGGCCAAAGACTTTAGTCTTGTCTGAGTTTAGCTGCAGAAAATGCAGGGTCTGTTTGTGTTGAAAGAAATATGGTGACTTATGATTAAACTCTGCAAAGTTCCAGAGAAAATAGGGAATCAACACAAGGAACTGTTGGATTGTTTGTGGTTTGATTTTCCCATTACCAAGAGACAGTGTAAGAGGCAAGTGATGGACATTTGAGATGACATGTTGCACAAAATGTAGCAGAAGACCTTCCAGAAGAAATGATCACCAGCTGAAACACCAGAGCGGCCTTTCCTGCTGTGTTCACCTGTTTCCCCAGAGGCTGCAGGACACAGAGGAGGGACACGTTGGACTTTTCCTGTCCTCACACTGCCCTGACACAGACCTGCTGACCCTCCCTGCCCCAGGAGCTTTCATAGATCTGCTTCTGAGTGACATATGAATATTCAAGAGGAGACGTCATCTGCATTTCAGCGACACGTCACATTAATTAGCAGCTGTGTTTGGAGCGCCCCGAGTCAGGACAGCTGTTTGTCACACTTTATGGATTCTAGACTCTTCTGCATTCAAACATAATGTGGGAGGGACGGGCTGGTCACGCAAATAAAACGGCTGCGTCCTCATTCCAGCGGTGGAAGAGAACAAAATACAAAAGTACAAAAGTCTTCCTTGTATAAAGCTGAGATTTTATATTTTGCTTCTTATTTTTCAATTTTATTTAGATTTGTGCATATACATTTACATAATTATTA
Source organism: Boleophthalmus pectinirostris (assembly GCF_026225935.1). Classification (NCBI taxonomy): domain Eukaryota; kingdom Metazoa; phylum Chordata; class Actinopteri; order Gobiiformes; family Gobiidae; genus Boleophthalmus; species Boleophthalmus pectinirostris. Next base: position 4,859,260 of record NW_026571473.1, on the reverse strand, counting down.
ATGTCTCTTGCTTCCTTTTTATATTTTTTACTCTTTGTTATTATATTATACTGTGATGTGTGAGCTACTGTGTCCAAATCATTTCCCTTGTGAATCAATAAAGTCTAAAAGTACAATACTAGTACACTTTTTAGGTATCTGTACTGGATACTTTGGATACTTTTAATTTTACATCTGTACTTTCTAGTCTGCTACATTTTAGATCTGGACTGAAAAGTAAAAAGTACTTTCCTTTATGGTTTGAGACTTATTTTTAGCACATTCAATTTGAGTTTCTTCCGCAACTTTGAGTAAACCAAATACACAAAACAGCTAGAAAGCATAAGAAATCTATTGAATCAGTTCAAATCAGCAAATTCTTTATCAAAATCACGACATTTGACGCTTTCATTTTCTAAGAATCTCTGCAAAATGCCTTCACTTTTTACTCTTAAAGTACATTTTTAAACAGATACTTAATAGTGGTAGTTTCATATTTTTCGCACTAGAAGTCACACTTTTTTTCATGGTTTGTGTGTTTCCTGCGACTTATACTCCGATGTGACTTATATATTAAAATGTTCACACTGAAGCGTCGAGAGGTTCTAGTCTTGTGTGTGAGTATCTGCTGCTCCTGTTCCTCCTGTATCACTTCACTCTACTGCACATGTCTCCTGCAAGTAGTGAAATATTCAGCCAAAAATGGTAATCGAGCAGCAGAAAGAAAGTTTGGAGTGAGCGAGAAACTTGTGAGGAACTGGTGAAAGGCGGGGATGGAGAACACAGCTTCATGGTAACCAGGAGGATGCACCATGAAACTTTCCTGAAGTCACTGGATGGATGGACAAAACCTGGACTTCAGTGACACTGAAACCATCCTGTCAGGATTCAGAAAGACCCGAATAATTCTAACTGGAACTGATGCTGAGTCTGACGACAGCGACACAGAAGAGGAAGCGTCGCTCTGTTTACCTCCGGAGGTCGTGGAGTTGCTCAGAAGTGACACAGAGGATGAAGAATTGAATGGATTTAGTGATTTGGAGTGAGATGGAGAGTTTGGTAAACTTGTTCTGTTCTGTTGTTTATGTTATAGTTTATCTGAAGAACTGTTCATATGTGACGTTAACAGTCTGTTGTTCTCTGTTCTATTGTTATTACTAGAACTTGACTTTACACATGAAATGTATGTTGCTGGTCTCTGATTTTATAAAATAAATTTCCCCCCAAAAGTGTAATTTATACTCCAGAGCGACTTATATATGTTTTTTTCTTCTTCATTATGCATTTTTTAGCTGGTGCGACTTGTACTTCGGAACGACTTATAGTCCAAAAAATACAGTAAGTAGATTTTTTTCATGTTTTACTTTTACTTGAGTAATCTTTTGCCCCAGTATCAGTACTTTCAATTGAAAAACAAATATAAATACTTCATCCACCGCTACCTCGTTCAGAACAAACTTGGTCATGGTTTGCTTCACCATCAGCGTTACTGGTTTAATCATATTGAATCTGTAAATGCTCTGCTCTGTTTGTAAATGCAGAAGTAAAAGTCCCAGAATGCATGTTTATGTTTGAATGATGTTTAAAAGAGTGTGACTGATTGAGATATTTTTCTTTGTTTTGATGCTGAGCTCAGATGAGAGGCTGTAATTATGTATTTAAAAAGAGGCTGAGGACGGTGGAGTGCTGCTAATCAGGCTTCATTAAGCTTTGATTAATTGATCACCAGAAATGTTCGAACGGAAAAGAGCCCTTTTCAAAACAAAAACAGACTTCAGAGAGATTTGCAAATGGACCCACGTCAGTCCAGACACAGCTACAATCAGTCCTGGTTCAGTCCTGGTTAAGTCCTGGTTTAGTCCCAGCACAGTCCAACTTTAGTCCTGGTTTAGGCCTGATTCAGTCCTGGTTTAGTCCCAGTACAGTCCTACTTAAGTCCTGATTTAGTCCTGGTTCAGTCCTGGTTAAGTTCTGGTTTGCTCCTGGTTTAGTCCTGGTTTAGTCCTGGTACAGTCCGGGACACATCTATAGTCTGTCTGCTTTGGTTGAATCCCGGGACTGTCCTACTTTAGTTGTTGGTTTAGTTCTAGTGTAATCCTGGTAAAGTCCTGGTTTTAGTCCTGGACATATTTATAGCCTGCTTTGGTCTAGTCCTCATTTAGTTCTGGTTTAATCCTAGTTGAGTCCAGGTTTAGTTCTGTTTTTTTTCTGGTATATTTCAGGTTTAGTCCTGGTTTAGTCTTGGTTTAGTCTTGGACAAGTCTGTCTGCCTTGGTCCAGACCTGGTTTAGTCCTGGTTTAATCCTGCAGTCTGAGTTATTCCTGGTTTTAATCCTAGATTAGTCCTGGACTCATCTACAGTCTCTTACAGTCTGTCCATCCAGGTTTAGTCCTGGTTTTAGTCCTGGACACATCTATAGCCTGCTTTGGTCTAGTCCTGATTTAGTCCTGGTTTTAGTTTAGTACTGATTTGGTTTGCTCCTGTTTTAGTCCTGTTTTAGTCCTGTTTTTTTTTTTGTTTTTTTTCTGGTTTATTCCTGATTTAGTCATGGTTCAGTCCTGACCTATTCCTGGTTCTGTGCTGGTTTAGTCCTGGTTTAGTCTTGGACATTTCTACAGTCTGTCTGCCTTAGTCCAGAGTCCTGGTTTAGTCCTGGTTTAATCCTGCAGTTCAAGTTCATTCGTTTAGTCCTGGATCATCTATCGTCTGTTACAGTTTGTCCATCCATGGTTTAGTCCTGGTTTAGGCCTAGTGTAGTTTTGGTTTGGTCTTGGTTTAGTCCCACCAAGAGTTTTTTTTTTTTTTTTTTTTTTTTTAATCTATGGAGGCTTTATTACAGTATAAACCCAGTATTTATACTTTTTGTAGCATTTGTAGCATCAGAACATGTGAAAGTGTGCACATCTCATTGTGAACTAGCTGAGAAACTGAAACTAAATGTTGTTTTTTTGCTTCACACTAAACTTTAGAACCACTCCATAAATCCTCAGCCTTTTGTGCTCCCCGCTGTTGTTTAGATCTGTATGTTTTCTCTTTTGTCAGGAGACACAAACTCTCCTCTGTGGTTTTTATTCAACTACTTCATACGAGTGTTCCAGCGTCAGGGGCCCTCGTCTGAGCTCCCCGACTCCAGGGATCACAGGCTTTTAAACATTTTGGGCAAAACTTGCGTCATACAAAATGTTTACAGACTTAAAGTGGGACAAACACTAACTGAACTACTTTAGCTGTGTGTATTGAGGTTTAATAACATCCTCTAGTCTCTATAGTGTTTTTAATCACATAAATGAGTCTGCATGTTTGTCTAAATCTTTTGTGTGAGCTGCCGGAACATTTTGTCTCTCATTAGATTAAAGTTTAGAATTAAAATGTTCCTCATATATCCAGGTGTTCAGTCTGGAATCTTTCACAGAATCAAAACAAATACAGAAAAGTTGCAGGTCAGATCTGTGAAGAGGCAAGCCCGCTCACCGTATTGTAGTTTTAGTTTTAAAAATACTGTATTTTTTCGGACTATAAAGGCGCACCGGATTATAAGGTGGCGCAATATCAATAATGTTGAATTCTCTCGTCTATTTTCATACAAAAGTTGCACCGGATTATAAGAAACATTAAGTGAAACAAACGGACGATGCTTAAGATTGATCCTTAGTCCAGGCGTCCACGATCCATTGGCAGATTGTGGTGGAATTCATCCGTCGTTGTCTCCCTGTCTTACCATACCAACTTTATTTATAAAGCACTTGAAAAACTTTACAGCTGGCCAAAGTGCTGAACACGAACACAGGACAGACAATGACAACTGTAGTAGAAGAAAATATATGATACAAACATAAAAAAAAAACAGTAAAATACTCAACAAGAAATGTACATGTCACTTGTTAAAAGCCAGTGAAAAAAGGTGCGTTTTTAGGAGTGATTTAAAAACAGATACAGACTCGGCCTGTCTGATCTCTAATGAAGACTGGTTCCACAGCCATGGAGCAGCAACAGAAAATGCACGGTCCCCACGGAGCTTACGTTTAATTTTTGGGACGGTGAGCTGGATTTGGTGTGCAGACTAGGGATGGGCATTCGATGAAATTTTCTTAATCGATCGTCGGAAGAATTAACGATCGATTATCGATTAATCATTAACGTTTTTATATTAAAATGATCATCATTATTATTACTATCTGCACTACTAATATGCATAAATAAATTCAACTTTATGACATATAAACCGTAACGACTCTAGAGCCACATCAGCCCGTTTGACATTATAATGTGTTTAATTCAGTTTTGTGCAACTCTCACAGAAACAAAACTTAAAACCACATCGCTAATTTGCATAAACTAAGCAAAGATAAAACTACAGCTCTTGTGTCACTGATGCAGTTCAACTTCTGTTGGATTAAAAGACATGACTCAGGTGAATACAGGTTAGTGTGACCAGATTTGCGTTTGTCAAAACCAGGACACCGTACGGGGGGAGGGAGGTGGGGACTCGTCATCGACATTGAGCGACTCTCACCTGACAAAACTTTTTCCCACTGGACACAGAAACATATGTGCTGCTTTATACACTGTGCACATGGACTCACACTTGTCCCGAACGCAACGGAAAGCATCGAATTTCTTGTACAAATCATCGTTAAATACACATTTGTGCTTCGGTACGTTGCAGACTGACCCACTGTTTGTGTCTCGCTCCTTCTGATGCAGAGACACATGTACAGACCATGTTTGGTCACGATGCACACAGCAACCTACATTCGGTTTGTCAATTAAAATTAACGTAATCGATGAAATTCTTAATGATCAATTATTGATTAATCGACTAATCATGCCCATCCGTAGTGCAGACCTGAGTGTGCGAGAGGGGACGTAAGCGTGGATCAAGTCAGTCAGGCAGGAGGGCGCTAGGCCGCGCAAACACTTAAAAGTAAATAAAAGAATTTAAAAATCGACTCGTGAATCGTGTATTATGAATGTGAATGTGGGCGGATCATTTAAGTTTGTTTTTTTTATTTCCTTCGAGAACAACTCAAATATACATTGAGTAAAAATGTGTTTAATGCAATTTTGTGCACATCTGTTTATGTTTTACAGAAACAAAACTTAAAACCACATAACCACATAAACTATAAGCTCTGAAAAAAAAAACAAAAAAAAACAGCTCTTTCCTTGTGCGCTGATGAGGTTCAGCTTCTGTGAGACTAAAGGACACGACTCAGTGGAATATGAGTTGCATTAGAGATGATTCATGTGAAACTTTTCAGAGATTATAAGTAATAATGGACAAATATTCTCTGGAGCTCTTCATTGATTTTATAAATGCAACACAATATAGTCTTTCATACATAGCATACTGGTAAAAAAAAAAAAATTGAATGTGCAATTACGTTAGCCTGATTCATCAGCCAGTTTCACTTCGTGGAAACCATCTAACCTCGCAGCATTAGATTTGTTCGCTCGACGGTAGGTGAGTACTTTTCTTATTTAACCAATCGCTGCTATTTGCTCGTGATGTATGTAATGCACCAAATCCTGTTGAAGGAAGGACAATATCTTTCACCTTGTAAAAATTTTCCAGCTTTAAATCCTCGATCTCAGGAATCGTTGCCAACACAGAATGTCTGTCTTCGTCTACGTCCATGTCGACGCTTTGTTTACTGATGTGCTGTTCCACAAAAGGGACCCAGACAGACACAACGAGTTTGACGTCATCACTTCACAGCTCTTCTCTGATTGGCCGGTGTGCGGTCTACAACTTCTGGGGTTCCTGCAAACCATCTAGTGTATTCTGGTTCCTGACATAGCCACTGGAGAGAAATTAAATTGAGCAGAGGCACTAGGTGGCGCCAGCCTGGCTACAATTACGCAGACCAAGATATTTAACTTGTCATTTTTTTTGAGAAATAATTGCACTTAGAGCGACTTTTTCAATTGTTATGAACACAGACGCTCAAAGCAGTCGGCCATTTTGACTCACTACACTTGGCAAAGTTTGAGCCGGTCAAAATGGATGGAGCGCATGAGTTTGGCCGAAAACAAAGTTTCTATTGGACATCATCATCATGCAGCATGTGACATAGAATAAAGCCAGGAATAAGCTCGGAAAGCCGCAAGTCTCAACATTTCAAGGGGAAAAAAACAAAGTTTCTATCTTTGGTTGTTAAAAAGTTGTGTGCGGTTAAGTAGAACATGTCGGTCTCGAAGGGTTCTTCCTGCAGGTCCTACTTATTTTCTCATAACTCCACAATAACAGATTGATCTAAAATGCTTTCTTTTGTTGGATTACATTTTAAGGCCAGATTGGTTTCACTGAACATGAAAACACAATATCTTCTCTTTCCAACTACAAGAGCTTGAATACATAGTGCTATTGAAAAGTCAAACAGCACAAATCCTAAAGTCACTCTCTTCTCCTCGGAGTTACACAACTACCAGGTTTTAACCAATGATTAGCGACTTTGTACACCTCCTAATCCATGCTCTTTTCATTGTTGTTTATTCACCGCTTTCTCCTCTCTTCCTCCATCTCCCAACAAAAACCTCCACGCCATGTTCGCTATATCCGGATTGATTCGATTTGTGGTTCCTCTTTTGTGAAATAATTACTATCAGGGGCTTTCTCGCTTGAAAACGTCGCTGTAGCTCTGGCAGAGGTGTAGTTTTGGAGGCACGATGGCTGCATTGCTTTAGGCTTGTGTTCACTTCAGTGCACAGACAGAATAGAGCAGCTTGTTACCTCCGCCTCCTTCAAGGTCCCTGGGAATTGTTTGTTTCGGCGTGTCTCGGGGGTTGTAACCTGAAGGAAACAGTGAGATCTCCAGCAGAGTCTAATACCTCTGCACGCTCCTCTCCACTCAGGTTTCCTCACACTCTTGGAGGCTTTAAAGTGGACACGCTGAACACTGACCTACATGAGCCAGGTCACTGTGAGCTTTTGTTCCGAAGAGCAGTTTCTCTTATTTTTTACACATCGCACATTTTGATGTTTTGGAAGACAATAGAAAGTGGAGTAAAAGTGCACGAGACAGGAAACAGGGCAAAAACTCTTTCAGATACCAATGTCTGATTTCTAAATACTGATGATGGATACATACAGCACTGGTTATAAAGAACTGTGAGATTAAAAATATGTTATAATTTGGACATTTTAGTAGTTCAGTAGTAATATTCATCTAAAATAGGCCCGTAACGATAACAGATTTTGCTGGATGATTAATTGACCAAGAAATTATTGCAATAAACAATTTGCGATAAGTCCTTGTGTTGCATTTTTTGTGTATATATAACTTTATTTACAGACTCACATATCCACACACATAAAAAAAAAACAAAAAACCTACAGTTACGTAAGGTCCAGTAGAATTAAAATACATACAGCTGGCTCTTCCAACATTTCCAGATGTCCAGATGAATAACATTGGGTGTCACTTTCCTTAATATCTTTAATATGTATGAAAAGCACTCTATAAATAAAGTTTGATCAATTGAATGATTGAACGATAATATTGACATTTTGAGATAATTTTCAACTAATATAATGACAATGTAATAAAAATGCAAACACACCCTTTAACACAGGAAATAAAAGACAAAACAATAGGTCTAAATAAAATTAGGGGTGTCAAATTATCGCATTAACTGCGATTAAAAAACATAATGCGCAAAATACGACTGTAATGAATTAATTGCGTTAATCTAATTTTTAATCTCTAACTTTACTGTTTTTATGTGTTGTTGGGACAACAACACATCGCTCCTGCAAAGAACTGTAATTTTCATTCCCATTCCCGCCCGCATCTGCGATAAATCTGCATGATCTGAAAACATCGCGACACAGACACAGAACAGACTCACCTCCAGCATCAACATCCCTCTGTCACAGAGAGAACACTCATATTCCACTGAGTCATGTCCTTGAGTCCGACAGAAGCTGAACCACATGTGGTTTTAAGTTTTGTTTCTGTGAGTCTTGTGCAAAGCTGCATTAAACACATTCTAATGTCAAACAGGCTGATGTGGCTCTCGAGTGGTTTTGGTTGTAAAGTTGAGTTTATTTATGCAGATTAGTAATAGTAATAATAATAATGATGTGGAATGTAAATGACTGCATCTGTTAAAGTTTGTTAAACAATAAATGACTTTATAAAGTCACTCTTTTTTGTTCATCAGTCATTTGTTCATATCAGTCTTTTGATCTGCCACAATAATGTAATACTGAATTTAAATGAAAATACCTCAAGTTGAAGCTTTTCTCAGCAATTTTTAGGTGAGATTAAAAAAGAGATTAATTAGATTAATTAATTACAGATCATAATTAATTAATCTCTCTTTTTTTTTTTTTTTTCTCTTGATAACACTAAATAAAATAGGCTTAAAATAAATTTTAAAAAGATTATGTCTCTGTAACAAAACTGAGCTTAAAAGTTATTTTAATCATTGACTTACATAAGAATATTGTGTCCTCTCTCTGTGGCTGCTGCTGTGAGCCTCAGCATTTTGGTCTTTAAGTGTTCGTGTCAACCCGCAACACAGGATCCTATTTCACTATTTTGTCCTTCAAAAAAAATAAATCCATCAATCAATCCTATTCATAATATAGAGTCTGGCTCCTCGCTTAGTCCACTTTTTAATACAGGGATTATCATTATGTGCTCTATCAGGCGTGTCTCCTGCAGAGGTCCGCCGCAGTCCTGTCTGGTATCGTGTCAGTGTCTTGTGGGATTACAGTGGATTTCAGGCTCTCCTGGGGGGGACTAGTTGTGTGGATTGGGTATGGGTGTATGCCGGCTGGTGGAGTTTGTGACATTTCTTCTCGTCGCTTGTGCGCTCGCTGCATTTGACACACGTGGGCAGTTGAGACGTGTCCCACTCACTGTTGATTTGGCATCGTGACTTGTTTTGTCAGACGGCGATGAACTGTTTTGGTGCTCTGACGGCAGCGTTGTGGCTTCATATTAACGGCACAGACAGAGGAGCTTTCTGTCCTCGGGCTGTACGTGCATCCGCTGTGTGGATGAACAAATAATCTGTCTATACCATAGAGCGTACATCTGTGCTGACGCATTTGTTCAAGCATTATTATGTTAAGAAAATGAGGAGTCAGTTATACCAATAGATCCATGGTAGAGAGCAATAGAAGCATATATAAATATACATACATACATACACATATATATATATATATATTATTCGCCATATCGTTTTATTAGCCGCAGGGTTTAATGTGTGAGAAAAAGTAGCGGTTTATAGCTTGGAAATTACAGTACTCACTAAAAGTGATTTTGACTGATTCCTGCATGTTTAAGTCATCTTTATTTTCTTTCTTTTGGGCCATTCCTATAAAAATTCTTATTTTCACCTACCCCATATACAAGCCTATATGCATTTAGTTTTATTTTTGACACATTGGGTATAAAGGTATTTCTTCAGTGTTTCTTAGCCTGCTTAGTCTTAATGGAAACAGTGAGATCTCCAGCAGAGTCTAATACCTCTGCACGCTCCTCTCCACTCAGGTTTCCTCACACTCTTGGAGGCTTTAAAGTGGACACGCTGAACACTGACCTACATGAGCCAGGTCACTGTGAGCTTTTGTTCCTAAGAGCAGTTTCTCTTATTTTTTTACACATCGCACATTTTGAGGTTTTGGAAGACAATAGAAAGTCCACGAGACAGGAGACAGGGCAAAAACTCTTTGAGATACCAATGTCTGATGTGAAGTGCTCATGATGGATACATGTTGGTAGGTTTCAGATTCTAAAATGTGATGATTTCATAGTTCCAGATTCGGGAAAGAGACAGATTTCCCTGAGGATCACGTTGTACTTTGCTATGAAATATCCCAAAGGTCGATTCATAAATGTTGAAGCTGATCATTTCTATTAGTGATTAGACCCAAGACCCAACTGTATCACCATGACCCCATCTGTTTTAAATAATATTGGCCTATAGAACATTGTGATATTCTCTTAAACACTAAACAGCTGTAAGGTTAGAACTATTACTAAGCCGGTCAATGTATAAGGTTACACATTCCAGGTTTTAATGATGAACAGGGTGCTTAATTGGTTGCCATTTGTTCGTCCCAAGAGGAGATTTAATACCCATTACACTTGAAGTTGTAATTAGAGCGATGAATGTTTGAGTAATCTTCATATCCTGCATATTCCACTATAGACCGAGCTCCTCTACATGCCCACGTATACCGTATTTTCCTCACTATACGGTGCTCTGGATTATAAAGGGTGAAGTATAGTTCTGCGTCGACTCAACGCTCACTGCCGCCGTCGCCTTGTCACCATTGTTTTTGATTTATGGAGCTGCATCGCGGTCTGTGCACTGCGAAGTAATTCACTGCCAAAACGCTAAGGGGCGGCGATATCTGTCCATTCATATATACCAGGGGTGCTCAATACGTCGATCGCGATCTACCAGTTGATCGCCAAGGTCGTGTGGGTAGATCACCGTGTCTTAGTACTCGTCTCGGACTCGCGTTTGGACTCGGTCTTGTCTCTCACTCGAGGTCTGACACTCAACAAGTGCGATCATATTTCATTCCGGCCGCTGCTGTTGGTAATAAACTTGTAGCGGGTGCAGGAGCGTGTGGGGCGTCTCAGTGCAGCCTGTGCGCTCATTTGAAACCCGCGGAGACTCTACGGCACATCACAAACACACACGCTCCCTATGCACGGCTCGTCTGCGACAGCGTGTGCCCTCGTGTACCAGCGTGCATCACAGGGCAGGTTCAACTTCCTAAACATCCTACCTGTCCATCTGCCTCACGTCAGCACGCCGCCCCTCGCCTTTTCACGCTCTCGCTCCTTCCTGCGTACAGCGAACACAAGCCCCTCCCACAGTGCGCTGATTAGAAGAGCAAGACCAAACGTGAAGCAAAAACAAGTCTAAATTTATGTTATTGTATTTGCCTGAAGTTTGTCTAACAAAAGTGACAAATGCATCTGTGTTTGTCACGATGTGCGTTTGGTTTGGTAAACGTGCAGAGGCTGGTAAATATCACTGCAAAACCAGAAAAGAATGTAACTCCAGTTTGGAACTTTAAAAAACAGGTTTAAAAATCTTCCTTCACTTTTTTCACAGTTTTGTGTTAAGTGCCAGAGGAAGTTCTCTTAAAGAAGGGCTTCTCAAACTGTGGGTGAGGGTCCAAAAAAGGGGCACAGAGTGTTTCAGTGCAGTTTGCTTGGCTTTGTATTAGGTAGATAATTTTGACTTGGTCATTTTGTAAGTAGCTCACATGCTGAAAAAGTGTGACCACCCCTGATATATACGATCTGTGTGTACGACTCGCAGATGTATAATCGCTGAAAAGTTTAACATGAACCACCTCTAACACGATAAAAGCACAGAACAGACTCACCATTAGTACAATATCCCTCTGTCACAGAAAGAACACTCATATACCACTGAGTCATGTCCTTTTTAAGTCCGAGAGAAGCTGCCCGCGTACCAGGAGTGAGCTGTTTTATGAGCGCTTTGTTTATGTAAGTTAGCCATGTGGTTTTAAGTTTTGTTTCTGTAAAATGTAAACACATATGCGCAAAGCTGCGTTAAACATTATTTCTCAATATATATTGAAAGAAAGGAAAGCCGAGTACAGGAAATGTATGTAGAGCAGTAGTAAGGAGGACCAATCACAGCCCTTATCATGTGCGTCGCTTCTCCTGTTGTCTGCGTCGTTTTGATGTGTAGTTAGAAAATTTCAGTGGTGCACGCCGGAGCCTCTGCGTCGACACGTACCCCCAACCGTAAATTGGCCTTGACATGCACGGTCATAGAATGATCTATTTTCAAACTTTTTTCACAAATAAAGCACACCGGACTATAAACGAAACACAACAGTGTGATGGGTGAGTGGTTTTGTTTGTTTGTGGCGTTCACGGTGACTCTGGGCTTTGTTCAGTTGTGGCGTGTAGGGAGGGTGCTGTCTGGGACCAACGGATTGTCGGCGTGTTCGCAGTGACTCAGTTGTTCAGTTGTGTCTAGAAGTGGCACATTGCACTCGCTTTTTCGGTTCGTTCCTCCGTTCCGTTCCTTGTCAGTGTATGGAAGTGATGAGTGTGTCTGCGGGTGTTTTTCGCCGCGCGGTCACCGTCTGCTCCGTGTGTGTTTGCATTTACTGAAGTCGTGCTGAGACACCTGAGTGGATTCGTGTATAGGACGCTCTGGATTGTGGGCGCACGGTCGTTTTTTGATGGGGTTGGAGGCTTAAGAGCCCGGAAAATACGTGGTACCTTGTTCTTCAGTTTGGCTTTCTGTTTTTTCACAACAAACAGGGTTCAACATTGTTAAAAGCAGCGATCCATAGGTAGGACTGGCTGCTTCGTTATACTGTGGCATATCTCAGGTGGAAATTAGTGCTGCGATTTTGTACTGGAAGATAGTGGACTGATTTCTTATAAGTTCATACATTTTGCGGTGTAAAACAAACTAATGTGTCATAGATTATAACTCAGTGTATAAAAGAAGCAGAATATGTCTTATGAGACTCCATGTACATTTCTCATGAGGGGTTAGTTAAAAAAAGGAAACTGAAATGCTCAAACTTCTTAACTGGACAAAAGTTTGTTCAGTTCTGACAGGGTTCTGGCCACTGTCACTGCTTTATATCTGTCTGGGAGCTAAGTACAATGAAATCAACACACCCTAGTTGTAAGAGAAGATACTGTAAACAAGACAATCTATTTTCAGTTGTGATGTCAAAGTGTATTTTTATTATTCCAGAAACTGTACCATTAGCCAAGAGGCTTCTTCAGTTCTGACAAGATACTGGAGTTTTTGTCTTATATCTGTCTGAAAGATAACTACACTGAAACTAACACACCCTAGTTGTAACAGTGGACACTTACTTATAGAAGAAACTTACTGTAAGCAAGACTGTGATTTTTTTTTTTTCTTTAGTTTATTTTTTGCAATGTCAAGGTGTTTTCTATTTTTCCAGAAATTGCAGCATTGTACATTTCTCACTGGTGGTAAATTAAAAAAGGAAGCTGAAATGTTCAAACTTCTTGTGGCTGTATTGTTAACTGGACAAATGTTTTTAAGAGTAAATAGAGGATTCAGTTTTGACAGGGTTCTGGTCGCTGTCACTGCTTTATATCTGTCTGGGAGCCAACTAATGAAACTAACACACCTTAGATGTAACTTTAGATACTTACTGTAAATAAGACATTGAATTTTTTTTTTTTTGCGATGTCAAAGTGTTTTTTTATTATTCCAGAAATTGTAGCGTTGCACATTTCTTGCTGGGGGTAAGTTAAAAAAAGAAATCTGAAATGCCCAAACGTTCTGTGGCTGAAATGTACTGGAGTTTTTACATGTAAATATGTTTCGCCATTCATCTAGAAGCTTCTTCAGTTTTGACAGGGTTCTGGTCACTGTTGATGCTTTATATCTCTTTGGGAGCTAAGTACAATGAAATAAATAAATAAAATAGAAAGCTGATATGCCCAAGAAATGCTTGCTGTGGCTGAATTGTACTTGACAGAAGTTTTTTAAGTGTAAATATAAAAAAAATATATTAAAAAAAATATTAATCTAGAGGCTTCCTCAGTTTTGTCTGGTCACTGTCACTGCTTTATATCTGTCTGGGAGCCAACTAATGAAACTAACACACCCTAGTTGTAACCGTGGATACTTACTTATAGTAGAGACTTACTGTTTACAATTTTCTTTTGCGGTGTTACGGCTCGCGATCTGTCTCCGGCTCCGCGTCGCCTGGCACTCCCTGTTTGTTTTACCGCGTGTATCTTCCATATTTGCATGTCCTGTGTGGTACCTGACATCTGACTGGTGGGGCGTGGTTCCGTCGCTGTGAGCTGGTTCCGACGTCCATCCTGCTGTGGTTGGAGGATTGACGTCCTTTTCCTCCAATCCCCGTTCTACACATCCATTGCCTCAACCAATAAAAGTGCTGTGCGCCTGTCCCTCCTCGCTCCTGGATGACAGTTTCAGTTCACCACTCTGACTGACAGACGCTCGCTAGTTGCCTCACATTTGTTATTGTAAAGTGTGTGTATGTGTATTCGGTCTGTAGGGGTCATTATCAACCTATATCTTTTTGTTAGTATTGCGAGTTTGGCTCGGCCCATGGGCAGTTGTTTTTTTTTTTTGTTGATGTTAACCTACCCCAATTTTGGAGTTGTTTAGTTACCTTTGGAAATTCTGATTTATCAGTTTTTTGTTATTGTACTTACCTACGTTCACTTTATAAAAGCCATTTACTTTACATCATATCTGGTTTGTGTTACTTTCCTTTGTCCCTAGCACTGGGTTGTGACATGCGGCGTCAAAGGGTTTTTATTATTACATTCTCACTGGGGATAAGTAATTGTACTGGACAAAAGTTTTTAAGTGTAAATATGTTTAGCCATTAATCTAGAGGCTTCTTCAGTTTTGACAGGCTTCTGGTCACTGTCGACACTTTATATCTCTCTGGGAGCCAACTACAGTGAAATTAACAGTAGATTCTTACTGGAAATAAGACAGTGAATTTTCTTTTGTGATGTCAAATAGTTGTTGTTCTTTTTTTTTATTCCAGAAATTGTCAACTCCTCTAAGACACTTTTTCAGTTCTGACAGGGTTCTGGAGACATTGTATTATCTCTGTCTGAGATCTAACTACACTGAAACTAACACACCCTAGTTGTAACAGTATATAGTTACTATAAATAAGACTATGAATTTTCTTTTGTGATGTCAAAGTGTTGTTGTTTTTTAATTATTATTCCAGAAATTCATCCAAGAGGCTTCTTCACTTCTGAGAAGATACTGGAGTTATTGTCTTGTCTGAAAGATAACTACACTGAAACTAACACACCCTAGTTGTAACAGTGGACACTTACTTATAGAAGAAACTTACTGTAAGCAAGGCAGTTATTTTAAGTTTTTTTTTTTTTTTTTTTTTTGCAATGTCAAGGTGTTTTCTATTATTCCAGAAATTGCAGCATTGTACATTTCTCACTGGTGGTAAGTTAAAAAAGGAAGCTGAAATGCTCAAACTTCTTGTGGCTGTATTGTTAACTGGACACATTTTTTAAAGAGTAAATAGAGGATTCTTCAGTTTTGTCTGGTCGCTGTCACTGCTTTATAACTGTGTGGGAGCCAACTAATGAAACTAACACACCCTTGTTGTAACTTTAGATACTTACTGTAAATAAGACATTGAATTTTCTTTTGCGATGTCAAAGTGTTTTTTATTATTCCAGAAATTGTAGCATTGCACATTTCTCACTGGGGGTAAGTTAAAAAAGAAATCTGAAATGCCCAAACTTTCTGAGGCTCAAATGTACTGGAGTTTCATCCATCCATCCATTTTCGTCCGCTTATCCGGGGCCGGGTCGCAGGGGCAGCAGCCTAAGCAGGGACTCCCAGACTTCCTTCACCCCAGACACGTCCTCCAGCTCCTCCGGGGGGACCCCGAGGCGTTCCCAGGCCAGCCCAGAGACATAGTCCCTCCAGCGTGTCCTGGGTCTTCCCCGGGGCCTCCTCCCGGTGGGACATGCCCGGAACACCTCCCGAGGGAGGCGCCCAGGAGGCATCCGAAACAGGTGCCCGAGCCTCAACTGGCTCCTCTCGACGTGGAGGAGCAGCGGCTCTACTCCGAGCTCCTCCCGTGTGACTGAGCTCCTCACCCTGTCTCTAAGGGAGCGCCCAGCCACCCTGCGGAGGAAACTCATTTCAAGTGCTTGTATCCGCGATCTCGTCCTTTCGGTCACTACCCAGAGCTCATGACCATAGGTGAGAGTAGGAACGTAAGATTGACCGGTAAATCCAGAGATTCACCTTTTGACTCAGCTCCCTCTTCACCACAACGGTCCGATACAGCGACCGCATCACTGCAGACGCTGCACCGTACTGGAGTTTTTAAGTGTTAATATGTTTCGCCATTCTTCTAGAAGCTTCTTCAGTTTTGACAGGGTTCTGGTCACTGTTGATGCTTTATGTCTCTCTGGGAGCCGACTACAATGAAATTAACAGTAAGTACTTACTGTAAATAAGACACTGAATTTTCTTTTGTAATAATAATGTACAGTGTTTTAAAAGTGATTTCAATAAACAGTAAAAACTGTGAGACTTGAAATACAGATATTTTGTTGTGATGGGATATTTCAGTAGCATGTGGTCTGTTTTCTATATATCCCATATAATTTTTTCTCTTATGAGGTGGATTAACCAAAACACTCCATCCATCTTCTCCTGGTTCTTCCCTTCTGTCAAATTTCAAACCTTTGTGGCCCACGAGTCAAAAAGTTTGCCCACCCCTGCCCTAGCTGTAACAGCAGATAAACTGTAAATAAGACATTGAATTTTCTCTTGGGATGTAAAAATATGTATTATTATTCCAGAAATTGTGCCATTAGCCACTAATCCAAGAGGCTTCTTCAGTTTTGACAGTTTTGACAGTTTTAACAGGTCACTCTCACTGATTTTTCTGTGTCTGGGAGCTAACAGCACTAAAACTAACACACCCTAGTTGTAACTTTAGATACTTACTGTAAATAAAACATTGAAATTTCTTTTGTGAAGTAAAATTGTTTGTTATTATTACAGAAATTAAACCATTAGCCACTTACCCAAGAGGCTTCTTCAGTTTTGTCAGGGTTCTGGAGTCATTGTCTTATCTCTATCTGGGATCTAACTGCACTGAATCTAGCACACCCTAGTTGTTACTTTAAATACTTACTGTAAATAAGGCATCAAATTTTCTTTTTGCGATATCAAAGTGATTTCTGTTATTCCAGAAATTGCACCATTGTACATTTCTCGCTAGGGGTAAGTTTAAAAAAGAAAGCTGAAATGCCCAAACTTCCCGTGGCTGCATTGTTAGTCGATCACAGCTCCTGCCCACTCTTCTGTCTCCTGTCCCCTGTCCCGCTGTGTGCCTCTGATCTGCCCCGTCAGAGTCCTCCACGCTGGGCTGATGTGATAATGACCCTGCTCCGGCGCTGGCTCTTTTCAAAGGGCAAGTGTCTAAAATCTGCCCAGAGGGACCCCGCCGGACGGCCACTAATTACCCCCGAACAGACGAGCGGGGGCAGGAAGTCAAACGCAGACCGTCGAAAAGTCAACTCTCGTGATCAGGAGCACAAATGCACCGAAAATGCCACGCTCTTTAAGACGCAGGTACTTAGTCTGGACTGAGCATTCATGAATCTATAATGAATCAAAGCTGGAGCCAGAGTCCAACAATGAGCCCGGCTTTGAGGAGCCGCATTTTTAGGCTTGAGGACGTTAATCTTAAAATTAAAGCGCCCATATTATTATTATTAGTAGTAGTAGTAGTAGTAGTAGTAGTAGTAGTAGTAGTAGTAGTAGTAGTAGTAGTAGTAGTAGTAGTAATCAGTTTTGGGAGTAACATGTTATAAAAGTAACAAATTACTGTAATGTATTGCTTTTTGCTGTAACACTGTAATGTGGCATTACAGGGAAAAAATGTTATTTTACAAATGTGAGTAAAAATGCTCTTTTAACTTGGACTGAAGTGTTTTTTTGTTGTTTTTTTTCCATTCAAATTCGGTAAAATCACCACAATATCAGCAGCGGTGAAACACCATCATTACAGTTCCATGTGTCGGGACGGGCCCGGACGTGCGCCCGCGTGGACCGTCAGGTGACCGCGGATGAAAGGACCGGTGCAGAGCTCCACGTCCCTGGGGGCTAATGGCAGCCGACGCCCAATCTGCTCCAGGGACTCGGAGTTCTCTATGGGGCGGTGCTTTATTTTCCAAGTCCTAATCCAAGTTTAATCCTGGTTTAGACCTGGTTCAGTCCTGGTTCAGTGCTGGTTTAATGCTCAGTTCAGTCCTGGTTTAGTCCTCGGTTCAGTCCTGGCTTAGTCCTGGTTCAGTCGTGGTTTAGTCCTGGTTTAGTGCTCGGTTCAGTCCTGGTTTAGTCCTGGTTTAGTCCTGGTTCAGTCCTGGTTTAGTCCTCTTTTAGTCCTGGTTCAGTCCTGGTTTAGTCCTGGTTCAGTCCTGGTTTAGTCCTCTTTTAGTCCTGGTTCAGTCCTTAGTCCTGGTTCAGTTCCTGGTTTAGTCCTCTTTAGTCCTGGTTCAGTCCTGGTTTAGTCCTGGTTCAGTCCTGGTTCAGTTTAGTCCTGGTTTTAGTCCTGGTTTTAGTCCTCTTTTAGTCCTGGTTCTTTAGTCCTGTCAGTTCTGGTTTAGTCCTGGTTTAGTCCTGGTTCAGTCCTGGTTCAGTCCTGGTTCAGTCCTGGTTTAGTCCTGGTCCAGTCCATATATGGCGCAAAAGTTCAGCACAGTCTTCACAATCGTTTACGTGAAAGTAACTTAAAGTGCTGCAGTAGTCGTATAATATTTTACATTATTTAAATGCAATAATATTGTAATGTAACAAATTACTTTGAAATGACAGTAACAAGTCATAAATAACGGGTTACAGTTTTGGAAGTAACATGCCCAACAGTGTTTTCCCTTTTTGAGACAATACATCAACACTGATAGTTACTTTAAACATTTCAAATCAGTACAGTTCAGTTACATTTAGTCACATCAACTGCAAACAGAAATCTTTACTATTATGCACAACAACTTTCCTTTTTCATACATACACATTGCACTGGGTTTCATGTGTTTTTTTTAAAATGCCATTATATTACTTGATTCTTTTATATCTTTGTCAAGACTCTTCCATAATTGAACTCCTTTCACACTAATGCGTCGCTCCATAACCTTGGTTCTGAATCTGAGTTTTTTAAACATGTAGGTTTCTTTTAAATTGTAGTGGCTTGTTCTCATCTCAAACAGTCTTTGAATATTTACATTGCACTTTGCTTTATAAATTACTCTGAGGATACTTAAGTCGACAATATCATACATTTTCAACATTTTAAGTTGAACAAATAGAGTTGGATGTCTTTAGAATGACGGTTAGTGATGATTCTCAAGGCCCTTTTCTGTCAAATAAATAATGGCTGTAGGAATTTTACAAGTTGACCCCCAAATTTCCACACAGTCCATCAGATCTGGTGCAATTCTAGAGTTATACAAGGTTAATAATGCTGCACGATTTAGTGAGAACTTTACTTTATGCTGCTTTGGAAATTTTACCTTTAGAGTAATTTAGATGAGACAAACTCCAGTTTAGATCTTCATCAATCATAACTCCTAAAAATGTAGTTTAATTTACTCTTTTCATCTGTATCCCATCTGTTTCAAATGTTATGTTGTCTTTTTTTTTTTAATCATTAAATAATAATTCTATATATTTCTTAAGAATCAATCCTTTTAAATCAAACCAATATTTTACTTTTCTTCGCTCTTTGTTGACTTTATTTGTGACCTCTATTATATCTTTTTATCATCAGCAAATAGAATTTTTCCAAGTTCAGAAAATTTCACAAAATCATTGAGTGCATATACATTCGTCATAGTTCATGTATACAGTTTCAGTATCCTGGTTATGGGAGTATCCCAGTTATTAGAAACCGGATTACTGTAGCGGGTATTTTCCGATAGTAACCGGGATACTGTGGCATGTTTATGCAGTATTCCAGTTACTGCAACATAAAGTTGAATGCGCATATGTCCAAAAGACAAATACTTCTCAGTCTTTTCACCACTACAACAGTGACATAAATAAAGTGACCATAAATGAGTGAAATGACTGCACTAAACCTGCACAGGAATCTGCACTGTACGACTTGCACACGTATGATCACTGAAAAGTTAAACATGAAACATCTCCTACTCGATATACGCACAGAACACACTCACCATCATCAGCCACTCCTCTGTCACAGAAAAAAACATATAATCCACTGAGTTGTGTCCTTTACAATGGAAATGTGATCGACCTCGCAAAAAAATTGGATTTCACAAAAAAGTCAAAATTAAGCATTAAGCCCTGTAGTCTGAACGTAGTTTTTTATTTTATTTTATTTTTATGCTGGACTTATACTGAGAATCTCTCTGGTTATCAAAGTGGAAGGAGAAAGCAAAAGGCAGAAATCTTCAATATTTTAACCTTTTTTTTTTTTTTTTACCATACCTGAAAAGTGTAAAGTATACTTAAACATGGTGCAGAAAGAACAAAAAATGTGGCTGTTTGCTGCAGGAGTTCCAATCATTAGGAGCAGGTAGAGGGTGCTCTTGGAAAAAGGATCAAAACTTAAACACAACGGATTCCAGGCACTCCAAAAAAGTAGAAAAAGTTTTTAAAAAAAAAAATTTAAAAAACGCATGAGGAAAAATATAGTTAAAAGGCCTTTATAGGCGAGTTTTATTGCTGACAAAAGTGCGCGTTGCATGCTGGGAATTATTTTGGTCGGCGGCAAGAAACACTAATTCAATAGCGAGAAAGCACGTAAAGGGTATTGATCCCAGTTATTTATCCAGTCTAACGACAGAGGACCCAAGACCATTTGACCAGAAATTAGTCATAAGCATCGATGGAGCCAAATCACCTTTTTCAACCCCGACAAAAGTTGGACCAAACCAAACTTCTGGTCAGAATCACCAACTACCTGGACAAATATTCACTTCAGCGATATCCACAATGACTTGGTGGAAACTCCTGGGCCATTCACAGCAGAAAAGATGAAAACCTCCAAGAGTCTCGATGTGTTGTTGAACTTGTTGGAGTCCACGGTTTGTTAGGATCTTCTACGTTTGCTCTGCAGATGTTTGAAAGCCGTTTAATTCACCGTTAGCGGTTCTTTTCACTCAGAATACGAAAAAGACATTTTCCTTCTTTCGTGCTTCTATTTGTGCATCCGATAATGCAGCAGGAATTTACCATTATCAGGGATAAATACGCGAGGTTACGCACTGTGTTTGACGCTATCGTGTTTCTTGCCTCCGACCAAAATATTTTCCAGCATGCAACGCGGGCTTTTAATAACAATGACGTCAGCTGAAACTCACCTATTTGAATGGCCAAAGCCAACATGTTTTGACCTTAACTGGTTTTCATCAGGGATTAATTGACTTATTATACTTAAACATTGTTGCTTTCTCTACTGATGACCAATTTTGTTGCAATTCTTCAAATATTTCCTTGCCCCAGTACAGATATATTATGTAAGCAGCTCTTGAGATGAAAATAAGTCAGCTCTGTACAGTCTGCACGTAGCTTTAATGACCCGTATGTGTTAAATACAGGTGGGTGCATAAATGACAAGAAGAAATGTCTCAAACTTTAATAGTTAGATGTCCACTCATACCTCGATCGATACAACTATCCCCGCCCCCGGGAGAGTCTGAAATCTGCTGCAATCCTACAAGACACTGACATGATACAGACAGAACAGAGACTCTTTCTGCAGAAGACATGCGCTCAAGTCAAGTGCCGTAGTCTGATAATCTCTCTATACTTATATATATGTGCAGCGTTTTACCTGTGATGAAACAATCCTGGGAAAATTCAAACTAAATGTTTTCTGACAGCTTAGGGGGAGCAGACTTTTTTCAGAAGATTCATTTAAAAAAATCATCTAGGAAGATAAATGCAACTCCAGGTTTATTTTTGAAGAGGGAATAATGCTATAACATGATTAAAAGCGCAGAAAAAAGTTAACTGCATAATTAGTTAAGTTAGGGTGACCATATTTCCATTTGTGAAAACCCGGACACCTTACCGGGGGTGGGAGGTGGGGCCTCCACATTGAGCTACAATCGTCCCTCGATATATATCTCGGTTCACTTTTTGCTGTCAATTTTGCATGTTTTTTTTTTTTTTTTTTTTTTACACATGGGTGGGTCAGGACTAAACCAGGTCTAAACCAGGACTAATCTTGGACTTAAGAGAGAGAACGCCGATCAGTTTGTCCGCAAAGCGCGATCGGGCAATTGCTGCGTTTACCTCCGTGAGGTGCAGAGCTCTCCATCGGTCCTTTCTCCTGCAGTCACCTCCGAGCCCGTCCTGACAGTGAGTCCTGTTTCAGTTCTGGTTTAGTCCTGGTTCAGTCCTGGATTAGTCCTCCTCTTCAGTCCTGGAAACAGTCGTAGGTTAGTCCTAGGTTAGTCCTGGTTTAGTCTTAGTTAAGTCCAGGTGCGGTGCTGTACTGGGGGTCTCAAAAAATTGACCAGTGCAGGACTCTGCGCTGTTGGGCTCCATTATGGAATAAATGAATCTTCAGTTTGTTACATAAAGAAGGAGGAAAATAACAAAAGGACAACAGCAGCAATAAGTTTAAAGAAGGATGCAAAAAGGGTTGCACCTGTCCTGTCTGAGAAAAGTGTATAAAGTTTGTGTTGAGAGGGTTTTACAGACTTAAAACAGATAGAATAATTGTAAAATATAAAGTTGAATACGTTGCAGATTTCACCTATCGCGGGTTATTTTTAGAACATAAACCCCGCGATAAACGAGGGAAAACTGTACTCTCACTTCACAACCTGAGCACATGGCCTCCCACTTGTCCCGACCGGGATGGAAAACGGAGAAGTTCTTGTACAAGTCATTGTTAAATGCACATTTGCGTTTCAGCATGTTGCAGACTGACTGACTGTTTGTGTCTGCTCGCTCCTTCTGAGTCACAGACGCTACGAGAGACGGTTACACCCTTATCATCAGAAAGCCCACTAGTCAGAAGCTCCACTAGTCAGAAAGCCCACTAGTCAGAAGGCCCTGTAGTGAGAAGGTCCACTAGTCAGAAAATCATTCCCTCTTCTATTGGTTTGTCAGCAACATTTCTCTTGAACAATTGAATGTATATTTGATGAAAGCAACAGGGAATAATCCCTGGATATCAGGGAAGAATTAGTAAACTTTTGGATGTTTACCAATTAAAAATGGATGCAACATCAAAATTTTTAGAGATATTGACAGGAAAACGCATAATAATGCATAACAGCATTAGCTAAGGCCAGGATTACTTCATTTGTTGGTTTACAAACCCACCAATGCTATATTAAAAGAAAAAGATTTAAAATAAAATTGAAATGAAGGTTGTAGAGCTCGAATTACTGAACATTTTGCAAGTTGTTGCCTGAAAATCAGACGATTATTAACCCTGTTACACTTAAGACAGACATTTCCACCCAAATCATTATTTCCTCAAACATTTTTGCTGTATTTTAAGGGTTTAATATATTTATTACTTTTAATATTTACTTTTTAAAATATTTAAAACTTGAAATACAATTTCATTTGTAACACTACCTGAACATGGATTTTCTGACTAGAGGCTCTTCTGATGACCCCCAAGAGACGCTTAGTTTAATGCCCCCAATGAACGGTACTGAAAACCTGGACATTTACATCACTTAAAAAAAAAAAACGGATGCCCAGGACAGGACGCAAAAAACTGACATGTCCGGGGAAAAACAGACATTTGGTCACCCTAGTTAAGTTAAGTTAAGTTAAAATGACCCAAACAGACAGATACAAAGCAGTGTACAATTAGTTTCACAACTGGCAGCACAGATTGAATTGACAGTTGTATTTTTGGAGTCACCCCAACCCACAACTCCCAACATCGCAACTCCTATTATTACAATGAACCATGTCCCGCTGTTATTATTATTCTATATGTAGCTGCATTTTGAACAAAGGCGTGACTCTGCAGCTCCAACAGTCGCCTTATCTCCCCGTGTCAGAGATGTACGGACGCCACACGCTCAAATGCACCAGCAGATTTTTAATTCCGACCCACAGCACGGATAATTTGACTCCATCTGTGAAATGGGCTGGGAGCAGAGGACAGTGGCGATGAGAGGAAGAGCGTGGCACTCTCATAACTCCACTGTTCTCAAAGCCACTGCTCTGACACAAGAAGATAACAGTCATTTCGTCATTCACAAACTCTCGCCTCACTGCAGTTTGCAAGCTGCTCTGTGTAAAGTGTTCCAAGTGTACAGTGGAAATAGAAGTTACACTACCAAAAAGTCTAAAGTTTGGGCACGTCATCTCATTCAGTTTTTATTTTTACTATTTTCTTCATTTTATATATGAACAAAAGACCATCCATCCATTTTCTTCGACTAATCCGGGGTCAGGTCGTGGGGGCAGCAGTCTAAGCAGGGAGGCCCACACTTCCCCCTCCACACACACTTCCACCAGCTTTTCCATCGGGATCCCGAGATTCCCAGGCCAGCCCAGAGCCATAGTCCCTCCAGCGTGTTCTAGGTCTTCCCCAGGGTATTCAGTCATTACCCAAAGCTCATGACTAGGCCTGTAACGATAACAGATTTTGCTGGACGATTAACTGACCAAGAATTTATTTTGATAAACGATAATATTGACATTTTGAGACCAATTTCAACTAATATAATGACCATGGAATAAAAATGCAAATACACCCTTTCAAAGATCAATCAACTTGACTTTCTAAAGAACATTTAACAGAGGAACTGTAAGACAAACAAAAATAACAGACCTAAACTAGAAAAGCAGTCAGAGAGCGCAGACCTCCGCCAAGGACTACCCCCATTTTTTATATAAATTGCGATAAAATCAGTCTTCTGGATCAGATCCGGATCAGACTTTGGAATATGAAAGAGGATCCCATTGTCCATCCCTGAGTCAAATTTCATGGAGTTTGGTCAATAATTAACCGAGATATTGAGAAACTAAATTTTTTGCCCCATTTACCACAATGTTAACTAAAATTTCAAAGTGATCCAGAATCCAGGATTTCTTCTGGATCACCCCCAAAATGAAATCAGTTCTTCCTTTTCACATTTCCAACAAATCCTGAAAATTTCATCAAAATCGGTCCATAACGTTTTGAGTTATGTTGCTAACAGCAAACAGACAAACAAACAAACAAACAAACAGACAAACGCCGGCAAAAACATAACCTCCTTGGCGGAGGTAATAAAACAGACTTGTTAACACAGGACTAGTCTAATGTAGTCTGGTTTACAGCGAAGACTTGTTAACAGAAATGCACTTGAATAAACCACTGTTGAACCAAATCCCAACCAAAGCAATAAATAAAATGGATTATTAAGTCTCTGTAACAAAATTGTCCTTAAAAGTTATTTTAGTCACTGACTTACATTGGAATATTGTGTCTTGTCTCTCTGTGGCTGCTGCTGTGAGCCTCGTCATTTTGGTCTTGAAGTGTTCGTATGAACCTGCGACACAGGATGTTATTTCTCTATGAGGGAGCCTCTGTAATGTCCAGTGTCATGTTGGTCATCCCGGGGTCTAGGCTAGTTGTGTCGCTCGGGTTTGGGTTTATGTCGGCTGTTGGGGTTTGAGACATTTCTTCTCGTCGTTTGCGCTCGCTGCATTTGACGCACGTGACTGTTGAGACGTGTCCCACTCACCAGTGTTGATTCGACATCGTGATTTGTTTTGCCACTCGGCGATGAACTGTTTTGGTTCTGGCGCTTTCTGCACTCAGTTGTGTTCAAGTGTCATTACACTTGTTAAACGAGAGGAGTCAGAAAGCGATAGAAGCTTCTAACATTCACCCTCTTTGAGAGAGAGCAAGGAAAACAAACAAGCATGCAAATAGAATTTATCGCGACCGGAAAAGTGATCAAGCTCGTTAAAATCATACAATTAATTGATTTATTGATTATCGTTACAGGCCTACTCATGACCACAGGTGTGTTCCAACTACAGGGGAATCACACTCCGCAGCCTCCTTGGTAAGGTCTGTTCCAGAGTACCGGAGAGGAGAATCCGACTGACCTTTTGTTTGTTGGAAAACAACAAACAAAAGACACTGAATATAATAATGGTGCACTGTGTAAGTTTTCTGGTGGAGGATCTGTTGAATTCTTTTCTTCATGGCGATGTTATTGCTTTGTCTGGAATGTTTCACAGTATGGTGTTAAAACGTTCTATCTTCATGGAGACCAAACTAGACCAAGTTACAGGTCAGATTATAGGTCAGAATGCCTGTTTTTGTGGGTATTTTTTGAGCTGCAGTTGAATAAATGTAAGGTAGAGCTGTTTAATGTTATACTGTGGAACATTCCAGGCAGAGCAATGACATATGCATAGAAACAAGCAGGTGGCGGACTCCCAGAAAAGTGATAAACTGTACTTTAATTATGTAGGAAAGAAAAAAAGGTTTAATACTGGTACTATTTTGTAAATATATTTTATAATCAGATCCTCAGAGTAGCCACCCTTTGCTTTGTGTATCTGTCTGGAATATGTCACAGTTTCTATCTTCATGGAGACCACACCAGACCAAGTTACAGGCCAGATCTGTGGAGAGGTGACCCCGCTCACAGTCAGAATGTCTGTTTTTCTAGGTATGTTTAAGTTATAAAACCACTTGTAATTAAGATCGCTCAGTCGTCCAGGTAGAATCCATGGCAAAAGGAGAAATTCAATTTGTCAACTGGACAAAAGTTTATTTTGGTCGAATATGTTTCGCAGTTCATCCAAGCTCCTTCTTCAGTTCTGATCAAACAGAAGAAGACAGTATCCACCAGCATTTTGACCAGAGCTGAAGAAGTAGCTTGGATGAGCTGTGAAACGTATTCAACCAGAATAAACTTTTGTCCAGTTGACAAATTGAATTTCTCCTCTTGCCACAAAACCACCTGCACTTGAATAAATGTAAGGTAGACCTGTTTAATGTCATACTGTGGAACATTCCAGGCAGAGCAATGAAAAATCTACAGAAACAAGTTCGTGACAAACCCCCATTCAGAAAGTTTGCACCTTTATCTGTTTTTGTCTGTCTAAAAGAAAAGCACTATGACTTCTAAGACTTATCTTTCTTTGTACAGGCTTTAGAAACTTCCACATCACATCGTACACACACAATTGAGTCTGACTGTTCTGATCGGGTACAGGCGATGACAGAGAATCCATGTTAGTGATTTGGGGCAGAGCTCTTTGCTGTTACAGAATTTTGGCACTATATTTCCTGAGCTACACGAAGCCTGCAGAGAGAGGTGGAGTGACACGTCTTTACAGCTGCTGTTTCTGGTAACGCTCTCCGGGGTCTGACCTGAGAAAATGCTGGTTCCTCAAAAGTGTCGGAACATAAGAACTAAAAGAATTAAAAGGAATACTCTGCAGGAGTCCAGAGAGATGCATGAATGTTTCCACAAGAAGACAGCAGGGAGCCTACGCACACTGGGTTCAAGAAATGCACCAAAACAGCTTTAGTTTTATGTTCTGATCTATGTTATAATGCTGTGTTCTCGTCACAAACAGACCTGGAGTTGTGTTTTGTTTCGTTTACACATTTAACACACAAAGCCTGCACATTTAGACTGAGCTCTTTTCTCAAAACTGTTCCACCTTGTGATGTCATGTAGTGCTACAGGAAATTCTCCACTGTGTTTTGTTTTGTTTTTTAACTCCAAAACCTTCACTAGAAACAGATGGATTCTTTTAGCTGTTGAATAGGTGGGTTTCACGTGACGTCACAGGGCTACGTTTGTCAGCACGCAACATCAGATGGAGGGCAGGAAGTGAACTGACTGGAGGAAAATGCCAATGTGTTGTGTAGTTTACGGCTGTGCCAATCGTTTTAACCCAGAGAAGGAAAAGCGATTTTTTTTTAGAGTACCGAATATATTGGTCCACAAAGGTCAGAAATGGGAAAAACTGACAGAACAACGCCGTAAAAAGTGGATTACAAATCTGTTTGCGGTCGGGAGGAGCAGAATTCGCTGATGCTCGTGTCTGCAGTGAACACTTCGTCAAAGGTTTGTTACAAAACTAAACTGTTTTTTGTGGTTTACCTAAACATAAAGGAATCATTAACGACTAACGGCTGACGACGTTTGTTGACATTAAATAGTTCAGATAGGTTACTGCCGATACACTGCAGGTTTTCCCATAACAGTTTATACACATAAAATAAGAGAAACACTCACCCCAGCGAAGACCAAACGATAATCATCATTTAGGCGTTTTGCACCAAGGTTGAGAACCCATCCACTGACAAAAAAAGTTCTATGCCTCCAAACTTTTGTACGTCTTCATCTGTTGTCTGGTGTAGAACGATGTCTGAAGAGCTAAATAGTTTGTGATCTCCTCTGCCTCGATTTTTGGCAAATCTTTTACTTCAGTCAAAAATTCTCTCATTTTCAATAAGATCAGGGTCACGTCCAATATATTTGTCGACTAACTGCTCGTACTTTTGTCTTGCTACTGGCTCTAAATCCTGACAATAAGAACTCTTCTCCATATCTGTGTTCTCCAGAGCCATGTTTGTCGTGTTTGTCTTCACTTCCTGCCCTCCACCTGAAATTCGCGCATCATCGTGATCACATGACTGAAACCCTCCTATTTTCAGTCTCTACTGAACTAGAGGTAAAAGGAGCTGTTCATTTGAAAACTGCAGCTTCATGACATCACAAGGTGGAACAGAGCATTTTGAGCTTCGGAGATGTAGACAAACAATTGATAAAGGATTACTCAAACATGTGAATGAAACAAAACACAACTCCAGGTTTGTTTCTGATGAGGTAACAACATGTTTTAACAGTAACATTATGGTTTAAAGCTCACAAGAGTCAGTTTCGTGTAATATAGGACTGTAATGTATAAGCAGCTCAGGTCAAAATAAGTCAGCTCTACTATCTGCATCAACGTCTAAAATGTTTTATTGTCTGATCATCAGGAAGTGCGCTGTTAGCATACTACTTGTTAGCATTACCGTGACAACAAAATTCCACTCTGACCTCTTAGAGTGGTGAAAATCACTTATAAACTCATCATGGTGAATAAGAAGAACTTTGGCCCACTGCAAATTATTTTAAATGAACTTTAACTATGCACACCATTTTTAAATTCTTCATTTGGTTTTTAAAAGCTTGAAAAAGGAGGCGCAGTGGTTCAGATCTAGCTAAATCCTATTTTAGTCCTGTTTTAGACCTTGTTCAGTCCTGGTTTAGTCCTGGTTTCAGTCCTGGTTTAGTCCTGGTTTCGACCTGGTTTAGTCTTGGTTTAGACCTGGTTTAGGGGAGCGGCCTGTGCGTACAAGAGAGGTACAAGAGCGGTTTGCGCAGTGTACAGGAGTACAGGAACGGTCCACACAGGGTATGTGTGGGGGTCCACGCTTTCATGGTCCGGTACCAAACAACCAGTGGCCCGGTACCGGTCCCCAGCTTTAGTGAATAACGCCGATGTAGAAGTTTGTAGCAGATTTCTCTTTGCTTGTTGGTGATGAGATATTTGTGAGGTCATGTCCGTACATTTTTCCATAGAATATTGTCAGTAGAGTCGGGCTCTGTTTGGGAGGTGCACTTGTGCTGATAGTCGCTCTTTTTCCACAGCGACTCATTATAAGACGAGTTTAATTGAAGATGAAACCAAGTAAGTTCCTTTTGAAAAGTTTTTCAAAGTTTGGTGCAGCGTCTTCACTCAC
Organism: Boleophthalmus pectinirostris; assembly: GCF_026225935.1. NCBI lineage: Eukaryota > Metazoa > Chordata > Actinopteri > Gobiiformes > Gobiidae > Boleophthalmus > Boleophthalmus pectinirostris. The sequence continues at coordinate 4,830,017 of NW_026571473.1, read as the reverse complement.
ACCTGCTCAAGCCGACATGTTTGTGCACTGACCCTGTCCTGCCGCTTCCCCAGTTTAGGCTCCTGGCTCCACTAATGACATTCTGCTGCCTCTACTACTACTAATTGTACTACTACTACTAATTCTACGACTACTACTACTACTACTAATTCTACTACTACTATTACTGATACTTACTAATATTAATACTTCTAATTATACTAATACTACTAATTCTACGACTACTACTATTGTTACTACTACTACTGCTACTAATTCTACTACTACTAATTCAGTCAGTTGATCAAACTTTATAGAGCACTTTTCATACAAAAATGCAACACAAAGGGCTTTCTACTACTACTACTACAACAACTACTACTACTACTAATTTACTACTTCTACTAACTACTACTAATTATTATTATTAATTATTATTATTATTATACTACTACTATTACTGATACATACAAATATTAATACTACTAATTATACTAATACTACTAATTCTACGACTACTACTATTGTTACTACTACTACTGCTACTAATTCTACTACTACTACTAATTCAGTCAGTCAGTCAAACTTTATAGAGTGCTTTTCATACAAAAATGCAACACAAAGGGCTTTCTACTACTACTACTAATTCTACTACTATTTCTACTACTGCATCTACTGCAACTCACTCTGTTACAGCCAATGAAACAGCGGCAGGAGTAACCCTGTCGTCATATCATTGAATACATCTCAGAACGTCTAATAAACAAAATGTGAACTAAAATGTGTTCAATGAATGTTACTGAGTTTGGAAAAATATCGGAATAAATTAATATTTTTGCTTATTAAAATAAAATGTCAACTATTGGTAGGGACTATTTTGTCTTCCCTAAATGCAAACCTGCGCCCTTGGGAAGTTGTAATCGCATCTTTCCAAACATCTTCGTGGTTTGTGACGTAAACGTGACGAGAGCCTGTTGCTACAAAAATCTCCATTTCAACGTTCATTTTAGCCGCCCCCCCGTCTGTTTGAAAACGATTGGCCTATAGGCGAGTTTCATTGTTGACAAAAGCGCGCGTTGCATGCTGGGAATTATTTTGGTCAGCGGCAAGAAACACTAATTCAACATGACGGACGGAGCGAGAAAGCACGTAAAGGGTATTGATCCCGGTTATTTATCCACTCTAACGGCAGAGGACCCAAGACCATTTGACCAGAAATTGGTCATAAGCATCGATGGAGCCAAATCACCCTTTTCAACCCCGACAAAGCCTGGACCAAACCAAACTTCTGGTCGGAATCGCCAACTACCTGGACACATATTCACTTTGGTGATATCCACAATGACTTGGTGGAAACTCCTGGGTCATTCACAGCAGAAAAGATGAAAACCTCCAAGAGTCTCGATGTGTTGCTGAACTTGTTGGAGTCCACGGTTTGTTAGGATCTTCTACGTTTGCTCTGCGAATGTTTGAAAACCGTTTAATTCACCATTAGCGGTTCTTTTCATTCGGAATACGAAAAAGACATTTTCCTTCTTCCGTGCTTCTATTTGTGCATCCGATAATGCAGCAGGAATTTACCATTACCGGGGATAAATACGCGAGGTTACGCACTGTGTTTGACGCTACCGTGTTTCTTACCTCTGACCAAAATATTTCCCAGCATGCAACGCTGGCTTTTAGTAACAATGACGTCAGCTGAAACTTGCCTATAGAAAGTCGTGATGTCGTCTGGAACCCCGCAACACAATTTTCTTACCAATGCCGCTGATTTCAATACAACTTAATCAAGACCTATACACAAAAAGCTGTATGGGTCATTTATCTTACATCCAGTCCCATAGAAAGTGTTTGAAAGTCATTACGCCGCAGAGATCTACTCAGGTGTGGGCCCTTTTGTACATTACATCGCATCCGCGGCTTTGACCATTAGCAAAGCATTAGATTCCATTATAAACCGACGTCAGTGAAAGCAGCACGCGAGGCCCGAGCTGCGTGTCAGCCCAGTGAGTACGCTTTGAGTGGATTAGTCAAAGAGATGGATGAAAACGGCAGCAGCACTTGGAACAGACTTATTATAGATTGTGCTGTCAAACTCAGCTCCACGTATATGAAATGAAATACCTGGGCATGTGGCAAACCTGCGTGATGGATGGCATTCAGGGGCCCACACAAAGCAGCTCCCCCAGACGAGCCACGGAGACGCCACGCACTTCGAGAATATACGGAGGAGATAGGGCGCGCGGAGAAAAGAAGCGCCGATAGCAGATTTCTAAAGAGTAATGGGCGAGCGAAGACGACAAAGACGGTTAGATCTGAAGGTGTAAAGTCCCTGGTTTCTTCAAAATAAAAATTAAAGCTATATATTTTTGCTTTGACAGAGCAGAAAAGATGGAAAAAGATGCATGACGACTGATTTTTGTTGCGACTGTCTATCTAACCCTCCGGCCGTCTCTCTATAGAATATTTATTTATCTCAGAAAATCATTAGTGAGGGGATTTTTGTGAAGTTTTTGTAGTTTTTTTTTTGTTTGTTTGTTTTATTTTACATCAGAAATATATATTAAATAAAATATATATTAATAATAATAAAGACTTTGGTTTGTAACACATGATAAAGTACTACTGATTCTTTCCAGCTGTCATCAACACGCCCTTGGAGTGTGATTGTAACTGGAAGCACTGCTCTGTCTTACTACTACTACTACTACTACTGATATTACTACTATTACTACTACTGATTTTATTACTACTAATATTACTACTACTACTACTGCTACTAATTCTACTACCTACTACTACTACTACTACTACTAATATTACGATTACTAATACAACTGCGACTACTACTTCTACTACTGCTACTAATTCTACTACTATTACTACTACTACAGTACTACTACTACTACTACTACTACTACTACTACTACTACTACTACTACTACTACTACTACTACTACTACAAATTATAAGACTACTACTACTATTGCCATTAATACTACTAATTGTACTACTACTACTACTACTACTAATTGTACTACTACTACTACAAATTCTACTACCACTACTTAATTAAAACATAATATTGTTCAACTGCACATTTTTGTTGTAATACTGGATGGTCTTGGGTTTAGTCAATAACAGAAATTATCAGGTTCAATTTTTGTGAATTTACCTTTCTGGTACTTCATGGCAAAATACAGTATAAATAATAGGAATTAAAAAAAAGATTAAAAAACCAAAAAGCTATTAAAACATACAATATCTACAGGAAATATCTGCATCTTAAAAGTTACATGTTACCTGCACAAAGAGGACAACAGTAGTTGTTATGCTGTTATTTATCGCCAAATGAAAACAGTGAGAGACGAGAAAAAGGCGCACGGTGTCCTGTGCACACAGAGCAGACACGGTATGAATAGTTTTATAGCTTCTAAACTTGAGATTATACAAACGATGCTCCAGCGTGAACGAGACAGGTCACGAGTCATACAGACGAACACAGGGTGAAGACAAAGCTCCTCACCTGGACACAGACATCCAGAGCACGTACACGCTGCATCAGGTGCTCCTCGCTCCATGATCCAGGCGCTTTACTCCCAAACTCAACAGGCTCTCGCGCTTGCAACACAAACCAGGAAGATGTTTGCAAAGATGCGATGACAACTTCCGGTGTAGTTCCTGACATTGGGCTCACCGACCGACTGTGATCAAACCCACTGAAGTAAATGTGGTCAGTGGTAAAATGAAGACTGCAGACGTATGTGCTGTTTGAAATCATCTGGAATTTGGCGCCTCATTTCTTCTAATCACATGTACCCAGAGCACTCAGAGTTGTGTGTTAGCAGAGAAATGATGAAAACTGAGGTCTGGTTGTAATTGTTGAGTAGCCGAACATAACGGAACACTACAATGACATGTCAGACATACTACCGCAAACAGAGCCCACCGGAAGTTGTAAATGCATCTTTCCAAACATCTTCCAGGTTCGTGACGTATCTGTCTATCAACTACTTAACTTCTACGTGCAGTAAATCCAATGAGAGTGTAGGCCATTTCAAAACAGGTCCTAAACAGTGCACTTTAGTGTAAATAGTAAAACAGAAGGTGACTTTAACACATTATGACCCCCGCAGATACCACGACCAGCTGCAGTGTCGAGTGAGCCACACATTAGTTTTAAAGTGCGCAGGTTCAAGTCGGGTCCCAGTATTTGAGCCCATTTGCTCAGGTCCACGTAAACATTAATGGATTCACAGTAGAATAGTAAAATTCTGCGAGGCATGTGCATGGACCCTCATTAAAATGCAAAATACAGTTACCGCGGTCACCTGAACCCTCGGGCAGTGTGATTGATCATACGATAACCTTTTTTCTTTTTTCTTTTATTCAATTAGACAAATTATAAAAGGACAAAAGAAAGAATACAGTGACATCAAGATGAAGAAGTGGGCCATTTTCTCAGTTTTCTCAGATTTTGTCAGAGTAGACTTTATTCAGGCTTATGTCACAAACCGGGAAGACGTCTGGAAACATGTGGTCACAACTTCTGACGGGCTCTGTTCTCAGTAATAAGTCTGATCAAATCTAGGAAAAATAAGAAAATGTCCCAGTTTTCTTCATCTCCATGTCATTGTAGTGTTCTGTTATGTTCGGCTAATCAACGATTCCAACCACACCTCAGTTTTCATCATTCCACTGACACACAACTCCGAGCGCACTGGGTACATGTGATTAGAAGAGATGAGGCGCCAAATTCCAGATGATTCCAAACAGCACATACGTCTGCAGTCTCCATTTTACCTCTGATCACATTTACTTCAGTGGGTTTGATCACATTCGTTCGGGAAGTACACCAGAAGTCGTCATTCGTTTCCAAACGTCTTCCGATTTCGTGACATAAGCGTGAAAAGAGCCCGTTCTCGATATTAGATTTCGACTGCTATGATGTATAATGTAGTAAAAAGGCACGATGAAAGACTCATTTCCATAACATTACACGATACCAGAAGAAAACAACTTCTAATGGGCAAAAAGCGTAAAATAAAATGTACCGTATTTTCCGCACTATTAGGCGCACTGGATTATAAGATGGACTGTCATTAAATGGTCTATTTTCAAACTTTTTTTCACAAATAAACCGCACCGGACTTTAAAGGAAACACAACAGTTGGATGGGTCAGTGGGACTTTGTTTGGCGCGTTCACAGTGACTCTGGGCTTTGTTCAAGTTCAGTGAGGGTTGGAGGATTGTCGGCGTGTTCGCAGTGACTCAGTTGTTCAGTTGTGTCTAGAAGTGGCACATTGGACTCGCTTTTTCGGTTGGTTCCTCTGTTCCGTTCCTCGTCGACGCGGAGTGATGGGTGTGTCTGTGGGTGTGTGTTTGTGTGTTCTGTGGGTGGTGCAGCTTTGTAGTTTACTGAAGTCGTGCTGGGACACCCGAGTGGATTCGTGTATAGGGCGCTCTGGATTGTGGGGCGCGCAGGGGTTGGAGGCATTGTGGGGTTGGAGGCTTAAGAGCAATAGCCCCGAAAATACAGTACACGTTTTAACATAACTGTCATGATCCTCAGTTTCTCCCTTTCCCCCTTCCTTTTGTGTTTGTCTGTGTCACTTACCTGGGGGGAGTCACCCAAACCACTCGAGCTGCAGTCTGTCTCAGTCACTCCCCTGAGATTTATCCTCCATCAGCTCCTGCCTCTATAAGCCTGGATCTTTCTCCACTCCTTGCTAGTAGTAGTAGTGTCAGTTAATCCATAGTGTATCATAAGTAGCTTGTGACTCCATTCTGATTATCTTGTTTGTGGAACGTATAGCTGTTTTTTTGTTTGTTTGTTTGTTTGTTTTCCTGGACTTTTTGTAATTTGACATTTCTGCTCTTAGTGAATCCATGTATTATTTGCGCATTTGTTTTCAATATTAAAAAAAAAAGAAGAAGAAGAAGAAAATGAAAAAAATACTCTTTTCTTCATTAGTTTTTGATTTTGTGTTTAAATGAAAAATGGAAAAAAGCGGATAATGGCCATTTCCTGTTTACATGACTTAAACTGAGATGCCGGACTGAACCAGGACTGAACCAGGACTGAACCAGGACTGAACCAGGACTTTTTTAAAGTCAAATGCCCAATACTGTTCACGGGAACCAGAGATGTGCAGCGATTCACAGTAAGTGTGCATGTGCAACAGGAAATGACAACAGCAGCTCTAACTTTCAACACAAGGGTCTAAAAATAACATAAATTGTGCAGTGAATTACACATGTGTAGAGCAGTCGTATGGTTTCTAGATACATAATAATAATAATAATTACATAAACAACAATAGTAGTGAAGGCTCAGCTGGATGAACAGGACAAATCTGTGAAGAAACAAACAGACCACAGACAGCCCTGTTTGTACAAACAGGGTGTCAAATGGTTACAGCCTTATCATCAGAAAGCCCACTAGTCAGAAGGCCCTTTAATCAGAAAGCCCACTAGTCAGAAGGCCCTTTAATCAGAAAGCCCACTAGTCAGAAGGCCCTGTAGTGAGAAGGTCCACTAGTCAGAAAATCATTCCCTCTTCTATTGGTTTGTCAGCAACATTTCTCTTGAACAATTGAATATATATTTGATGAAAGCAACAGGGAATAATCCCTGGATATCAGGGAAGAATTAGTAAACTTTTGGATGTTTACCAATTAAAAAATGGCTGCAAAATCTACATTTTTAGAGATATTGACAGGAAAACGCATAATAATGCATAACAGCATTAGCTAATGCCAGAATTACTTAATTTGTTGATTTACAAACCCACCAATGCTATATTAAAAGAAAAAGATTTAAAATAAAATTGAAATGAAGGTTGTAGAGCTCGAATTACTGAACATTTTGCAAGTTGTTGCCTGAAAATCAGACGATTATTAACTGTGTTACACTTAAGACAGACATTTCCACCCAAATCATTATTTCCTCAAATATTTTTGCTGCATTTTAAGGGTTTAATATATTTATTACTTTTAATATTTACTTTTTAAAATATTTCAAACTTGAAATACAATTTCATTTGTAACAATTTGTAACACTACCTGAACATGGATTTTTTCTGACTAGAGGCTCTTCTGATGATAAGGCTGACTTCATGTCAAATACAAGCCTGATTCATCAGCTGGTCTTTAACCAATCACTGCTATTTGATCGTAATGTATTTGTAATGCACCACTAACTGGTATATTAAGCTTTTCCCAAACCCCGTAGGAAGAAGGGCAATAACGTCTTTCCCTTTGATAAAATTCACCAAACATTCTCTTTGTTCCAGCTTTAAATCCTCGATCTTGGGAATCGCTGACAAGACAGAATATACGGCTCTTCGCTGATTGGCTGGTCCCCGAATGTGTACTTCTGGGGTTCTCGCAAACCGTCTATTGTATTTTGATTCCTGACCGAGTTGCTGGAGAGAAATTAAATTGAGCAGAGGCACTAGTCAAATACACTCCAATATACAAATATGAATAAACTATTCAGGTCTAGGTCTCCTTATTTTGACTCTGTACACCATTTACTGGCTCAGTATATATGCATTTAATGTCAGCAAAACAAATACTCATTTGCAGTGTAGTTTGTATAAAAAGTGGTGTTAATAAATTGTTATGGGCTGCATATTAATGTCCACCCCAAGTCTGCTTGCCTGCCCATAAAAGTCACAGCACGCTACTGATAAATATGTATGTAATTAAATGTAACGAATAGTACTTGATGTGTTATAAAAAGTATGATTGTGGTAGGACGATTGCTAACTGTGTGTAAAAAAAATGGTGCTCTGGGATAAGATGAAATTATAACTTTTAATGTATTAATGTATTTTATATTTAGCTCAGGCAGCTTCTGGGGAGTTTCCTTTTTACAAGACTTCCATAGAATTGCACAACCTATTCTAAATGTTTGCATATGTATTGTAAAATACATGGTAGATAAAATAAATAAATAAGAGACCCAGAGTTTGCAGCGGACAGACACACAGGCATCGTGCCCTTGAGCAGGACGGTGGATTCAGGAGGTTGTCACGGTGAGTTAAAGGAGCTCACATCAGCAGAGGGATAATCAGAGTCTGAGGAATAAATACAAACAGAGCAGAGGAAGAAACAGAAGCAGAGCGATGCAAATCTGAACCATCATTTAAAATAATGGCCCGAGTGTGCGGCTGTTCATCTGACTTCTTTCATTCTGGCAGCGGTGGAAGAAATACTCAGTAGTTTAAGTAGAAGGACAAATACCACAATAAAAAATATGAAAGTAAAAGTATCACATAAAAAATCTACACAAGTAAAAGCATTAAATTACCATCTTAAAAATGTACTTAAAGAGTAAAAAGTAAAAGTACACAGATTTTCAGATCTAATTAAGCTTAAATCATTGTGACTTTGATACAGATTTGTGCTGAATTATATACATATTTTGTTTCTTTTGTATATTTTTGTTTGCTCAAACTTCAAATGTGTTAAAAAATAAACCACCTTAGGCTTCTCACCAGGTCTCAGGCAATAATAAAAAAAGAAAAAAAATACTGTTCTGTTCAAAAATGTAGTGGAAAGAAATGAAACTCATAATTATGATTTTTGAACTCGGAATTATAACTTTAAAATTCATAATTATGACTTTAAAACTTGTAATTATGATTGTTACACTCTCAATTATGACTTTAAAAATCATAATTATGACTTTAAAACTCGTAATTATGACTTTTACACTCATAATTATGACTATAAAACTTGTAATTAGGACTGCAAATCTCATAATTATGATTGTTACACGTAATTATGGCTATAAAACTCTTAATTAGAACTATAAATCTCGTAATTATGACTTTAAAACTCGTAATTATGACTTTAAAACTTGTAATTAGGACTTTTACACTCATAATTATGACTTTAAAACTCATAATTATTACTGTTACATTCATAATTGTGACTTTTACACTCATAAATTATAACTATAAAACTTGTAATTATGACTTTAAAACTCGTAATTATGACTTTTACACTCATAAATTATGACTATAAAACTTGTAATTAGGACTGTAAATCTCATAATTATGATTGTTACACGTAATTATGGCTATAAAACTCTTAATTAGGACTTTAAAACTTGTAATAAGGACTTTTACACTCATAATTCTGACTATAAAACTTGTAATTAGGACTATAAACCTCATAATTATGACTTTAAAACTCGTAATTATTACTGTTACATTCATAATTGTGACTTTTACACTTCCATACTAGAGATGCGCGGATTGCGGTTACAACCGCGGTATCCGCGGTTACAACTGCGGTATCCGCGGTTACAACCGCGGTATCCGCGGTTAATCCGCGGGTCGGGCGGATGACGTGACGAAAAATTATATTTTAATTAAATTCGGGCGGGTGGCGGGCTGGCGTAACTCCTATTAAAAAAAAGTTATTGTTAGTATTGTTACCTACATCTGAAAAGACGAGTCTCGTTGTCTATGCTTGTAGTATGAAGTGTACGTCATGTCCTTAATTAGCCCATTTGACCTCGTTTTTATGTTCTGAAGGTTAAGGTTGTGTCAGGTTATTGATGCCTAAGGTTTACGAGACACATATTATATGCAGTTTATATTATTATTTCTAATTTATTTCAGCTGTTTACCAACACATAAGTGGCTATAGGGCCATATTTATTTAGTTATGCATATTTTTTCTTGCCTATTTCAATTGGAATATAAAGAGGGCATTGCCTGATTTCAATAAAGGTTCATCTGGATGAGATGATCTGTCTATTTTGTTTCGATATCAGATATATTTTAAAACACGCAGACATTATAGCGTAGACTGCCACTCGGGGGATTTAAAACTTAAAGAAAGACCGATGGAGTGAGACTATGATTTTGAAACAACATCGGGCAATGGCAGAATGTTCAGAATGTAACAACATCCAACACGAAGGCAAGAAGGTTCAAAAACAGCCTAGTCGGAAAACGTTGTCAGTTAATTAGCTGCGCAAGAAAACCAGGTAAGTCTGGGGTTGTTACGGACAATTAAGAATGCGAACATCCAAACATATTTTGGAATGAATGAGCTATAGAGTTTGCATTTTTATCGAGGCTCCTTAGTTTGTTTGCTGTATGATTGTTCTAAAATCTAAAATCAATTGGCAGATGGCGGCGGGTGCGGTTTTGAAAACCTTCGGTGCAAAATGGACAGCGGGCGGATGATGAGTTTTGTGTCGCGGTTGCAGATGAAAAAATAGCCCATCCGCGCATCTCTATTCCATATAGATACCTGAAATGTGTACTTAAGTACTTTACTACTTTTACTTCGTTACATTCCACCACTGTATTCTAGATACACAAAGATAGTGTATTCTAGATCTGACTGACCACAGCACAGAGGTGAAGGTCTGAAGATGGCAAGTGTCAGTTTGAATTTCTTATACTTGCCCTTTGACATCACCCAAATATAACTCATGTTTTCTTAAAGCCGTACTATGGAACTTTTCTGATGCAGAGTCCACCATCTGCTCCATGGAGATGTTGATTGATTGATAGTGATGCTAACCGTAGGCACTGCTCCGTTTGAGGCTTTATTAGACGTGAATCTGAGCTTTGTTTTAACACCACCTGTCCAGAAAGAAGTGACTGACAGCCATTTTGACACCTGGTCTGTTCTTTGGAAACTACTCAAGGCTTTTTTTTTATTAATCACAAATCATTATTGTCGTAAAATATGTCAACTTATTGTAACCAGATTGTGTTTTGCATTGTCAAGTCTCAGTTTTACATCACATTTTCAGAATAAGAGTTGTCAAAAGCCGCCGCTGCTGCTGCTGCTGTCATGGAAACAATGGAAATCTGTCGCGGTGACAAAATGAAGAAAGACAAGGCTCATTAGGCACATTTTGTTCTTCATTTTCTCTGTCTATTAGTTTGATTGGCCGTTACTATGGTTACAAAAAGTCAAGCGTTATGAAGATTAAACATGCAGCCAACCCTGTCCGAGTTTAGATGAATAGTGACATTTTCTTTTAGCAGAAAACTCACTGGAGGAAAAGCGGGGTTTATCTAGACGGGCTAAAGGCTCCAGGACAATCTGTGGATGTCCCCGGGTTTGAGGGTTAAAAAAAAACTGTTGTCATACAATTTAAAACAACATATTCTATCTTTTAAAAATTCAAAAGTACTCAAAAAACAGTATAGATGCAGATGTGTTTGCTTTGTTTGGAATGTTCCACAGTATGACATTAAAGGTATCGATCTCCATGAACACAGGCAGGTGAAGGTAAAGGTCAGATCAGAGAAGAGGAAGTTTACAGGGGTTTTTTGAGCAATAAAAATTAGGACTAGTGCCATAGCGATTAACAATACGTCTCGTTCTTTCTGAAACAAATTGCTCCGAAGCACTGCCTCGGAGCTCGTCTCGCAGCAGCCGCTCACGTGATCAAAGTGTGGAAGTGTCGGTCCCTCCCCCGACTGCTTCGCGTTTCATTGGCTCGGCGAATGTTCCGCGCTGAGATTGGTTCAGAGTGTTCAGCGCACTTCCGTGGTTTGACGAGCGCTAAACTGCTACAGTATAAAAGATGCACCAATATTTCTCAAAAATGTTGGGTAGTGAGGAGTATTGTGTGACGTTAGTGGTGATTTTGGCGACTTTTGGCATTTGTTTCATTTTCGATGGCATCTACAAGTGGAAAAAAGTGATCCATGGTTTGGGATCACTTTGATCTAATTCAACCTAACAAGGTAACGCCTATTTTCTTATTTACAGCAGCTATTTATGATCATCATTATTATTGTTGTTGTTAGGTACGGTGTCGCTCTGCACACAAGTATTGTCTTATTGTTCAATTTGTCCACTAGAGGTCAGTGTTTCTCCGAGGCCTCAGACACGTCCAACCATTTGAGACAATATTGCGACTGAGGTGTCAATGCTTCACGAGGCTCCATTCGCCCATCACCAATATTATTACATTGCGGCATGATGGCTGAGTTGACTAGCACACATGCCTCACAGCAAGAAGGTTCTGGGTTCGATCCCTGGGCTATGAGACACGCTCTTAAGCCTCCAACTCCATCAAAAAACGATATACACGAATCCACTCGGGTGTCCCAGCACGACTTCAGTAAACTACAAAGCCGCACCACCCGCAGAACACACAAACACACACGGAGCAGACAGCGACCGCACAGCGAAACACACCCACAGACACACTCATCACTCCACGTCGACGAGGACGAGGAACGGAATGGAGGAACAAACCGAAAAAGCGAGAGCAATGTGCCACTTCTAGACACAACTGAACAACAGAGTCACTGCGAACACGCCGACAATCCGTTGGTCCCAGACAGCACCCTCCCTACACGCCACAACTGAACAAAGCCCAGAGTCACCGTGAACGCCACAAACAAACAAAACCACTCACCCATCACACTGTTGGGTTTCCTTTAAAGTCCGGTGCGGTTTATTTGTGAAAAAAGTTCAAAAATAGATCATTTATTGACAGTGCGCCTTATAATCCAGAGCACCTAATAGCCCGGAAAATACGGTAGTCTAAATCTTACCTAACGGGAGGCTGAAATCCATGAATGAATGCAAGAGAGATATATATAATGCTATACTGTGGAACATTCAAGTTTCAGCTTCCTTTTATATGCAACATTTTGAGGCTTTTTCCCATTCAGAAGATATAATATTTTGTCTCCGTAGCAAAAGTCTTAATTTTTCATCATTCTGAAACTAATGGATACTGGACATGACTGTGTAAAACAAAGGCAAAGGAGAAATTCAGTTTGTCAACTAGACAAAAGTTTATTTTGGTTGAAAACATTTTGCAGCTCATCCATGCTTCTTCATTTCTGGTCAGACACTGGTGGACACTGACTTATATAGTTTATTGTAGTTTATTTATGAGACATTAACTTTAACAGGAGAGATGCATTGTGCCAGGTTGTAGCACTAGAGCTCATTTAATCTGCCTGCAGGGAGGAGCTAACTACACTGAAACTACTCTAAAACTAACACAATTACTCATTTACAGTTTCATTTTGTTAGCTCTGCCTATTCTGAGGCCACGTTTATATGATGACGGTCTGAACAGAAGACACAAAAGTGGCATCACATCTTCACTTTTTTTGTGACGCAAAAGTGTGTGGAATTTGATTGTGTATTCATGCCATGCAGCTTGGTGGTGATGTATGTGAGGTAAACATGTACGCGACGTGAACAGATCTGACCAGAGTTTTGCGTCTTGGGCAGTGGAGACGGAAACGCTACGGTGAAGTGTATTCAGATTTTACACTCTGGAGGCTGGTTTCAGATTTTTGCATTTTTAAGCCCCAAAACCGCTGTCACCGTCTAAACGAAAGGCACTTCTGATAAAATATTTTGTCATTTTTACCCACAAGCATTCTCGTGTAAACAGGCCCTGAGTGTGGGGTCATATTAGCAGAATCATTCGGGCCCTGGTGACTGCTTTCACACCTCTGTCACTATTGTTTTCTTTGTTTTCTTTGTTTTGGTAAATTGGCACATTTTTACACCACGCTTTTCCACCTTCAGGGCTCTCAAAGCACTTTACAACAAAAGAACCACTCATCCGTACTACAACAGTGTACACAGACCCTGGGGGCAAGGGAAGTTAAGTGTCTTGCCTAAGGACACAGCAACAGCATTCATCTGTGGGAGCTGGAATCACACCGCCAAAGATGACATCACAACATTCTAACGGCCAATAATATTTAATACAGATGAGAGTCAGCAAAAATGAATATTGTTAAAATGCAGATTTTTTGAGTAATACAGTGAGTTCTAATACTCCCTACAACTGTACAACAACTCACCCTAAAGTAACAGATAATACTCCCTACAACTGTACAACAACTCACCCTAAAGTAACAGATAATACTCCCTACAACTGTACAACAACTCACCCTTATGTAACAGATAATACTCCCTACAACTGTACAACAACTCACCCTAAAGTAACAGATAATACTCCCTACAACTGTACAACAACTCACCCTAAAGTAACAGATAATACTCCCTACAACTGTACAACAACTCACCCTAAAGTAACAGATAATACTCCCTACAACTGTACAACAACTCACCCTAAAGTAACAGATAATACTCCCTACAACTGTACAACACAATGTCCCTTTATTGTAACAGATAATACTCCCTACAACTGTACGAAAACTCACCCTAAAATAACAGATAATACTCCCTACAACTGTACAAAAACTCACCCTAAAGTAACAGATAATACTCCCTACAACTGTACAAAAATTCACCCTAAAATAACAGATAATACTCCCTACAACTGTACAAAAATTCACCCTAAAATAACAGATAATACTCCCTACAACTGTACAATAATTCGTCTTTATTTAATAGATAATACTCCCTACAACTGTACAACAACACACCCTTATGTAACAGATAATACTCCCTACAACAGTACAACAACTCACCCTTATGTAACAGATAATACTCCCTACAACTGCACAACAACTCACCCTTATTTAACAGATAATACTCCCTACATTTGTAAAACAACTCAACAGCAGTTATAGCAGACTCCTCGCGAGAAAAGTTCCACAGTGCCCCTTTAAGACGAGGGCCGTTTAAAGCCTCTGATCCGATGGTGACGAGATAAAAGGTGCAGGATGTGTTTGCCTCGTGTGTGTGGATACAGAGCTGACAGCGTGTTATGTTCAGGGCACGAGGTCAGGTGGGAAATTACAGGTCTCTAAACGGAGTGAGGATGTATGGAAGTCATGATCACAGAGTGTCCCTGGAAGAAAAAACGACCGAATCAGATCCTCAAGTAACAAGCTACAAAGAGTCAAGGCTTTTTTTTTTTAATCCTTGGCCTTACGGGTATTTCTGCAGTGTTTTCTTACCTTTTTTTGTCTGTTTTACTTTTGTTATTATGTTATTTTTCTTTTGACATGCGACTTCAGTCTAAACAGACAGGTCACATTCATCCCACCTACACGTCACAAATGTACACAAACGTTCTTCTCGTCGTACAAAATTGTGTCTAAACTCTGTGTGAGTGAAGCAGTGAAGCACATCTCAATCCCACCACTCTTGTCTGCGACTCTTCACCCACACATTGATTTCTACGGACGTTGCTGCCACTGCTCCACAAAACTTCATGAGCCAAAAGCCTCGTCCTTCTCCTTCTCAATCTCCTCCTTAAAACAAATCAACTGTTCATGTTCTGGCTCCGGTACGACAGCAACTTTAAAATCTCCAGGTGCTCAAAGCTGAATATAAAATATAAAATGGTGCATTGTGTTAGGGTTCGTCAAATGCTTTTGTCCATATAGATGTTATTGCTTTGTCTGGAATGTTTCACAGTATGGAATTAAACCTTTCCATCTTCATGTAGACCAAACCAGAACAAGTTACAGGTCAGATCTGTGGAGAGGCGACCCCGCTCATTGTCAGAATGTCTGTTTTTCTAGGGATTTTTGAGCTATAAAGCCACCTGTAATTGAATAAAAGTAAAGTAAAGCTGTTTAAAGGGCCCATCTCATGCAGAGCTTTCTATCTTCTAAGAGTGATGTGTGGGCCTTGTATATGTGGCCGAAGTGTTTTTTAGATTGATTTGGTGTTTTTTTTAACAAATTGCAACGTATTTCTGCCACCCTCCCACGTGACAACGAACTAAAGCTGCTACAACGATGACGAGGGAGGAGCAATAGTTGGCTTTTCATAGTTCCTGGTCTGTGATGCCTCCAAGAAATCAATAAGATTTCAGAACTATTGTGTAATGGATGTTCCAAAACCCAAATTGTGCTTGTTTATGTGCAGAAGATACAATGTGAAAAGAGTTATTTTGCATGAGATAGGCCCTTTAATGTCATACTGTGGAACATTCCAGGCAGAGAAACAAGCTGGTGACAGACCCAAAACCAAACAGTTACACATTGCAGCTTTACAAAACAGAGCAGAAATAAAACTGATTTGAGAAACACTACAGGCTGAGTCACGAGTCACAACACATTTCATTAGTTTTCCTCACACTTTCTGACAAGCCCATCTCCACAAATCTATCTTTTTAAACTGAAAGATAATAACTTAAGAGCCCCTCCGCTCCATGACAAAATTAATTTCTCTTGTCTCTATTTTCATCGAACGCTGTATTTTCCCCAAATCCCACCTCTGTTCTTAAAGAGCCGACATTACACTATTTTTTGATCTGTTATAATGTCATTTCCTCGTCACAAACAGACCTGGAGTTGTGTTTTGTTTCATTCCCACATGTTTAACACAAAACCCTGCAGATTTAGGTGAGTTCTTTTTTCAAACTTGTGATGTCATGTGGTGATACAGAAAGAGCTCTACTGTGTGTTTAAACTCCAGACACCTTCATTAAAATCAGTCTGTGTTCCATTTGTTCTTTTGAATTTCAATTAAGAACAAAAAAGGACAAAATGGAAAAACAGTTTGACACTAAAACGGAATAATGAAATAAACAAAAAACTGATTTTGACCTCTGTTTCCAATAGTTAATTTCAATTTTATTTCAAATCACACTAATCAAATAACAGTCTCTTAAGTTTGATATTTTATTCTCTCTGGTTTATTTGCCCTGGAAGATCTGCTGCTCAGCTCTGCGTGCGTGAATTCAGTGTCAACTCTAGATCCATGGCAAAGGAGAAATTCAGTTTATTTGGTTCGAATATGTTTCGCAGTTCATCCAAGCTGCTTCTTCACTTCTGGTCAGACCTGGTGGACACTGACTTATATCTGTCTGAAGGGAGGAGCTAACTACACTGAAACTACTCTGAAACTAACACACCTACTTGTTTACATTTTCTGTTTGTTAGTTAGGCCTATTGAGCTGCACTGAGTGTGGGGTCATATTGGCAAAACCATTCAGGGCCATAATGGAGCTTCCACACCTCTGGACCTGACCTGACTACACCTGCTGTTCTGTTGTTTGTTTTAATTTAGGGTTGAGTTGTAAATAGGAGATAGATGGTGTCTGAGTCCTAAATTTCTGTTTAGAGATGGATTCTCTTTCTTGACAAAAATAGCCTCTTTAACTCTCCTCTCTAACCAATTCTTTTCTCTGGTTAGGATCTGTACCTCACTGTCCTCAAAGGAGTGAGTGGCCTGTTGGTTTTAGGTTGAGCTGTACAGCACTAAGACTAAGGTCCTTTAAGGTGAAGATGTACAACAGGCTAAGGCTACGTTCAGACTGCAGGGCTTAAAGCTCAATTCGGATTTTTTTGTGAAATCCGATGTTTTTGCGAGGTCGTTCACATTTCCAATTAAATGTGACTTGTATGTGATTTCCAGTGTGAACATTAAACGGCCCGAAAGTGTCCCACATGTGCACTGGAGACACGACGACTTCAACCGCAGTGAGCGTGCTCTGTGTTTATGGAAGTTGTCCAAACATGGATGCAGCATCGAGCACCTGGAGATTTTAAAGTTCCTCTCGTACCGGAGCCAGAACATGAACAACTTACTTGTTTTAAGGAGGAGATTGAGAAGAAGAAGGACGAGGTTTTTGGCCGTGGTGTTTTGTGGGACAGCGGCAGGAACGTGTGGATGTGGAGACGGAGCCAAGAGTGGTGAGTGGTGATGTGCTTCACTTCAGTGACATGGAGTTCATTAACAATTTTTGCCTACTTCAGCACAGAATAGTGACGTTTGTGTCTTGTTGATAACGTGTAGGTGGATGAATGCACTTTGGCCGTTCAGACTGAAGTCACATGTCAAAAGATCAGATATGTGTCGGTTTCAGGAGCACATATCCAAGTGGTCCTGGGTCACATTTGAAAAAATCGGATCTGTGTGGTTCAGACTGTCATTAAAAGATCAGATACAGGTCACATAGGGGCCAAAAAATCGGATTTAGGTCACTTCAGGCTGCAGTCTGAACGTAGCCTAAGGTCCTTTAAGGTAAAGATGTACAGAAGACTGAGGTCCACTATTGCTCTCTTGTCTGTGTTAGTTGGTACATCCTCTTGGCTGTTTAGTTTCTCCAGTGTGGCGTTCACTGCAGTCTTCACTACACTGAATGGAGTAGACCACATTGCTTTGTTTGTGGCTCAGTGTTTTGTCCTTTGGGTTGGACCAGTTTCTGTCTTAAAGTGTTTGTAGGTTTGAAGTAGACCGGGATCTCATGTTGTCTGAAATCCTCTGTAGTTTTTCAGAAACACCAGCCATGTATGTAGTTACACCCTTTCTCCTCGGTTCTGATTCTCTGTTGTCCTGTTTTTTAGCTCTCTTGGTTTTGCTGAAGGCCCATTTCAAATATCCACAAACAGTGAGGGCTTTCACAGTGAGAAAGTCCTCACTCTACATGGGGCTCGGAGCGTGCTCAGAACGCATTCGACCCATACAACTTTTACAACGTAGTCAGACACATGCATTAAAGCAAATTCTGTAAGAAACGATGAAAAAAAACAACTCCAGTACTTACAAGCGCTGCCTTCACCAGCCACGAAAGCCCCGACTGCCACACTTCAGCGTCCGCAGATTTTTCTAATCGCTAATCAGTGACGCCAGGAGCCACGCACAGCGACGCACAGGCAGACGCACTCGCGGACGCACTACGGTAGGAAAACAGCCCAACCACCCAGTTACATATGCATGCCCGGCGGTTAGGTGGTGACGCTAGGTAGTGATGTATGTGACGTAAACTCGTATGCTACATGAGCAGATCTGACCAGAGTTTTGTGTCTTGGGCAGTGCAGATGCTACGGTGAAGCATATTCAACTTTTCCACTCTGGAGGGTTTCAGATTTTTGCGTTTTTTAGCTCCAAAAGCGCCATCACCGTTTAAACAAAAGGCACTTCCAATAAAATATTGTGTTGTTTTTACCCACAAGTGTTCTCATGTAAACAGGTCCTTAGCTATAAAACATCTGTAACCAGTGTTGGGGAGTAACAGATTACATGTACCGGAGTTACATAATCAGAGTACAAATTATGAGTAACTGTATTCAGTTACAGTTACTGTTTCAGTGAGTGGTAATTGGATTACAGTTACTTTGTTGAGATAAATGGATTACATGGTGGTATTTTCACATTTTGGGCTAAACCAGGACTAAACTAAAATCTAAAACCAGGACTAAACCATGACTAAACCAGGTCTAAACCAGGTCTAAACCAGGTCTAAAACCAGGACTAAACTAAAACTAAAACCAGGACTAAAACCATGACTAAACCAGGTCTAAAACCATAACTAAACCAGGTCTAAACCAGGTCTAAAAGCAGGACTAAACAACATGACACTAACAGTAGGTGGACATAATTGAAGGCAGCAGTGATCTCATATAAAAATCTTTTCTCTATCAATAATCTTTTTATACGGTTAAGGAAAGACTGGACTTTTTATTGCCTTTTAGCAGACAAAACTTCTCATGTTAAGATTATAGTCTTTGCTTCCCTACAGTAAATAAATACCTGTTCATGGAGACTTGGGCTCAGCCAATTTGAAGAGAACAAACATGAATTTTCAGGATGTGGTTGGTACATTCATGTAGTTTTAAAAAACATGACAATATCAAGTAATCCAAAGTATTCAGATTACATTACTCACTTTAAGTCATTTAATGGATTACGTTACAAACTACATTTTGGGGTATGTAATCTGTAATCTGTAGGGGAATATATTTTAAAAGAAACCTTCCCAACACTGTCTGTAACTGAACCAATACAAGGGAGACAAGTTTAAAGAGCGATTGTGGAATATTCCAGGCAAAGACAAGACAAGCAAGTAGCAGATCCTCCACCTTAGAAGTTACATAATTCACATTTAACTTTGAAACTTCTGCTTCATGACATCACAAGGTGGAACAGAGCATTTTGAGCTTTGGAGAAGTAGACAGACTAATAATAAAAAGTTACTCAAACATGTGAATGAAACAAAACACAACTCCAGCTCAGTTTTTGATTAGGTAACAACATTATTACACAAAATTAACTGGCCGTGTTCTACAGTCCCTTTAAAGACGTTTCTATTTTGTCCCCGTCCTTCATCACTTTCAGAGTTGATAACATCGACTGCACGGCTCTCTCCGGGGGTGCGTTTGATTCGCGCGCCCGTGGACCGCCGCTCTCCGCCCGGTTTCATCTTAAACATTGAGTTTTTTGCTCTTGTCATTTGCGGAGGTCTCAGAAGAAGGATTTTGTGCTGTGTAAGCTTTATGCAACTCCGCCGTACTCTAGATGTGGGCTGCAGCGTCCCCACACAATTATTTTAAGAAGAAGGAGTTTGCAGATTCAGGGAGGGAGGAGATACAGATATTGCATAGACACTTTACAATATTATCAGATGTGACAGGTTTCTACTCTTACTTTTTTAAACTGTTAAAACTGTGGTTTGTATGTATTCCTTATATTCTCAGCTTCTGATTCTATGTTACATTTTGAAGACTTTTTCTCATTTAGAAAATCTATTGTCAATCCCCATGGCAACAGTCTTCAGTTTCATCAAACCCATGGATAGGATATGTTTCACAATATGGTTTTAAACATTTCTAGAGTCATAGGGACCAAAACAAATCAAATTACATCTGATCTAGAGCCCTGTGGGACCCGCGGAACCCGACACAAAACAGTGCGGCGTGGGACACATTTTGAAAGCGTGTGAGTGTAAAGTAAAATAATCCGTGTATCGTTCGTTCATTCGTTTTTCAATATAAAACCGAAAATAAGAAAATGAAAAAACAACAGTTTTCTTCATTATTTGTTTCCAAAACCAAAATGAAAAAAAACGATACGATAGGGTTTTTCGGTTTTCGATTTTGTGTTTCAATGAAGAATGGGACCGGGACCAGAGCGGGACCAGTCCGAGACTGAGATCAGAACTGAGATCGGCTCGGTGCTCGGACCCCACGGAGTCAAAGCTCAGAGTCCGCCCTGGTCCTGCTCTGGTCCCGGACCTGGATCAGTCCTGGTTCAGTCCGTATGTGATGCAAATGTTTGGCATCGCAGTCACAGAAGTCACGTAAATGGGCCGTTATCCGTTTTTTCCATTCATCGTTTAAACACAAAATCGAAAACTGAAAAATCATTACCCATTTTTTCATTTTGGTTTTGGAAACAAATAATGAAGAAAACAGCTGTTTTTTCATTTTCTTATTTTTGGTTTTATATTGGAAAAACGAATGAACGAACGATACACGGATTTAAAATATACACATTCATACGTTCATGTTTGCCGATCATACATCATTTTTGCTGGATATTTTATTTGGCATTAATAAAAAATATTTTAAGCAGCCTAAACTTGTGGATGTGGTCTAATCTCACACACATTTTAGACAATTCCTTTCCACTTCTCCGTGTTTGATAAGAGCTTAAGAAAGTGAACGTTCCCATTTTGTGGGACTTGCTGGCCGGAATGGTACAAAATATCACAGATGCGGGCGAGAGTGGGATTGAAAATGACATTATATTATTTGCGGTGGGGACTGCACAAAAAAAGTGCACCTTTAATGTATAAAACCAATTAACATACAATCAGCAGCTGAGAATATAAAAAAAACAAAACATAGCAGCCGTAGTTTTAAATGTGTTAAAAGTAAAAGTTTGAATTTTATGTTAGCGTTTTTCCCACTCTGTTGTTAACAGTCGTCATTTTTTATCATTCTGAAACCCATGCATATATTGGCCGAATAGTGGCCACGTTTACATGATGTTTTTAATTTCAGAATTAATTGTTCTGAATTAAACAGTCTGGAATTAATATATTCTCTGTCGAGTTAATGTGGAAATAATAATTCTGAATTAAGGTTTACATGGAAAACACTTTAAATCATCTTTATTTAATTCCGCTCAACGTCTGGGGGTGGGGAAGGGTTGAATTAAATGGGGAAAAAAGTATACGGATAAAATAATAACTTCTAATAATAATTTTTGAAACTATGTCATGAACAGGGGTGGATATAAGTTTTTTTTCTTCTTCCCACTCCTTTTTGAGAAATGTGCTTTCGGTTTGCAGTGTGTATGTAGTTTGGATAATTATTGTTTCTCTCTTGGCACAAACTTGAAATAAAAACGAATCATTCAAAATTAAAGCTCTCATGTACTGTATTTTCCGGGCGATTAGCCGCGGTCTTAAGCCTCTAACCGCATCAAAAAACGACGGCGCACCCCGCAATCCAGAGCGCCCTATACACAAATCCACTCAGGTGTCCCAGCACGACTTCAGTAAACTAAAAAGCCACACCACCCACAGCGCACGCAAACACACACGGAGCAGACAGCGACCGCACAGCGAAACACACCCACAGACACACTCATCACTCCACGCCGAAGAGGAACGGAATGGAGGAACAAACTGAAAAAGCAAGTGCAATGTGCCACTTCTAGACACGACTGAACAACTGAGTCACTGCGAAAACGCCGACAATCCGTTGGTCCCAGACACCCTCCCTACACGCCACAACTGAACAAAGCCCAGAGTCACTGTGAACAAACAAACAAACAAAACCACTCACCCATCCAACTGTTGTTTCCTTTAAAGTCCCACGCGGTTTATTTGTGAAAAAAGTTCAAAATAGACCATTTAATGACAGTGCGTCTTATAATCCAGAGCTCCTAAATGTTTGTGGCCAGTTTGTCAAAGTCTGATCCCGTCAGATCTCAGAGGCTCGGCAGAGTCGGGTCTGGGCAGGACTTGGATGGAAGTCACTGGGAATTCCAGGAGCCACAGGGGGGCGCCAGTGGCAAAAACTGTTGTTGTGTCCTTAGGCAAGACACTTCACCCACATTACCTAGTATGAAAGTGTTGTGTGTGTGAGTGATGGTGGTGGTCAGAGGGGCCGATGGCACAGATTGGCAGCCTCGCTTCCGTCAGTCTGCCCCAGGGCAGTTGTGGTTACAATAGTAGTTTACCACCACTGAGTGTTGAGTGAATGAATAATCAAATGTAAAGTGCTTTGGGGATCTTGAAAGGAGCTCTATAAATGCAATGATTAACTAATTAATTAAATACACATGGCAACTGTCATTATCAATACTTTTAACTGAGTTTGATCCATTGACAATCCACTGAGTACACAAAGTTTCCCTCCCCAAACGTTCATAGTTACCTTTAAACAGGTACACTATGCAACGTATTGGTTGTTGGTCTGTCACCTGTTTGTTTCTATGGATATGACATCGCTCTGCCTGGAATGTTCCACAGTGTGACATTAAACAATTCTACTTTACATTTATTCAATTACAGGTGGTTTTATAGCTTTAAAATACTTAGGCCCTATCCACACTAGTACGTATTCGAGTCATTTTTGTTGGATGCAGTGTTCGTTCACAGTAAGCCGATTGAAAATGGCTACAGAGATGGAACGATCTTGTGCCGACAGCTCCCACAAATTCATTTGAGTACAGATCTGATCCGGCACTGTGTGGATGCCTGAAAACACTGATACTCTGATATGCTGATGTAGTTCTATGTGCCACAAAGTAGCTAATTCAGCACCAAAATGCTAAGAAGCTAGAATATATGTCCATTCATATAAACAGTCTGTGTATGATCGTAACATTGACCGTATAATCTCTGAAAAGATGAACAGACTCACCATTATCTGAACACCGCTCTGTCACAGAAAGAACACATATAATTCACTGAGTCGTGTCAGAAGCAGAACCGCATCAGCGCACAATAGTGAGCTGTTTTCTGAGCGCTCAGTTTATGCAAATGATCCATGCGGTTTTAAGTTTCGTTGTTGTAAAAAGTAAACTAATAGGCTCAAAGCTGTGTGGATAGGGAAGGCTTGCGGACACAGAAATGAGTCAGTCCTCACTCTGAGCCACCATGCTCGTCTTAAAATCCAGTGTTACGCTAAGTAACAACTGAACCTCGTCGTGAGTCCACAAAAAGACTGTTTTTACACTTGCCATCTCCCTCGGCTCAAAATCAGCTGGTGCAACTTCAGACTTCCTTGTTTTTACCGCTCACGTGACATCGGGACGCCGTGAAGACGTGACACCAGCCTATCACGTGACTAGCGTTTCAGGCGGTTTTGCGTTACTGTGTGGACAGGGAAGGCTTTGGTTGCGGATACAGAAATAACGTGTCAGGATGCAGATCATTTCCGATACACTGATATGGTAGGGTGACCATATTTCCGTTTGTAAAAACCCGGACACCTTGGGGAAGGAAGGGGGTCTCACCGTTTCGCGGATTTTTATTTATTTATTTTTTTTATGGCGTATGAACGTGTATTACAGGCGGGTAGTAATTACACATGTGTGAGTCAGGACTAAACCAGGTCTAAACCAGGACTAGAGAGAGAACGCCGAGCAGTTTGTCCGCAAAGCCCGTCCCGACGGTGAGTCCTGTTTCAGTTCTGGTTTAGTCCTGTTTTAGTCCTATTTCAATCCTGGTTTAGTCCTCCTTTTCAGTCCTGGAATCAGTCCTGGGTTAGTCCTGGTTTAGTCTTAGTTCAGTCCGTGGCGTAGGCAGCGCAAAAGTTTGATATAATCTCTGGTTAACGGGCAGGTGTGGTCCTGTACTGCGCAGGTGCGGTGTTGTACTGGGGGTCTCCAAAAACTGACCCGTGCAGGACTCTGCGCTGTTGGGCTCCATTACAGAATAAATGAATCTTCAGTTTGTTATAACAAAAGGACGACAGCAGAAATAAGTTTTAAGAAGGATGTAAAAAGTGTTGCACCTGTCCTGTCTGGGAAAAGTGTATAAAGTGTGTGGGGAGGAGTTTTACAGACTTTAAACAGATATAATAATTGTAAAATATAAAGTTGAATACTTCGTGGATTTCACCTATCGCAGGTTATTTTTAGAACATAACTCCCGCGATAAATTAGGGACCACTGCACTCTCACCTCGCAACCTGTGCACATGGCCTCCCACTTGTTCCGACCGAGATGGAAAACGGAGAATTTCTTGTACAAGTCATTGTTAGATGCGCTTTTGTGTTTCAGTATGTTTCAGACTGACCGACTGTTTGTGTCTCGCTCCTCCTGAGTCACAGAGAACTACGAGAGACGCTCAGTTTAATGAACGATACTGAAAACCCGGACATTTGCATCACTTTATAAAAAAAAAAAACCTGGACACCCAGGACAGGATGCAAAATACGGACATGTCCGGGGAAAAACAGATGTTTGGTCACCGGATGATACGGTGATATGCAGATTTGTTTTAGTTTAAACAGGGTCTTAGAAAAACAGACATTCTGACTGTGAGTGGGGTCGCCTCTTCACAGATCTAACTCATTACTGTGAATAATTCGGATGCTCTGAAAGCGTAAGGTAAGTGAAGTATAACTTTAGACCACTGCTGAAAACTGTTGAAAATGTACAAGTTCTGACTTTGACATAAAAACCCGGTACAGAACAGAGTAACAGAGTGGTGGTGTCATTCTGAAACCCCATTACCTGTGCGTTCACATATTCATCTTTATTTATTGTTGTGGCCTTTTTAATAATAAAGCAGGGACAGCTCAGGGGAAGGACAGGGCAGCACGCTGTCACAGAAACGTCGCCACCTGCTGGAGGCGTGTCCCCAGTGAGCCCACCTGCTGCCTTCAAGGACCCTGCCAAAAACGGGACAAAAGCGCGCTGCCTGTCCCCGCTCTTCACCTTGTTATTGTCAAACGCACCATCACGAGCCTGACGCGCCACCTCAGCGGAAAGGAGGTCATTAGATTTCTATTCTGAGCGGCTCATACGTCCAGGACAATTGTAGCGCTCACAATCGTTTATATGTGCAATTATGAGCAGGTTTCATGCAGGGGGAGAATCACACACTGACAAGACCAAAACCCAGGAAGGATCAGGTTGAGGAAAGAAAAAGTGAAGGGAGGAAAAACGGCTGATATCTGCTGAAGCAAAAAGGGAAAGAAGACAAGGTAAAGACAAGAAAAAGAAGTAAAACTAAATTAAGAAAGTAGTTTTGTACCAACAGAAATGTAAAAGTTATTTTAAAGGAACAGTAGAATGTGTATACTGTGTTTTTCAGAGTAGAAGTGGCTCTGGAGTATAAATCACACCAGCCAAAAAATAAGTAATGAAGAAGAAAAAACATATATAAGCAGTGTTGGGAAGGTTACTATTAAAATGTATTCCCCTACAGATTACAGATTACATACACCAAAAATGTAGTTTGTAACATAATCCATTAAGTTACTTAAAGTGAGTAATGTAATCTGAATACTTTGGATTACTTGATTTGCTGTAGAGAAGCAAAAACGAGGAAATCGTAACATAAGATGTTTTGTCTGTTAAAAGAAAATAAAAAGCCCAGACTTTACTGAACCAAATTAAAAATATTATTGATAGAAGAAGAGGAGACACAGTCCACACAGCAGGATTTAGTCCTGTTAAATCCTGTTTGAGACATAGTTTAGTCCTGGTTTAGTCTTTGCTTAGTCCTGGTTTAAGACCTGGTTTAGATCTGGTTTAGATCTGGTTTAGATCTGGTTTAGACCTAGTTTTAGTCCTGGTTTAGACCTGGTTTGGACCTGGTTTAGTCCTGGTTTGGGCCTGGGTTTAGACCTAGTTTAGACCTGGTTTTAGACCTGGTTTTAGACCTGGTTTAGTCCTGGTTTAGACCTGGTTTGGACCTGGTTTTAGTCCTGGATTAGACCTAGTTTAGACCTTGTTTTAGACCTAGAGAAAAAAAAAACCAAACATATATATATATATATATATATATATATATAATATATATATATATATATATATATATATATATATATACAGCCCAAAATATGATAACAGGAAAATCCCGCTCTGTAATCCATTTATTTCAACAAAGTAACTGTAATCTAGTTACCACTCACTGAAACAGTAACTGTAACTGAATACAGTTACTACTAGTTAATTTGTACTCTGATTATGTAACTCTGGTACATGTAATCTGTTACAACACTGTATATAAGTCACACTGAACTATAAGTCGCATTTTTTTTTTTTGGGGGGGGGGTTATTTTTATAAAATCCGAGACCAGGTACCAACATTTCCTGTTGTCCCGAGAGTCTGCTCCCACACACTCACCGAAGGTACAAGTGTCCACCTCTGCTCCCGCTGACCGCTCACATTCTCGTTTGGAATACATTTGTTGTCATATAAATGTTTGATGTTACGCAGAGACATGATACATGCGTCTGCTCTTCTGTCACAGCCCCGTCACCGTCAGTGCATGCACACGCAGAGTCCGGCCGCCGAGAATATGAGGAAATTGACATCTCAGCATTAGTACACAGACAGTGTTGGGAAGGTGACTTTTAAAATGTATTCCCCTACAGATTAACAGATTACATACCCCAAAATATAGTTTGTAACATAATCCATGAAGTTACTTAAAGTGAGTAACGTAATCTGAATACTTTGGATTACTTGATTTGCTGTAGAGAAGCAAAGACGAGGAAATCTTCACATAAGATTTTTCAACTGCTAAAAGAAAATAAAAAGCCCAGACTTTACTTTACTGTATTAAAAATATTATTGATAGAAGAGGAGGAGACATGGTCCGCACGGCATAGTTTAGTCCTGTTAAATCCTGTTTCAGTCCTGATTTAGTCCTGGTTTTAGACCTGGTTTGGACCTGGTGTAGTGTCCGGCAATGAGTGTAATTACCGGGGGAAAAAAAGGAATAGCCTAAAATGTGAAAATAGGAAAATACCCCTGTGTAATCCATTTACTTCAACAAAGTAACTGTAATCCAATTACCACTCACTGAAACAGTAACCGAATACAGTTTCTCATAATTTGTACTCTGACTACGTAACTCCGGTCCTGTAATCTGTTACTCCCCAACACTGGACACAGACAGTAAGTAAACACACTTTAGGACATCACTGTAAATGGCCTCATGTGAATGAGCAGCTTTTGTGCAGATCCAGACCAAACAGAGCAGAGCTGAGGTGATACAGGGAGCAGGCGAGTGCTCTGCTGCGGGAGGGCATCCGGATGACTCCTGCACATCACACAAAAATGTTATGAATGTTAAGCATTTATCATCTGTATATATTCCCAAATAAAAGAAGTCTTGAGCATGTTACATGTTGTTTTTCAGTGAACTCATTTGATATTTATTTTTACGATTCTGGCAATTCGCTGAATGCCCCACACCTGCCCTCAGTCTGCTCCACTCACCTGACTGTTCAGAACTCCACGCCTCACACTCGCGCCAGCTCTGAGACTGGGGGAAAGATACGGCCTTCATCTTACTCCAAATCACTAAATCCATCCAATTCTTCATCCTCGGTGTCACAGCAGCTCCGGAGGTAAACAGAGCGCCTCTTCCTCTTCCAGTTAGGATTATTCGGGTCTTTCTGAATCCTGACAGGATGGTTTCAGTGTCACTGAAGTTCAGGCTTTGTTCATCCATCCAGTGACTTCAGGAAAGTTTCTTGGTGCATCCTCCTGGTGTCACAAGTTTCTCTCTCACTCCAAACTTTCTTTCTGCTGCTCAATTACTGTTTTCAGCTGCAGATTTCATGACTTGCATCTTGTAATCTGCAGAATCTGATTTTCTTTTTGGGGACATTTGTGTTCAGTTTTCTCAGTCTTTGTCTTTATAAGTTTGATTAAATGTTAAATTTTCAGTGTTACAGAAGTAATGGTGCGATCGACTGACATGATACAGACAGGAACAGAGGCTCTTTCTGCAGGAGACATGTGCAGTAGAGTGAAGTGACAGTGGTACAGGAGGAACAGGAGCAGCAGATACTCACACACAAGACTAGACGCTTCAGTATGAACATTTTAATATACAAGTCACACCAGAGTATAAGTCGCAGGAAACACCCAAACCATGTAAGAAACTGTGACTTATAATCCAAAAAAATACAGTATGTGTCCCGAGATAAGACACAGACAAGTTCAGATCAAATCAGTCTCTTAAGTAAATTTTCCACCAATTTTCCACATAGACTTTTTCCAAAAACTCAAATATTAAGAGTCGAAATATCCATAATCCTGTTGTTTTAAGCACATTTCAAATGCAAAATTCAGTAAATATTTAAGAATTCAAATATTCAAGTGAGTTTTAATTAGTGGTTTGTAGTGTTTCAGAAACACTTTTTAAATAATAATTGTGGTCATTAGTTTCCACATAGCAGGTGATTAACCCTGAGCTTTCAAACTTTTAATTTTATTTTTTAATTATTATCATTAGTTATTTATTTTATTTTTATATGGAAAGTCTATGAGAAAATGAACTGGGAATTTGCTTCCAGAACCAGAGGATGGGAGGACACTGTTGAGCTTTAACTGAATTATTATTAAAATGCTGATTTATTCTTAATTTAAAAAGCTATGAACATAACATCCAAGTTGTTTATGTAACGTCACAAACAGGAAGACGTTTGGAAAGATGCGAGTACAACTTCCCAGGAACAGTTTTCTTCATCTCCATGTCACTGTAGTGTTCTGTTCTGTTCGACTAAT
Source organism: Boleophthalmus pectinirostris (assembly GCF_026225935.1). Classification (NCBI taxonomy): domain Eukaryota; kingdom Metazoa; phylum Chordata; class Actinopteri; order Gobiiformes; family Gobiidae; genus Boleophthalmus; species Boleophthalmus pectinirostris. The sequence continues at coordinate 4,800,650 of NW_026571473.1, read as the reverse complement.
CAACAATAGGTGGGTTTCACGTGACGTCACAGGGCGACGTTTGTCAGCACGCAAAATCAGATGGAGGGCAGGAAGTGAACTGACTGGAGGAAAATGCCGATGTGTTGTGTCGTTTACGGCTGTGCCAATCGTTCTAACAGAGAGAAGGAAAAGCGATTTTTTTTAGAGTACTGAATATATTGGTCCACAAAGGTCAGAAATGGGAAAAAGTGACAGAACAACGCCGTAAAAAGTGGATTACAAACCTGTTCGCAGTTGGGAGGAGCAGAATTCGCTAATGCTCATGTCTGCAGTGACACTTCGACAAAGGTTTGTTACAAAACTAAATTGTTTTTTGTGGTTTACCTAAACGTAAACGAATCATTAATGACTAACGGCTAACGACGTTTGTTGACATTAAATAGTTCAGATAGAGGTTACTGCTGATACACTGCAGGTTTTCCCATAACGTCTATCCACATAAAATAAGAGAAACACTCACCCCAGCAAAGACCAAACCATAATCATCATTTAGGCTTTTTGCACCAAGGTTGAGGACCCATCCACTGACAAAAAAAGTTCTATGCCTCCAAACTTTTGTACGTCTTCATCTGTTGTCTGGTGTAGAACGATGTCTGAAGAGCTAAATAGTTTGTGATCTCCTCTGCCTCGATTGTCGGCAAATCTTTTACTTTGGTTGAAAATTCTCTCATTTTCAGTAAAATGGGGTCATATATTTGTCGACTAACTGCTCGTACTTTTGTCTTGCTACTGGCTCTAAATCCTGACAATAAGAACTCTTCTCCATATCTGTGTTCTCCAGAGCCGTGTTTGTCTTCACTTCCTGCCCTCCACCTGAAATCAGCGCATCATCGTGATCACATGACTGAAACCCTCCTATTCCAACCAGACCTCAGTTTTCATCATTCCCACACTGACACTGGGTACATGTGATTAGAAGAGATGAGGCACCAAACTCCAGATGGTTCCAAACAGCACATACGTCTGGAGTCTTCATTTTACCTCTGATCACATTTACTTGAGTGGGTTTATCAGAGTCAGGAACTACACGACCAGAAGTTTCCAAACATCTTCCTGGTTTGTAACGTAAGGGTGAATAGAGCCGAATGGGAATTTGCTTCCAGAACCAGAGGGTGGAAGGACACTGTTGAGCTTTAACTGAATTATTATTAAAATGCTGACATATTCTTAATTAGAAAATCTATGAACATGACGTCCAAGTTGTTTATGTTATCATTTGGTGTTTTGTTCTCAAGATTATCCACTCAGAAAGCAGAATGAGCCTCACATGAGTCTCTCATTAGTGTTACCAGTTTCAATGCTGAAATCCAGTTGGTTTAAATCTAAAATGTCTCTTTGACCTGAACAGTCTCTACCTAAACCTGTAGCCAGTCATGTGTCTGCATTCTGAAGGTTCTGAGCTTCAAGGTAAGGCAAGTTTATTTGTATAGCACAATTTTTACACAAAGTAATTCAAAGTGCTTTACAGAATAAAAAATACATTAAAATCACAATAAAAACAAATTAAAACATAAATAATCATCATACAATTTAAGATTAAAATAAAAAAAATAAAAAGAGAGAGACATTAATTACATAAGTTAAAGAGAAGAGTGCGGAATAAAAACCTTTCAGTTATATGCACAGTTAAACAGAACAGTTTAGAGTCTGGATTTAAACAGCGTCAAAGTCGAGTGTCTCACATGTTCAGACTGTTCCAGGTTTTAGCTGCATGAACCTGAAACTCTGACTCCCCTTGTTTAGTCGTGACTCTGGGCACCAGCAGGAGGTCGGTCCCTGAGCTCCTCAGGTTCATATGACACTAACATGTCACAGACAAATGTGTGTGTGTCCTCTATCTGCAGGTTAAGGGACTTTTTCAATTTTAACCCTTTATTTTCTAATTTAGGATTAGGGTGATCTGACCCATTGGGTTTTAGGCGTATCATTTCAAAGAATGACAATAGCAAACACTGTCAATGTTGATCACTGCAACAGACAAGAAATGCCAGAAAAGTATCATATACCAACAACAGGTCTGGATCAGCGGCTCCTGACCAGACCCTGCTGAGCTTCTGAGATCTGACAGGATCAGACTTTGACAAACTGGTGTGGCATTGTTATACCTTTTTTGTGATTGTAATACCTTTTTTAAAACCATTAAAATCAAGATAAATAAAGTTGCATTTAAAGGCTTATTATCAACGAGTTAATCAAAACAACTGGACTTTACATTTATGAAATTACAGGTGGTTTTATAGCTCAAAAATATAAAAAAAAAACAACAACATTCTGACTGTGATCAGTGTCACCTCTCCACAGATCTGACCTGTAACTTGGTCTGATTTGGTCTCCATGAAGATAGAAAGCTTTAATGCCATACTGTGAAACATTCTGACAAAGTAAAAATATCACCATGGAGAAAAGTATTTGATGGAGCCTCCACCAGAAAAGTTACACAACGTTTCGTTCCAAACCAGGGCTTTGTGTTAGTGACTACAATTTTTATTTTTATTTTTTTAAAGCACAGAATGTCACTTTATAACTGTCAAGTCTTTAATTAAGGAATGCAGGTTCAACTTGAAAAAACAGGAAAACAGACACAAGGTTCAACTCAGCCTGAAGATTTTTATTGAAATTGTTTAGTTCCTTCAGCAGTGGTAGCAGTAGAAGTATTTGTAGTAGTAGCTGCAGCAGTAGCAGTAGTAATTTAATCAATTTGAATTTGAATGAATATACTTCAATTATAATATTTATTACTTATAATATGTATTTATAATATACCTTTTACACATGAACTTAAATAGCTACAAATTTAACCAGTGTTTCATTTTACCAATACATTTTTAATCCTAAATATAACTTATAACTTAATATGCTTTTAAGAATTTAAATTGAATTTATTTACTAATCTTTTTTAATACTTTTTAACTTAAATTTGGGAAATTCATAAAATAAATGAGTCAATTGCATTTAAATCTAACTAGGGCTTCTCATTGTGCTTACTTAAATTAAACAGAATATTCATTTTACATCTAAATTGAGACATCTTATTTTCATATGAATTTTACCACCATAAACTTAAAACAAATTTTACAGGTAAATTTCCTCACTGGTGTCTCTGTGTTTTCCTTCATATTCCTGGTTTGGTTTGTGTCCGTGTACCTGGGCAGAGACACACCTGCTCACTTGTGTTTTCTACTGCCACCTACTGTCCGGACTAAGAATAACCCAATACACAAGTTTTTTAAAAAAGGGAAGAGAGGAGAACGGGCTCAGGTGTGGAGGTGAAGACTTGGAGCAGAGGGTCTGGGCTTTTTGACTTGACAATAACTAGAAAGAGACTAAAATAAACATTTGTTCATATTGAAAACATATCTGCATTACCCCTGCCCTGACGGCGCGCGCCCCTGTCCTGTCTGTGCAGATGCTTCTGATGGATGGGGTTTATCTCCCTTAATGATGATGAATCCTTTAACGAACGGACCTGGGCTCAGACTGCGGGAGCATGAAATCAACTTTAATTAGCACCACTGAACACTCTACTTGGCTTTGTTTTGGTACTGACAGAGAAACAAGAGGAGGAGGAGCAGGAGAGAGGTCAACTATAACGACGATACACAACCACACACAACTACACACAACTATACACAACTATACACAACTATACACAATTATACACAGGTACACACATGAAAACAACAAGATCAGAGCTGATTTAAATGCAAACTGTCTGCAGACATTTTGTTTTTCGGGCTGAGTCGAGGATCTGATCATGATCTCACTCCTTTGGTGATGTGGGGTTTTGGTGATAACAGCGTCACGTGATATTCTCCGTTTATTGCAGCTCAGTCCTGGTTTAGTCCTGGTTTAGTCTCGATTTAGTCCTAGGTTAATTCTTGTTCAGTCCTGGTGTACTCCTGGTTTAGTCCTGGTTTAATTCTGATGTAGTCCTGGTTTTGTCCCAGTTTGATCCTGGTTTAGTTCTGGTTTAGTCCTGGCTCAGTCCTGGTTTAGTCCTTCTTCAGAACCAGGTTAATCCTTGTTCAGTCCAAGTTCCACCTTGGTTTAATCCTAGTTCGGTCCTGGTTTAGTCTTGGTTTAATTTTGGTTTAGTCCTGGATCACTCCTGGTTTGGTCCTGGTTCAGGTCTGGTTTAGTCTTGGTTTAGTCCTTGTTCAGTATTGGGTTAGTCCTGGTTTTGTCCTAGTTCAATCCTGGTGTAGTCCTGTTTTAGTCCCAGTTCAACCCTAGTTTAATGCTGTTGTAGTCCTGGTTTTGTCTCAGTTCGATCCTGGTTTAGTTTTAGTTTAGTCTTGGTTTAGTCCTGGATCACTCTTGGCTTAGTCCTGGTTTAGTCCTGGATCACTTCTGGCTTAGTCCTGGTTCAGTCCTGGGTTTGTCCTTGTTCAGTCGTTGTTCAGCGCTGGTTTAGTCCTGGTTTAGTCCATAGGAGTGGATCTCTCCTTCACTGTGGTTCTCCTCAAGGTTTCTCTCTCTTTTTTATTGACTATAGACTGCTTCATGTTTGATTTTCTAACTTTCTCTTGGTTAAATCAAGATTTGGGCTCCACAAAAATAAACTGAACTGACAGAAAGTGCACATATATTGCTTATTTGACAAAACACAGTATTCGAGAGTATTCTTACATTGATTAGCTGACAAAACACAGTATGTCAGTAAACTTCTCGGATTTGTTTATGTAGATGTTTCAAAGTGTCTGCACATTAAGAGATGCAGAGAGGAGCTGAGAGCAGCACTTCTGAGCTCATCAGAACAGAGTGAACCTGCTGACAAACAGACCCGCTGTGTGCACGGGACACACTTCTGCACAGAGAAAACTCACTCGCAAATACATCGTGTTTTTGTGTTTAAGGAATAAAATCTGTGTTTTTCTCAATGAGTCTCAAGTGGAAACACCGGGAGCAAGAACGTAAATGTCTTGTACCAAATGTGTCCATGTAGAACCATCTGTTTTGTCCCAGTATTTTAAAAGTAGCAGAGACAGAAATGGGCAAAGCAGCCAAAAGTGTATTCAAGAAAGAATAATGTTACTACAAAATAATAATACTCAAATAGAAGTACACAGTAGTGGTTATAATTTAAAGTTGAATGAATGACTACTGTCCATCCATCCATTTTCTTCTGTTTATCCGGGGCCGGGTCGCGGGGGCAGCAGTCTAAGCAGGGACTCCCAGACTTCCTTCACCCCGGACTCTTCCTCTAGCTCCTCCAGGGGGACCTCGAGGCGTTCCCAGGCCAGCCCAGAGACATAGTCCCTCCAGCGTGTCCTGGGTCTTCCCCGGGGCCTCCTCCCCATGGGACATGCCCGGAACACCTCCTGAGGGAGACGCCCAGGAGGCATCCGGAACAGATGCCCGAGTCACCTCAGCTGATCCTCTCGACGTGGAGGAGCAGCAGCTCTACTCTGAGCTCCTCCCCCTATCTCTAAGAGAGCGCCCAGCCATCCTGCGAAGGAAACTCATTTCGGCCACTTGTATCCGCGATCTCGTCCTTTCGGTCATTACCCAGAGCTCATGACCATAGGTGAGAGTAGGGATGAAGACTGAAGGTAAATCAAAAGCTTCACCTTTTGGCTCAGCTCCTCTTCACCACAACGGTCCGATACAGCGACCGCATCACTGCAGACGCTGCAACAATCCACCTGTCAATCTCACGCTCCATCCTCCCCTCACTCGTGAACAAGACCCCGAGATACTTGAACTCCTCCACTTGAGGCAGGGACTCTCCACCCACCCGGAGAGGGCAAGCCACCGTTTTCCGGTCAAGAACCATGGCCTCAGACTTAGAAGAGCTGATCTTCATCCCAGCCGCTTCACACTCGGCTGCAAACCGCCCCAGTGCACATTGCAGGTCCTGGTTTGATGAAGCCAACAGGACAACATCGTCTGCAAACAGCAGAGATGATCCTGTAGTCCCCAAACTGGACCCCCTCCGGCCCCTGACTGCGCCTAGAAATTCTGTCCATAAACACAATGAACAGAACCGGTGACAAAGGGCAGCCCTGGCGGAGTCCAACATGCACCGGGAACAGGTCTGACTTACTGGAATGACTACTGGTCAGACCCAAATATGCAGATAAAGTATTAACAAAAATATTCTCAGGAGGGGAGGTTCCAGGGGTGGCAGGACAATATGTGTCGGCTGCAGACGGGAGGTACCTACTGACGGAGACTGACCAGAGGCTTATGGAACAGATGACAAACAAGATGAGACTGACTCCAAATGAAAGTAAACAAAGTATTTCCACAGTAAAAAACTAGTAAATAATAAGTAAAAAATCTTCAATAGCCACAAGAAACATAAAAAAATCCTGAGTTCACCACTTAAATGATAGAATAATCTGGCACTGGAGAGAAGGTCAGCAGGTCTTTTGTGACAGGAGATGATTGAGTGATGAGAATCAGGAGTGGAGCTCAGCAGGTGCATGTTTGGGATCCACCCAGGAAACTCCAAACAAGGTAAAAGAGAGGGAGCAGGAGAGGAGGGGTGGGAGAAGCAGGATGAAAACCCTCACAAAAGTTTAATTTGAAGGACTAAACATCTGGTGCAGCTCGCCATCTACAGGCAGCAGATGGAATTACCATGGCGGGAAAAAAATCAAACTAACAGATAAGAGACATGGCCCACATTAATGGAAGCACACAGGACATGATTTGACTGCAGACATGCTTTGAATGTGTCTGCCTGTGATTTATGGACTACCTATGACACAACAATCCTTGAAAACTCAAACTGGATGTTTTCTGAGGCCCAGACATAAAGGACTTTTACAGGGATCACTGAAACCAGCGCGAGGTGAAGCAAAATACAACTCCATGTGTGCTCTAGATGTGTGAACAACATGGTTAAAGTGTGTTATTAGGTTCTTTTTACAGACTTAGAGTTTGTTTTCATTCCTGACAGTTTGTTCTGCTCAAACAGTTGATAGTCAAGGTCAGTTAAATACAATCAATCAATGAACCTGTCCAGGGACGACAGGTGGAAATTAGCACAACCTGGTACAATGCATCTCTCCTGTTAAGGTAAATGCTAAAATTGTGTGCTGTCCCTGTCTCAAATAAATAAATAGACAAGGCAAGGCAAGTTTATCTATATAGCACAATTCGTACACAAAGTAATTCAAAGTGCTTTACAGAATAAGAAATACATTAAAATCATAATAAAATAAAATCAAAACATAAATAATCCTGAAGATTCAAATAAAAAATAAAAAAAAAAGAGAGAGACATAAATTGGAGAGAAGAGTGCAGAATGAAAACCTTTCAGTTATATGCACAGTTAAACAGAAATGTTTTGAGCCTGGATTTAAACAGCGTCACAGAAGAGTCTGTCTCACATGTTCAGACTGTTCCAGGTTTTAGCTGCATGAACCTGAAACGCTGACTCCCCTTGTTTAGTCCTGACTCTGGGCACCAATAAACCTCAATAAACCTCAAACCCTGCGCTCTTCCTCTGAGTGGTCACGTGATGTTGCTGTGACGTGTCGTTCATTTGATTTAAACAGGTTTTGGTGCTGTCTTCCTACCGGTGGAGGCAGGACGACAGCGCCATCTGCAGTCCCACTTCCTCAGGACAGTATCCCAGGTGTGTGAGAGTAAAAAAGCCCCTCATCTGTATTTTGATTGCCTCTTTAATCCAGTGATGGTGTTTGTTTTCCTCTGTCCCAGTGATGTTTGCTCCATCCCAGTCCAGAATGTTCTTCTGTGTTTTACAGTTGTCCAAGATGTTCCTGTTCTGCTTTGTGTTTTGTTCCTCGTGTGTTGGTCTGAAAAAAGAACCTAATAACATAATTTATCAGAAGACCAAATGAACCTAATTGGACATGGTTAAAGGCTCAAAAAAGTAAACTTTCTATAATATGTGTCCATTAATGAAGACATTTTATGTTTTTTTCCTGTATTTAGTCTGAAACTATAAAAGGCCTAGATTATTACTTCACATTTTGTTCATTATAAACTTCAATATTGATCTAAAAGTGTTTAATAAGTCCATTGACTTTCTGTTCAAAAGTGGATGTATGAGAGACCTGCCTCCTTCATATTTTCACCGTAACAAGCCACAGATCGTCAATTTCTTGTTTAGTTGAAAAATGGCTGTGGCATTTTTCAGTTATGACTATAATGACTTTAATGACCTAAAGTCTGAGTTTGTGTAATAATCACTAGTCAGACAGCACAGCACGCAGAGACGGGGGGTCGGTGAAAACCCCTGCCTCAAGTGGACGAGTTCAGGTATCTCAGGGTCTTGTTGATGAGTGAGGGGAGGAGAGAGTGTGAGATTGACAGGTGGACCAAAAGGACAAGATCGCGGATACAAGTGGTCGAAATGAGTTTCCTCCCAGGGTGTTTCCCTTATCTCCCTTAGAGATAGGGTGGAGGAGCTCAGTCACACAGGAGGAGCTCGGAGTAGAGCCGCTGCTTCTCCACGTTGAGAGGAGAGGCTGATGGGAGGGCATCTGTTTCGGATGCCTCCTGGCGTCTCCCTCAGGAGGTGTTCTGGGTATGTCCCACCAGAAGGAGGCCCCAGAGAAGACCTAGGACACACTGGAGGGACTATGTCTCTGGGCTGGCCTGGGAACGCCTCGGGGTCCCCCTCAAGGAGCTGGAGAAGTGTCTGGGGTGAAGGAAGTCTGGGAGTCCTTTCTTAGACTGCTGGCCCCGAATAAGTCGAAGAAAATGGATGTATGGTTGGCTTGCTAAAACATGGCATGAATGTGTCAAAATAAACCTAATGATGAGGGAATCATGTTATAAATAAGATCACAAAAGTCAGTTTTACATAACATGTCCTTTTAAATGTCCCATATTACACAAAAATGACTCTTGTGAGCTTTAGGTCATGTCATAATGTGGTTACCTTCCCCAAAACATAGTTCGAGTTGTATTTAGTTTCATTCACACATGTTTGAGTAACTCTTTATTATTAGTCTGTCCACATCTCCAAACCTGAAAATGTTCTGTTCCACCTTGTGATGTCATCAAGCTGTAGTTGTCAGGTTGATAGACAGTTTTTTATCTTAGGTTTAGTAGTGATGATCAATTTCAGGGCTGAATTTTCCCAAATGATTCTGGTGAAGGTGTTTGGAGTTTAAAAACACAGTTGACTTTGCACTTTCTGTATCACCACATGACATCACAAGGTGGAACAGAGTGTTTTCAGTTTGAGAGAAGAACTCAGCCTCAATGTGCAGGGTTTGTGTGTTAAACATGTGTGAATGAAATGCATGTTTGTGACGAGGAAACAACATCAGAACACAGAAAATCGCGTCATATGGGCCCTTTAAGGTAAAAATCCAACCGCTGTGAGTAATTGTAAAGTTAGCATGCTAGTTGCTGTTGTCGTAACCTTTTCTCTGGCGGATCGCTCTGTTCTTCACCCTGACACACTGACACTGAGGAAAACACGGCCTGCTCTGTGGAGAGGGAGGTTTCACGCAGAGGAAGTTGAGCTGAAGGAAAACCAAGTGGTATTTGATCACGACCTTTGACCCGTGCGTTGTTGTTGTCAGTTGTGATCACAGTTGCTAACTCTGACTTTATTGTGCGAGTCTGCCCGTGTCACCAGCGCACACACACAAAATATTGACTTCAACTGTTGACAAAATCGATTTGTTTTTTAGCTTTCTACCACGTTACGAGGTTTTTTCCTTCATCCAAAACGTGCCTGGAGGTTTTCGATGTCACAGGATCGTTTTTCATAGAGATAGCGGGATACAAAACAAATGAACCCTCCTGCTCCCGAGGTACGTTTTTGTACAATGCAACTTTTCTTTTTTGCATAACTTTGGCTGTATTGCACCAAATAGCACCAAATTGTCCAGTTTGTGTATTTTGTGCTGTATTTCTAATTTCTGTGTGTGTTTTTGTTTTGTTTTTTTCAAGATCACATTAATTCAACGGTCTAGTCATAATAATAGGGTACTTTTTTGTCCCATTGACTTCCATTCAAAATCAAAACTCTTTTTACTGGAATAACTTTGCCAGTATATTTTGACTTTTTGATTTATTTTTCATTCTTTGGAGTTGAAAACCCTTCAAAATGTTTAGTTTTTGAATTTGCAGAAATTTTTCTTTTTACCGTGTATCTCCCATTACAAGGTTACATCAATAGAGAGACATTTGTACATATTAGTCCACACTGAAGGTCAGAGTTCTAGAGGAGTCTCAGAGTGCACTCAATGTGTTTGTTTGGGAGTTTGTGTGAGTTTGCGTGTGCCTGTGTGTGTGTGTGTGTGTACATTTTCAGCATCTGTCATTGTTTACTTGTCTACTGTTAATCACTGAAAAAGTACTTTCTAAAAACAGACTAATTGCAGTTTGATTTCATGTAATTTCATCATTTCATTTATTTCGGTGGCCATACCAGTTTGTCAAAGCCTGATCCCGTCAGACCTCAGAAGCTCAGCAGGGTTGGGTCTGGTTAGTACTTGGATGGGAGACACTGAGAAAATCATGTGCCACAGGGGGTGTCCTTAGGCAAGACACTTCACCCACATTGCCTAGAATGAAAGTGGTGTGTGCGTGAGTGATGGTGGTGGTCGGAGGGTCTGGTGGTGCCAATTGGCATGGCAGCCACGCTTCCGTCAGTGTGCCCCAGGGCAGCTGTAGCAACAATAGTAGTTTACCACCACCGGGTGTGGAGAAAAAAGAATAATGAATCTATGACAAATGCTCTGTAAAGCGTCTTTGTGACATATGTCTGAGAAAAGTGCTATATAAATAAAGACTTACTTACAGTCTGCCCCAGGGCAACTGTGGCTCCAATAGTACTTTACCACCCGAGTGTGGAGAGAATGAATAATGCTCTGTAAAGAGTTTTTGTGACATGTCTGTGAAAAGTGTTATATAAATAAAAACTTACCTACTTCTATTTTATATGTAAATGTTCTATTTTTTTCATACACATAATTTGAGACTTTAGCTGTCAAAAATGGCATTTAAGAGGTTCAAATGTCAAAATATGACATATTACTTGGTATGTATGACTAGCACAGGAGTAAATGAAGACAATGGTCAAAGAAAGTTCAATAAAAATCTGTATTGCATAAAAATAATATGGTAATCTTTTCATTTCATTTTGTCACAAAGAACCACAGGTGTGATTATTTCAAAGAGCACAAGTGCACAAGGGTTCAGTCATGTTAGAATGTTGTTACCTTCTCAAAAACAGACCTGGAGTTGTGTTTTGCTTCACTCACACATGTTTGAGGAACACTTTTTTATTAGTCTGTCTACATCTGCAAAGCTCAAAACGCTCTGTTCCACCTTGTGATGTCATGCACCTGTAGCTTTTACATTTTGTTTTGTAGAGTTTGGCAAATCCAGACCTGAAATGATCCAAATGGCTACGTTCAGACTGCAGCCTGAAGTGACCCAAATCCGACCTGTATCTGATCTTTTAATGACAGTCTGAACGACACAGATCTGATTTTTGTTAAATGTGACCCAGGCCACTTGGATATGTGCTCCTGAAACCGATACATATCTGATCTTTTGACATGCGACTTCAGTCTGAACGGCCAAAGCTCATTCATCTGACCTACACCTTATCAACAAGCCACAAACGTCACTATTCTGCGCTGAAGTAGGCGAAAATTCACCACTCACCACTCTTGGCTACGTCTCCACATCCACACGTTCCTTTCAACGGACGTCGCTGCCGCTGCCCCACAAAACACCATGGTCAAAAACCTCGTCCTTCTCCTTCTCAATCTCCTCTTTAAAACAAGTAAAATCTCCAGGTGCTCAATGCTGCGTCCATGTTTGGACAACTTCCGTAAACACAGAGCACGCGCGCTGCGGTTGACGTCATCGTGTCTCCAGTGCACATGCGGGACACTTTCGGACCGTTTAATGTTCACAAAGGGGATCGCTTACAAGTCACATTTAATTGGAAATGTGAACGACCTCACAAAAACATCAGATTTCACAAAAAAATCGGAATTGAGCGTTAAGCCCTGCAGTCTGAACGTAGCCAATGATTCTCGTGAAGATGTAAGGAGTTTAAAAACACAGTGGAGCATTTCCTGTATTACCACATGACATCACAATGTGGAACAGAGTGTCTTCTGTTTGAGATAAGAACTCAGTCTAAATGTGCAGAGTTTGTGAGTTAAACATGTGTGAACGAAACAAAACACAACTCCAGGTCTGTTTGTGATGAGGAAACATTAGAAAATAGTGTAATATGTACCTTTTAATCTACATACAGCTCCTTTAATTACATCTTTAATTCAGTTCTAAAGAGCACGATAACAAGCCACATTCACAAACAATTCTCAGTTCTTCTCCTAAGTCCAGAAAAAACTGCTTGCGCCTGCATCACATTCAAATCAAGTGCGTAAATCTCACGGAAAAGTCCAGGTTGCATTTTATTCTCCAAATAAAAAATAGTGTTCCGTGCCATGGTGATACGAGACTCATAAAGGCACGACGGGCACTCTTCATCACGCTCCTCGTTATGACTTCCCTCCAGCTTTTTTACATAACCTACTGCACCTTTTCAGTTCAAAATACTCCTGCTTTACTCTGTGCTGATACTTGGCAGCAACGTCACAGATTTTAAATGTGTGAATGAAACAAAACATAATTCCAGGAAACAACATTCTAACACTAATCAGAAAACAGTGTAATATAGACACTTTACTTAATTAAGGATGTTACATTAACTATCTAAAGTTAACAGCAGCTTTTGAGAATGCTAACTGTGACAGGGTAGTCTGATTCATCAGCCGTTTTCACTTTGTAGAAACCGTCTGACCTCACAGTATTAGGATTCGTTCACTCTACTTTAGGCAGATACTTTTTTATATTTAACCAATCGCTGCTGTTTGGTCGTGATGTATGTAATGCTCCAAATCCCGTAGGAAGAAGGACAATAACGTCTTTCCCCAGATAAAATTCACCAAACATTCTCTTTGTTCCAACTTTAAATCCTCGATCTCGGGAATCGTTGCCAACACAAAATGTCTGTCTTCGTCTGCATCCATCTTGACCACTTTGTTTGCTGTTGTGTTGTTCCATAAAAGGGACCCAGACAGACATCATGACTTCACAGCTCACAGCTGATTATTCTGATTCCTGACCTAGTTGCTGGCTAGTGACAGGGTTCTATTCCTGGGTAATGACAATGGCGTAGTGAGATGGATGTTTTTGGTGATTTAATTAATAATGTTCCCAAAAGGTTTGAAGAGTGCTTCTCACATCCTGGCCCAGACTGAGGGAGGGAGCGAGGTCCTCTTTTTTTCCACCAAGGCCCCCACTGCACAAAGAAACGTTGATTCAAACCACCAACCTTCAGATCAGTGAACAAATGCTTTACCAGGTGAGCTACACCACGGTCCGCCAGTGTCGCCCTTTTAGACCGTTTTTATGGTTGAACTCATCAGCAAAAAAAAAAAATTGTATTTCCAAATAAATAAACAAACATAAATACCTAAATTAATGAAATAGAAAACAAAATATCAAGCACTCAAATAAAATTAATAATACATGTTGAATCACCAATAAAATTAATATTAATGTATTTTATTAGTATGTTGATATTTGTCATTACAAAAATGTTTATATTCAATAGTAAGAGACGTCCTCATGATGGTCACAAAAGTCTCCTAGTCCACAGTTGAACTGCAGACTGACGTCCAAGTGGAGTCACAGTGAGACGTCCAAATAGTGGACGTCATTTGAATGTCATTTAGTCCAGAACTGGTCTTGGACTGACGGACGCAACATAGACATGATCTGCAAATCCATAAGACGTCTAATGTTTAGTTGACTCCTCCCCCAAGCCATTTAACACAAAGATCCTGATTTTCAACACTAAAATCCAAATAAACAATAATAACAAAAATATAGAAAAATACACAGAAACACATTTTAGTTGGGTAAACGGTCTTTCGCGGTGACGTCACTGTGATGTCAGACACCAGTGTCCCTCATGACAATGGAAACAGGAAGTGAGTGAGGCGTTCGGTTTGACAGTGAGGGGTGTGAACCGTAGATGGACACTGGTTTGAAGTTTGTTGGAGGACAAAATTCTGGACATGGATCATTTGACAGCAGACTTGTGTGTGCCCAAGAACACTGCAGCGGTGAACGGACGGTAAATACAGTAGAGAACAGAGCGGACAGACGGGGCACGGGAAACAAAGTGGAAAACAGAGAGGAATGAATAAATCCAGGTTAGTGTTTGTTAGTTTGTTTGGGTGTACTTAGGTTATCGTGGCTTTGACGGGGCTACTCTGTCACACTAAGTGCAAAAACTCTCACTGGTCACCTCTTTAAACTGTTAATGAGCTGACTCAGTGATTTTGTTATTAATTACGGGTGAGATAAAAATCTCGACTTTCCGAACATAAAAACATGAATGCAAACAAGTCTGATGTGGACATCTCACCCCGGATTCCCAACTTCCCAAAGACCACATGAACGCAGCATCCACACAGTCCCACTCCCCTCGTTATGTCACTGCAGCGTCTCTATAAACATATTTCAGATGCTTTTTTCACGCGAGGTGAGGTGCATTGTGGGGCGTCATTGTTTACTACGCCGGAGAGAAGGCGGCTCTGTATCACGGGTGTAATTTACAATGATGAAGAGTGCTTTTGTGGTTAATGTGTTGGAATAAACGCCTCAAGGCAACGGTGTGGACCATTTGTGCAGTTAATCTGTGGATTTATGGGCGAATAGCAGACTCCCAGGCCCAGTTTGGAGGGCTCTTTTGGGGTGTGCCAGGTGAGGTTGGGGCCCCCAGCCTTGGAGCCCATTCAAATGTTCTTTTCATAACCCTTTTCTCTGGTAGATTAGTCCCGGCTTCACCTTGACACACTTCGCCTGTGGAAAACACGGACTGCTCTGTGGAGATGGAGGTTCATGCAGAGCGAGGAGAGCTGAAGGAAGTGTGTGATCATGACCTTTGACCCCGTGTTGTGTATTGACGTCATGATCACAGATGCAGAGGCTTTGCTGTGTGAGTCAGGCTCCAAACATGCAAAGGCAACGTCACAAACACAAAGAAACGTGGACTTAAAGAGGGAGTATTATGCAAAATCGATTTCTTTGGAGCTTTCTACCATGTTATGAGTTTTGTGCCTCATCAACACACGTCTGAAGTGCTTTTATAAGTCATCCATCCATGTTAGGCTAGCGGACGACGCAAAGGCTGCATAAGCACACACTAAAAATGTGTGCTTATGGATGACTTTGTAATCGCCTGGATAGCAGCTAGGCATGTCCTGATGAGGTTTTTTTGTCCCCGAGTCCAAGTCATTTGATTTTGAGTATCTGACGATACCGAGTCCCAATCCGATACTTCTATAAAACATAGCAAAGAATAAGATCCAGGATGTATGGGGGATCACATTGTGTTGATTTCATGTGTAGTATTTGGGCTGAACTTAGTGTGAAAAATCAAGTGTCCAAAACTTTAATTTGATTAACTTTTCTTACCATGCATCATCATTGTTGAAAATCTTAAGTTCTGACAGTCTGGTCTTGGAATGTGTAACTTGGTAAACTGAACTGGACAAAACAGGAACCAGACCAGAATCAGATCAGACCTGAGATATACAAAGTGTAGATTGTGCAGAGTCTATTTGATATTATATATTTGCCTGTGCATTACATTTAAACTTTTAGGCTCGTCTATGATCTCCAAATAAAACGAGATGACAGAAGCCCCACAGCCTCTGTCCCCCGCACGGCCACCACATCCACAAACCCACAGCGGAGCATCGCAACATCAGTCCCACCGCTCAATGCTGCTGGATGGACCTTCACCGCCAATAGCACCAGCTCCACTGCACAACAACGCTGTTTGTCAGCACCGTGTGATGACGCCATCAGCCGCACAGGTGTGAACACAGGCCACAGAACCACAGGTAACAGCACCTGAGCACGGCACGGCCCAAAAGTCCCAGCGTAAGTGTGTCTCTAGTTCAGCAGGCGCTGGGACAAACAGTCGCACTGACTGGACGTCCCTGAGCAAATGCCACGCCTCAGAAAAACTTGTGTGCTGTGTGTTATATACATATATCATTTATCCGATACCTGATTGGCAAATAATGTCCGAGTCCTGATCGAGTCCACAGTCACATGATCGGGGCCGATGTCCGATCACGTGATCGGATTGGGACAACCCTAATAGCAGCCTTAGTGAGTGGAGTTGTTGATTTGTAGTGCAGATTCCAAGTGTATTTATTCCATAATCAAGACTAACAAAATTGAAAAACTTTTACAAAAGTAAAAAAAAAACAGGCATGGCAGTACTCTGCGCTCACACAGCACCTTCTCCTGACAAAGGTGAGTCTGGCTTCATTTTATAGGTCTCCTCCTCTAATTGGGTGAGCTCATCTTAAAGTGCAGGTACGTTCAACAATTTACATTCAATATTTCAAAAGTTAGATATATTAAAAAAAAAAAAAAACAGTGCAACAAATATTCAATTAAATCTAAATACAAAAGCAGCTCTCTTTATTAAATTACCAGTTTTTGGGAGGGCAACAGTGTGTGGATTGTGTATGCATGCCAGGCGGCTCGGTGGTGACTTTAGGTGGTGATGTATGAGACGTAAACACGTACGTGAGCAGATCCGACCAGAGTTTTGCGTCTTGGGCAGTGTAGACGAAAACGCTACGACGGAGTGTATTCAACTTTTCCGCTCTAGAGGGTGGTTTAAGATGTTTGTGTTTTTAAGACCATCACCGTCTAAACGAAAGGCACTTCTGATAAAATATTATGTCGTTTTTACCCACAAGCCTTCTAGTGTAAACAGGGACTAAGTGTAAGAAACAAGACGGTGATGAATCCAAACCAAACACAGCAACAGTGTTGTGAAGATTACTTTTAAAATGTATTCCCCTACAAATTACAGATTACATACCCCAAAATATAGTTTGTAACATAATCCATTAAATTACATAAAGTGAGTAATGTAATCTGAATACTCTGGATTACTTGATTTGCTGTAGAGAAGCAAAGACGAGGAAATCTTCACATAAGATGTTTTGTTTGATAAAAGAAAATAAAAAACCGAGACTTTACTGAACCAAATTAAAAACTATTACTGATAGAAGAAAAGGAGACACGGTCCATGCACCATGATTTAGTCCTGTTAAATCCTGTTTTAGACCTAGTTTAGACCTGGTTTAGTCCTGATTTAATCCTGGTTTAGTCCTGGTTTAGACCTGGTTTAGACCTGATTTAATCCTGGTTTAGACCTGGTTTAGACCTGGTTTAGTCCTGGTTTAGTCCTGGTTTAGTCCTGGTTTAGACCTGGTTTAGTCCTGGTTTAGTCCTGGTTTAGTCCTGATTTAATCCTGGTTTAGACCTGGTTTAGACCTGGTTGAGTCCTGGTTTAGTCCTGGTTTAGACCTGGTTTAGTCCTGGTTTAGTCCTGGTTTAGTCCTGATTTAGTCCTGGTTTAATCCTGGTTTTAGACCTGGTTTAGACCTGATTTAATCCTGGTTTAGACCTGGTTTAGTGTCCGGCAATGAGTGGAATTACCGAAAAAACAAAACAAAAATGGATATAGTCCGAAATGTGAAAACAGGAAAATCCCATTGTGTAATCCATTTATTTCAACAAAGTAACTGTAATCCAATGACCACTCACTGAAACAGTAACTGTAACTGAATACAGTCATCATTTGTACTCTGATTACGTAACTCCGGTACATGTAATCTGTTACTCCCCAACGGTGCATACCAAACATATATAATACATCTTTAAACTTATGTACAAGTCAACATGATGTGATGCCAGTTCTCAGTTTGAATTTGTTTTAGTTGGACTGTGAGAAACATTTTGCATCATTTATGCCTTAAAAAAAAAACTGAGACCGAGTTTGTCGAATGAATAAACGTAACAAAACATGTTCACATAGTCAATTGACCTGCCAATCCTGTAAACAGTCAGAGCAGCCGCGATATCTATAAAACCTGAGACGCCCACACTTCCCTCTCCCCGGGCGCTTCCCTCGGCTCTTCGGGGGATGTCACTAACTTAACCCGAGCAGCTGGTGAGCGCAGTTTTCCTGGAGGCACTTGAACACAACACTCCATCGAGTCTCTAAAGTGAATCTTCTCCAGATGATCAGGCTGCCTTCACTGCTGGGCGCCGGTGCACTGGGACTTCACCGAGCTAAAATAAAACACAAAACATTCAACTTTTAGAAACTGCTCACAAATTGTTTTTTCAGATAAATCTCTAACTTTGAAATGAAGCGTTCTAATTATATTTATTTGCGCAGGTGTTTTTAGAGAAGTAGGTGGAATGTTTTACAGTTTTATTTGTGATTAGTTTTTCAATTTCCAAACTCAAACTTATAAATCCCAAAGCACAGGTTGTTGCTTTTCATCAAATCTTTGTAAAACTCGTTATGAAATGATGATATTACTTGTTTAAAAAAAATGTTATTAAGATTGGCTAATTGTTTATTTATTTTATTTTATTTTTTTTAAGTACAACGTGGTCCAAAGTTATTTCTATATTATTCAGCGCGTTCTAATTATTCACCACCAGGACTGAACCAGGACTGAACCAGGACTGAACCAGGACTAAACCTGGACTGAACCAGGACTAAACTAGGACTGAACCAGGACTGAACCAGGACTGAACCAGGACTAAACCAGGGCTAAACCAGGACTAAAGAAGGACTGAACCAGGACAAAATCAGGACAAAACCAGGACTGAACCAAGACTGAAGCAGGACTAAACCAGGACTAAACCAAAACTAAAGCAGGACTGAACCAGGACTAAACCAGGACTAAACCTGGACTGAACCAGGACTGTAGCAAGGTGTACTTTTGATATTTTCACTACAAAACCTCTTTCTCCTTTGATCATTTTACTTGTCAAGTGAAATTTACTCACATCATCATAAAAGTTTCTTAATTCAAGTCATCATAACTTAGATTTGAGTTTTGGCTCCGTCCTCCTTCCACCGCTCACTCTCACAATCCTACTCTGCGAAAAAAAAAAAAAAAAGCCAAAACTGAAGATATAAACACTTAAATCGACCAGAAAATGAGTTAAAGTTTCATTTTACTTGACAAGTTCTCTTAAAATAAACGACCTCTAGACTAGAATTGAGCAGTTTCAGAACGAATAAACCTGAAAACAAGATGAAGAACCAGATAAAAATGTTAAAACTTTGGCGAGATCAGAGAAATGTGTGTAGCATTTTCAGACAAATGGTAAAATATAAGGTGAATTTTGCGTCGCCTCTTGTTCTAGGGTCACATGTGCAGTAAGTGTCTGATAATACTTGAGGTCCTGTAGCGTTCACAGTTTCTTATCTGGTCCTGTAAAATAGCTCTGATTACAGCTTATCTGCTTCACCGGGGCTCAACTCTTATCACGTATGATTATTCTGCACGAGCCAAGGACAAGAGGAGGACGCCGCAACAGTCACCTCCGCCGAAAGCACCGAAAACAGCCCCGGCCACTGATAAAACGCTCAGGCTAGAAAGACACGGGCGACCTCAGAGCAGAGGGACAGTAAAGCAGGACTAAAACAGGACTAAACCTGGACTAAAGCAGGACTAAAACAGGACTAAACTAAGACTAAAGCAGGACTAAAGCAGGACTAAACTAAGACTAAAGCAGGACTAAAGCAGGACTAAGAACTAAACCTGGACTAAATAAGGACTAAAGCATTACTAAAACAGGACTAGACTAAGACTAAAGCAGGACTAAAGCAGGACTATAGTAGAACTAAACCTGGACTAAATAAGGACTAAAGCATTACTAAAACAGGACTAGACTAAGACTAAAGCAGGACTAAAGTAGGACTAAACTAAGACTAAAGCAGGACTATAGTAGAACTAAACCTGGACTAAATAAGGACTAAAACAGGACTAAAACAGGACTAGAATAAGACTAAAGCAGGACTAAACTAAGACTAAAGCAGGACTAAAGTAGGACTAAACCTGGACTAAATAAGGACTAAAGCGGGACTAAATAAGGACTGAACCAGGACTAATCTAGGAGTAAAGCAGGACTAAACCAGGACTAAAGTAAGACTAAACCAGGACTAAACTAAAGCAGGACTAAACCAGGACTAAACCAGCAGTAAGACTAAACCAGGACTAAACTAGGAGTAAAGAAGGACTAAAGCAGGACTAAAGCAGGACTGAACCAGGACTGAACCAGGACTAAAACAGGACTAAAACAAGTCTAAACCAGAACTAAACCAGAATGGAACCAGGACTAAACCAGGATTTAATTAGGATTAAAACAACAGTACTAAAGCAGGACTAACCCACAACTGAACCAGGTCTAAACCAGGACTCAACCAAGACTAAATCAGGTCTAAGCCAGGTCTAAACCAGGACTAACTCACGACTGAATCAGGACTAAACCAAGTCAAACCAGGAGGAAAACAGGACTAAACCAGGACTGAACCAAGACTGAACCTGGACTAAACCAGGACTAAACCAGGACTACACCAGGACAGAACCAGGACTGAACCAGGTCTAACCCATGACTGAAACAGAACTAAACAAGGACTGAATCAGAACTAAACCAGGACTAAACTAGGATGGAAACAGGACTAAACCAGGACTAAACCAGGATTTAATCAGGATTAAACCAGTACTAAAGCAGGACTAACCCACAAGTGAACCAGGTCTAAACCAGGACTGAATCAGAACGGAAACAGGACTAAGCCAGGTCTAAACCAGGACTAACTCACGGCTGAATCAGGACTAAACCAAGTCTAAACCAGGATGAAAACAGGACTAAACCAGGACTAACCCACGACTGAACCAGGTCTAATCCAGGACTCAACTAGAACTAAACCGAGACTGAACCAGGACTGAACCAGGTCTAACCCATGACTGAACCAGAACTAAACAAGGACTAAACCAGGATTTAATCAGGATTAAACTAGTACTAAAGCAGGACTAACCCACAACTGAACCAGGTCTAAACCAGGTCTAAACCAGGTCTAAACCAGCACAGACAGGATGAGTATGTCTCCAGCAGTGAGGACGTCCAATTCCAAAACCCACTTTACATCTCAACCCAATTTCTATCCACTCCTCTTCTTTTCTTTTTGGGCACGGCATCACTTCAGGACACTCCGCCCTTTATGTAACTCTGAAACACTCTGATCGTGCTTCTGTATCTCCTTCAGCCTTATTCTCCAAAGTCACAAGAGGCAGATTGAACGCCTCCTTCACAGACCGCAGGACATCAGAAAACTCTCCGTCCCCAGAGCACGCTTGGACTCGGAGCCGCTTGTATTTCTCTATGGGAGTAATTAGAGAACCGTCTCCATCTGGGAGCCACTTCACTGTCCCTCATCCCACACAGACCGCGCTCTCCCCAGACGACTCACTAACTGTTTAAAGGGAAAGCTTCATCTGCGCCATCATCAAATATTAAACAGCAGAGGCGATCGAGATGATTTAACACGTGGATGAAACCAGAGATCCCAAATACAAACAAGGGAAGAGACAAACTTTTGACAACTTGCAAAATAGTAGTAGTAAAACATTTTGGTTGGGGGTTACTGCTCTGCTTGGAATGTTCCACAGTATGTTATTGAGTGTGTATACATGCACACACAGTATCCCAGTTATTAGTCATATCCTGGTTCTGTCAGTATTCGGGATATTGTGTTTACATGCGCGCTGAGAAACCAGGATACTCATATTCGTGTATACATGATCAAATAGAGTATCCCGGTTTCTTAACATAATCTTACAAATGCACAAGCGCAAAAATAGACGCATCAAGAATCTCGGATTTTCTGAAAAAGTGAGCATCAAACCTCCATGTTTGTTTTCCCAGTGGGATGTGTCTATTGTCAAAGTGGATCTTTTCAAGTCTTTTGAACCATATCACTTTTGATTCTGGTTCTGATATTGTCATACTTTAGTTTTGGGATTCGGACATTGTTAATTGTTGTGGTTGTTGGATCCTAACAGCAGAAAACGGCTCGAGAAATTTGTTTGCGAACTCCATAAATGCAAAAGTGAATCAGATGTGTGTGACTCAAACCTCTGTTCAAACTGTTTCTCTTCCCAACGGAATTGAAAAATAGTGAAAGGTGAAGGCGATGGGCAGGACTGATCCACAGGAAGGACCAAAAATGAAACCTGTTATTTTTTAGTCTGCTGTTGTAGTTGTGTCATATGACTGTAACAAAAGCTACAGGACCAAAAAAAAAAAAAAAAAAAAGAAAATAGAACTCACACTCAAAACACACAGCAAACGTGTATAACAACTTTTATAGATATTAAAAAATGCTTAATTTAGGGCCTTAGCTACAAAAGTGCAAAATATCAAGTCTGTAAGTAAACTCAAAATATCCAATCACTAATATCAAAATATGCAATCGCTCCATGACTTTCCAGGTGTCAGTCATGGAAACAGCTGGTGTCAAGTCCAGGGCACAGAGCCACATCACTTCCTGCATTTCTATGGTGTTTATTATATCTTTGTGTTTTTCTTTTGTCAGGTGGTTCGGTGCATCGTCTGCAGTGATGCAGTTGCTGTAGACCGTTGTGGTGAAGAGGGCGCTGAGCCTCGATTTACCAGTAAATCTCCGTTCCTACCCTCACCTATGATCATGAGCTCTGGGTAATGACCGACAGAACAAGATCGCAGATACAAGCGGTCTAAATGAGTTTCCTCCACAGTGCGGCTGGGCGCTCCCTTAGAGATTGGGTGAGGAGCTCAGTCACATGGGAGGAAATCTGAATAGAGCCGCTGCTCCTCCACGTTGAGAGAAGCAGCTGAGGTGGCTCAGGCACCTGTTCTGGCGTTTCCCTCGGGAGGTGTTCCAGGCACGTCCCAACTGGAGGAGGACCCGAAGAAGATCCAATACACGCTGGAGGGACTATGTCTCTGGGCTGGCCTGGGAACTCCTCAGGGTGCCCTGGAGGAGCTGGAGCAAGTGTGTGTGGAAAAGGAAGTCTGGGAGTCCCTGCTCAGACTGCTGCCTCCACGACCCGACCATGGATAAAGCGAAAGAAAATGGATGGATGGATGAATGCATAAGGGTGAGGAATAACTCTGGACCACTGCAAACCCTTTAAAATGAACTAGTTCTGTTTTTCATGTTTTTGGGACAGTAAAAATCTGGTAAAACACCTTTAAAGATTTACTGCGTAACATTTCAGGTTGGGGTCAGGCACCATGGAGATGATATAAAACTACATAAGATGCATTTGTTCAATTATGAGTGCTTTTATTGCTCAAAAATAACTTTAAAAACTTGTATTCTTACTGTGAGTGTGTCGCCTCCTCACAGATCTCACCTGTAAATTGACCTGGTGGCATCTCCTGCGTCTCTATGGATATTCAGAAGTTTAATGCCATAATTTGGAACACTGCAGGCAAAGCGGTATCATCTCCATGGAGACAAGCACCTGACGGGCCCCATAACAGAACAGTTACACAGTGCACCTTTTGTGTCGTATCGTATTACAGTGTAGTTATTATAAAGTGTTACCAACTCTTTCATACCTTTTGCTAACTTCACACCGCCTCATAGTTGAGTCTGTGTTCCATTACTGCGCCCACTGTAATAACCGGGCTCGGCAGAGGTGGGCAGGGGTCGCCCAGTGGGACCATCCATCTTCATTCTCTTCACTGGAACATATTTGATTTCATTGTGGGTGGAGGGACGGAGGAGGGGACTGCTAAACGCGATCAGTGATCCAGAGTCACACTGAAAATCCACTCTATCAGAAACGAGAGGGGCTGGGTGTGACCGTTACTGACACATGAGCGAACAGACCAGAGAGGATCAGCTTCAACGATCCTCCAAAACACCTGCGCTCAAACTTTTCACATCAGCTATACAGATTTGTGAAAAATATTTGAGTTTTGTGGCGCCTCTGAGACTAAACAAGGACTTAACGAAGACGAAGACCGAGACAAAACCAGATCTTAAACACAACAAAGTGTGTGTAAGTTGTGTTTTGTTTCATTCACACATGTTTAACACACAAACCTGCATATTTAGACTGAGTTCTTCTCTCAAATTGAAAAAGTTTGTGATGTCCACCTTGTGATGTCATGTGGTAATACAGAAATGGCCTCACTGTGTTTTTAAACCCCACACTCCTTCACTGGAATCATTTGGATGATTTCAGAACTGGAGTCGTCAATCTCTACTGAACTAAAGGTAAAACGAGCTGTTAACTTGAAAACTACCACTTCATGACATCACAAGGTGGAACAGAGGATTATGAACTACGTGTAAATGAAACAAAACACAACTCCAGGTTTGTTTTTGAGGAGGTAACAACATTATAACATGACTTAAAGCTTACAGAAACTTTAGTTCAGTAGAGATTGGCAATTCCAGGGCTGAAATTATCCAACTGATTCTAGTGAAGGTGTGTGGAGAGCAGTGGAACACTTCCTGTATTAGCACATGACATCACAAGGTGGACATCATAAACTTTTTCAGTGTTTTCTGTTGAGGAACTTATGTTAAATATGCAGGGTTTGTGAGATAAAAATGTCTGAATGAAACAAAACACAACTCCAGGTAAGTGAGTAAGTAAATTTTTATTTCTATAGCACTTTTCACAGACATTTTTGTCACAAAGACGCTTTACAGAGCATTACATTCAGCATTATTCATTCACTCTGTACCTGGTGATGGTAAACTACTGTTGTAGCCACAGCTGCCCAGGGACAGACTGACAGAAGAGCGGCTGCCATGCCAATTGGTGGGTGGGCAATGTGGGTGAAGTGTCTTGCCACTAGCACCAGTGTTAATTTCCACCTGTCGTCCCTGGGCAGGTTCATTGATTGATTGTGTTTAACTGACCTTGACCCTCAACTGTTTGTGGAGACCTGGAGCATGTTTTGGGTTGATGGGGGAAACCGGAGCACCCGGAGGAAACCCATCCAGACACGGGGAGAAACATGCAAACTCCTCACAGAAAGGCCCAGGCAACCCGGGGATCGAACCTGGAACCTTCTTGCTGTGAGGCATGAGTGCTAGCCACTCAGCCACTGTGCCACTGAACAGAATACTGCCCTTAGAGAAAAATGCAAAGGTACAAATCCAAGGCTCACTAACTGAATAAAGTCTTTTATTACATGGAGCCAACACGTCTCGACCGGCAAGATGGTGTTCGTCAGGGCATAAGGGAGGAGGAAGACACACAGATGTCATTAAATACAATAGCACTGTAATCACATGACAACATCACATGACTCTAGGAAAAAGAAACAGAAAAGTTGGCCAACCATGAGGAAAGTCAAGGAGATGGGCAGATCCACAGAACAGCATGTTGGAGATATGCAGGTGTGTCCATCACATATGCAGTCAATTACACAATCAGACACCAGTGAACCACACATCAAAACATCATATACATTAAGGAATTGTTTCCCAAAGATTGGGTCACGATCCTCAGATGGGTTCTTGGGTCACCGTGGCATGACCTGCATGTTCATCTGAAATATACATATACATATACATATATCTATGCAAATAATTGGTTCGGTTCGCAAAAATTTGTGACTTTTAAAATATGGGTCCCCAGAAAAAAAAGTTTGGGAAACACTGCATTAAGGAATCACCAAAACAGTTTCAGAGGAACATGAAATAATCCAAATCGTCATTTAGGCTGCGTTCAGACTGCAGCCTGAAGTGACCCAAATCCGATTTTTTGGCTTCTATGTGACCTGTATCCAATCTTTTAATGACAGTCTGAATGACACAGATCTGATTTTTTCAAATGTGACCCAGGACACTTGGATATGTGCTCCTGAAACCGATACATATCCGATCTTTTGACATGCGACTTCAGTCTGACCGGCCAAAGCGCATCCATCCGACCTACACGTCATCAACAAGCAACAAACGTCACTATTCTGCGCTGAAGCAGGCAGAAACCGGAACTGTAAAATCTCCAGGTGCTCAATGCTGCGTCCATGTTTGGACGACTTCTGTAAACACAGAGCACGCTCACTGTGGTTAATGCATGGGGTTGACGTCATCGTGTCTCCAGTGTGCATGCGGGACACTTTCGAGCCATTTACCGTTCACACTGGAGTCACAGACAAGTCGCATTTAATTGGAAATGTGAACGACCTTGCGCAAAAAACATCAGATTTCACCAAAAAATCGGAATTGAGCATTAAGCCCTGCAGTCTGAACGTAGCCTTAGACGTTGTGCGGCCTATCTGTCGCCCCCTCTATGTTTGGAGGGATGACTTTTAAGAGGCTGACCTTGTACTGAGTGGAGGATTGTGTGGAAGACCATGGGGTAACTGGGATTTTTAGTTCTAATGTGGTTTTTATCTTCACCTGACAACTCCAGGTCTGTTTGTGACGGGAAAACAACATTTTAACACAGATCAGAAAATAGTATAATATGGGCCCTTTAAAAGTAGTAGTAGTAGTAGTAGTAGTAGTAGTAGTTAGTAGTAGTAGTAGTAGTAGTAGTAGTAGTAGTAGTAGTAGTAGTAGTAGTAGTAGTAGTGTAGTAGTTCTAGTAGTAGTAGTAGTAGTAGTAGTAGTAGTTGTAGTAGTTCTAGCAGTAGTAGTAGTAGTAGTTCTAGTAGTAGTAGTAGTAGTTAGTAGTAGTAGTAGTAGTAGTAGTCCTAGCAGTAGTAGTAGTAGTTCTAGTAGTAGTAGAAGTAGTAGTTGTTCTAGTAGTAGTAGTAGTAGTAGTAGTTAGTTTTAGTAGTAGTTCTAGTAGTAGTAGTAGCAGTAGTAGTAGTAGTAGTTCTAGCAGTAGTAGTAGTTCTAGTAGTAGTAGTAGTAGTTCTAGTAGTAGTAGAAGTAGTAGTAGTTGTTCTAGTAGTAGTAGTAGTAGTAGTTTAGTAGTAGTAGTAGTTCTAGTAGTAATAGTAGTAGTTCTAATAGTAGTCGTAGTAGTAGTAGTAGTTCTAGTAGTAGTATTAGTATTAGTAGTAGTAGTAGTAGTTCTAGTAGTAGTAGTAGTAGTTGTAGTAGTTGTTCTAGTAGTAGTAGTAGAAGTAGTAGTTCTAGTAGTAGTTCTAGTAGTAGTAGTAGTAGTTCTAGTTGTAGTAGTTGTTCTAGTAATAGTAGTATTTGTAGTAGTTCTGGTTGTAGTTCTAGTAGTAGAAGTTCTAGTAGTAGTAGTATTTGTAGTAGTTCTAGTTGTAGTTCTAGTAGTAGTAGTTCTAGTAGTAGTTTTAGTAGTAGTAGTAGTAGTTCTAGCAGTAGTAGTTCTAGAAGTAGTAGTAGTTCTAGTAGTAGTAGTTGTTCTGTAGTAGTAGTAGTTCTAGTAGTAGTAGTTGTTCTAGTAGTAGTAGTAGTTCTAGTAGTAGTAGTAGTTCTAGTAGTAGTAGTAGTAGTAGTAGTTCTAGTAGTAGTAGTTCTAGTAGTAGTAGTTAGTTCTAGTAGTAGTAGTTGTTCTGTAGTAGTAGTAGTTCTATTAGTAGTAGTAGTTCTAGCAGTAAGGCAAGGCAAGGCAAGTTTATTTGTACAGCACAATTCGTACACAAAGTAATTCAAAGTGCTTTACAGAATAAGAAATACATTAAAATCATAATAAAAACAAATCAAAACATAAATAATCATAATCATTAAAAAAGAGAGACATAAATTGGAGAGAAGAGTGCAGAATGAAAACCTTTCAGTTATTTGCACAGTTAAACAGAAATGTTTTGAGCCTGGATTTAAACAGCGTCACAGAAGAGTCTGTCTCACATGTTCAGACTGTTCCAGGTTTTAGCTGCATGAACCTGAAACTCTGACTCCCCTTGTTTAGTCGTGACTCTGGGCACCAGCAGGAGGCCGGTCCCTGAGCTCCTCAGAGTGTGAGATGTTCATATGACACTAACATGTCACAGATGGACTTTGGTGCTCGGCCATGGAGAGTAGCAGTAGTTGTAGTAGTTCTAGTAGTAGTAGTAGTAGTTCTAGTAGTAGTAGTAGTAGTAGTAGTAGTAGTAGTAGTAGTAGTAGTTAGTAGTAGTAGTAGTAGTTTCTAGTAGTAGTTAGTAGTAGTTAGTAGTAGTAGTAGTAGTAGTAGTAGTAGTAGTAGTAGTAGTAGTAGTAGTAGTAGTAGTAGTAGTAGTAGTAGTAGTTGTAGTAGTAGTAGTAGTAGTAGTAGTTGTAGTAGTAGTAGTAGTAGTAGTAGTTCTAGAGTACTATGTAGGATACTGGATGCATTATTCAAAAAAATAAGAAAAAGTGCATTGTAAAAAGTGAAATTTGAGTAAGCAGCTCTGTTGGGAGTCTTTTGTTGTTGCTGTTTTATAGTTCTGGTTTATTCCTTTTTCAATTATTTAAAGTCCATGTTTAATCCCTCTTGGCTGCTGTTACAAATATTTCCTCAGCTACATGAAGCATGTTGTATTTTGTGATGTGGAAGCAGCCTGCTCCACTCTGACAGTTCCTGCCTGAGAGGATTGGGAGGAGTTGTTGTGTTTTTCATTTATTGACCAAATAAAAAAGAAAGGTTGCTTCCCTGTATTTAGCAGAGGGGCCGCGATCAAACACAGCGGCTTGTACTCACACCAGGGACCAGAGGGAAAATCTGCAGGTTCACTTCGACTTGCCCGGGGCACTTCTCTGGAATTCAAGTTTAAATTTGTAAGAGGAAAAAAAAAAAAAAAAGTTAGGAAAACGTGAGAGTTGTTTTCACATCACGTCAACCCAACTTGACTTTTGTGAACTTTAAGCCAAGTTATAATGTTACCACCTCAAAAACATACTGCGAGTTGTGTTTTGTAACACTTGATTATTACTGTTTACATCTCCAAAGCTCAAAATGCTCTGCTCCACCTTGTGATGTCATGAAGCAGGAGTTTTCAAGTTAACAGCTTCTTTAGTCATAACATTTTTATTGAGCCAAAGGCAATTGGGTCAAGTGTTAACAGAGGGAAACAGGGGCAGATTTTTGACATTCAAATGTCTCTTATTCAGAAACTAGAGGAACTATTGAAATAAGTAAAGTATCAGAATGTAGGAAAGAGTTACACTCCAACAGGGTCAAGTTAAACCTGTGATATTCTTTCAAGTTGTGACAAAAAATTTAAAAAACTCATGTCGGTAACGGAGGGAATGAAATATGCAGCACTTTTTGGGCAATAAATCCAAACAGTGATAACTCTTGGTTCTCACTTCCATATCCTTAACAAACTGGTTTGAATATTTGCTTCATATAGTTTTCTACCATATGGTACAAGATTAGGTTGAAAAACCTCTTACTTTTTGAGTCATGAGATTTTTTATTAAGAAAGGTCATGGTAACGGAGGGAAAAGTAACGGAGGGAAAATTGTGCAAACAAGTAGAAGGTGCAGGATTTTACATCATTTGTTGCTTTTTTTCTTCCTGAATACTTTAATATTACTTCAAAATGAAAGGAAACTATTTCTATAAAATATGTCAGTCCTTCCAAGCAAATTTTTATCATTTTAAATACTTTTTTTTTATCATGTCCCTTCATCAACAGTTCAAAGATGGAATAACACAAGATATGATGAAATACATCCATTTATTGACATGATTTGCAGGTCTTTGAAATTTGGGAAATAATTTTTGTTCCATGTTTCATACATGGTCTGTTTAAAACGTATGGAACTTTAGAACCAAAAATGGTACAGAAAAAAGGTCAACAGTTTCATAAACTAGAGACATATGTATCTGTTCAATACATTTTTATATCAGATGCATTAACTTGAATGTTTGGCCTTGCTGTTTACTTCTGCTTGACCGGGCTCAATTCACAACTGAAATTGTACAGGATCAATAGTGCTCAATGCTTGTTGATACACCAAAATGTAAAATTAAAATAAATCACAAAGAACTGAAAACAAACCTAACAACAGCTTGAAGAGGTTCATATATTCATATAAGAATCGTCTGTGTGTGTCTCCTGTTGGTTTGTTGGTTTGTCTGTTCCACACAAAACTCTCGAACCACTAATCCAACTGATCTCAACTTTGGAGCGTGTCATCCTAACAGGACGGGTGTGTGCAGTGCCCAGTTTCATGATGTAAGGGCAAAAAGGCCAAAGATCTGGTAAAATGAATGAATATTTAAATATAAACTTTTGGAATTATGGACACACATGGCACGGGTCACATGACATGACGGGTAACATGACATCTCCGGTCACATGACACCAATAAATCACAAATGAACTGTTTTTGGCTGATCAGATTATTAAATATTTCTGATGTACTAAGAATAATTAACAAAGGTTCTGTCAATAAAGTCATTTTAACAATCTGTGATATTGTATTAAACACATCAGACCAACAGACGCTCACTTTTGGACAAGAGACAAATACATGGAAAACATTGCATCAAAGGACTGACATTTATCACAAGCCCAAGAGACACTGGGGAAAATAAGTGAACAGCTCCTTTAAAACACAGTGGAGCACTTACTGTATTACCACATGACATCAGAGTGTTTTCTGTTTGAGAAATAAACTAAATCTGCAGGGTTTGTGTGTCAAATGTGTGAATAAAACAAAACACAACACCAGGTCTGTTTGTGACGAGAAAACAACATTATAACATAGATCAGAAAACAGTGTAACATGGGCCCTGTAAGTTTTGCCTTTTTGTCTTTTAAAATAATCCCCGGTCACCTTGAACACTTATCTGACTAAAATAAAAGCCTATGTCAAAAGAAGAATGCATAATATAGTAGGTCATTCAGGGTCTTTTCACACACGCCGCGTCAAAATTGAGACTAAACACACAAAGGTGCAGATTTAGGCTGAGTTCTTACATTCCGCCTGTTCCACCTTGTGATGTCTTGTGGTAAAACAAGAAGTGCTCCACTGGGTTTTCAAACTCCATACAGAAACAGAGGTAGACCAGAGCATTTTGAGCTTTGGAAATGTGGACAGACTAATAATAAAGAATTACTCAAACGTGAATGAAACAAAACACAACTCCAGGTCTGTTTTTGAGGAGATAATAACAGCTATGTCCATTTATGTAAACAGTCTATGCTTAAAACACACAAGAGTCGGTTTTGTGTAGGACGAAAAAACACAAACCCGTGTTCTATATGAGCTCTATATACAGTCGTCCCTCACTATATAAGCGAGTTTCAGCTGACGTCATTGTTATTAAAAGCCCGCGTTGCATGCTGGGAAATATTTTGGTCGGAGGCAAGAAACACGGTAGCGTCAAACACAGTGCGTAACCTCGCGTATTTATCCCCGATAATGGTAAATTCCTGCTGCATTATCGGATGCACAAATAGAAGCACGGAAGAAGGAAAATGTCTTTTTCATATTCTGAGTGAAAAGAACCACTAACGGTGAATTAAACGACTTTCAAACATCCGCAGAGCAAACGTAGAAGATCCTAACAAACCGTGGACTCCAACAAGTCTAGCAACAAAGACTGCTGTGAATGGCCCAGGAGTTTCCACCAAGTCATTGTGGATATCGCCGAAGTGAATATTTGTCCAGGTAGTTGGCGATTCCGACCAGAAATTTGGTTTGGTTCACCTTTTGTCGGGGTTGAAAAGGGTGATTTGGCTCCATCGATGCTTATGACCAATTTCTGGTCAAATGGTCTTGGGTCCTCTGCCGTTAGAGTGGATAAATAACCAGGATCAATACCCTTTACGTGCTTTCTCACTCCGTCCGTCATGTTGAATTAGTGTTTCTTGCCGCCGACCAAAATAATTCCCAGCATGCAACGCGCACTTTTGTCAACAATGAAACTCGCCTATTGTGGTTCATCTTTTGCGGCCTTGCTGTTTCACCGTTTTTTTAGTGCAATTTTACTTGTTTTTTTTACAGTGTATGAATGTACATTGTGTTCCTCCCCTGCGTCCTGATTGGTTAAGAGACTGTAGACCATTGTCAATCAATCTTCTCTGTGTCGTGTCTCCTGTACAGTACAGAATGTGTTCATCTTGAGAAAGTTACATAAATGTTGGATCTCTAGCAGTGTGATTCTGAAGTGTTGTATGTTTGCAAGTTTTCTCCCCGACAAAACTCACAATGTCGACGAAATGTTCTGCACCGACAAAGTCTCCTGCGGTCGCACCCAAAAGGCAGAGGAAGATGTAACCACCGCACAAAAAGTTGGACTTCTGAACATGCTGAAGGAAGGAAGAAGTTACACAGCTGTAGGCGCCATTACGGAATAAATGAATCTTCAGTTTGTTACATAAAGAAGGAGAAAATTAACAAAAGGACGACAGCAGTAATAAGTTTTAAGAAGGATGTAAAAGGGTTGTAACTGTCCTGTGTGAGAAAAGTGTATAAAGTGTGTGGTGAGGAGTTTTACAGACTTAAAACAGATAGAATAATTGTAAAAAAATAAAGATGATACTTCGCAGGTTTAGCCTAACACGGGTTATTTTTACGTAACCCCCGCAATAAACAAAGGATCCACTGTACAGGTATTTTCAAAATTGCAAAAAAAACAAACAAAACACCAGGATCATGTGTTGCAGGTTAATACAAACATTTTAAAACCAAAATGACGAGACTCACAGCAGCACAACAATATTCTGATGGAAGTCAACAGGAGCCAAAGTTAGAAGGAGCCGGAAGAGCCACATGTGAACTTCCTATTTGGAACGCCGCTATGTCCATTTAGTATTTTCACATCTAAGTAATTCTGTAGACATGGGCACACACACACACACACACACACACATATATACACACACTACTACTACACACACTGCTGTTTGAATCACACACACCCACACACTGTCTCTCATACACATATGAGGCACAAACACACACACACACACACTTTTCCCTTGTTTGAATCACTTGCCTTCTCTTTGAATCACACACACAGACATACACACAGTCACTCACAAACTCACACACATACTCACACACACATACAGACACAACACACATAAACACACATACTCACACACATACAGACACAACACACATAAACACACATACTCACACACACACATGCACATATACACATGCTCACACACACATACAGACACAACACACACACACACACATCACACACACACAGACACACACACAAACACACATACACACACACACATATACACAACACACATGCACATATACACATGCTCACACACACATACAGACACAACACACACATACATACATACTCACACACACATATAGACACATCACACACACACATGCTCACACACATACAGACACAACACACACAACACACATACTCACACACACATAAGACACATGCACATATACACATGCTCACACACACATACAGACACAACACACACACAAACACACATACTCACACACACATACAGACACAACACACATGCACATATACACATGCTCACACACACATACAGACACAACACACATGCACATATACACATACTCACACACACATACAGACACAACACACATGCACATATACACATGCTCACACACACACACACACACACATGCCCACACACACACATACAGACACAACACACATGCACATATACACATGCCCACACACACATACAGACACAACACACACGCACATATACACATGCCCACACACACATACACCTATGCACATGCCCACACACACACATACAGACACAACACACACACATATATACACATGCTCACACACACACATACAGACACAACACACACAGCACATATACACATGCTCACACACACATACAGACACAACACACACAGACATATACACATGCCCACACACATGTACACGCACAACACACACGCACATATATACACATGCTCACACACACACAACACGCATGCACATTTACACATGCTCACACACACATACAGACACAACACACACACACATATACACAGGCCCACGCACACATACAGACACAACACACACACACACACACATACAGACACAACACACACATGCTACACACACACATACAGACACAACACACACGCACATATACACATGCTCACACACACATACAGACACAACATGCATGCACATATACACAGGCCCACACACACATACAGACACAACACACACGCACATATACACATACAGACACAACAGACACAACACACATGCACACACACACACACACACACTCTGTCCTCCTGTTTGAATCATTGATGACTGTTTTATTGCCGGCGCGTCTGTGGACTTCCTGTAAACTCGCCTGGGCTCTGGGCTCTTGGCGTCGTGTTTGGCCTGAAGCGCTCGGGGCCTGAGCCTTTGTGGGCCCCGAGGCACCCATCAGCTCCGGACATTACAGGATGATCGTCTGCCCGGGTGAGGGACTCTTTAAGGGAATGGACAGCCAATCACTATTAGCCTGCTGTGGAGAGGGCCTAATGGTGATTATAACGACGACGAGGGGGAGGACGGGGCGGGTTTGGAGCCGACAGGAGCAGACAGGAGCGGGCAGGGTGCAGATGATGTCATGGGCACAAAATGAATTCAAGGTCCTTCAGGATATGGTGCTTTTTAAAAATTGATTCTATTAAAAATTGAACGTCCTGTGCACTTTTTTTTCCCATGTATTTGCGGAAAATATGTCTTGCCCCAGCGGTGATATATTGTATGAGCAGCTCTTGAGTTCATAATAAGTTCACTCCGTCGTATTTATAGTCCAAGAATCAGGAGGTGCATGTTAGAATGCTAGTTGCTCTGGCCTCTGAAAGTTGTGACCACTGCAAAAAGATCAACTAGTTCTGTTTTTCATGCTTTGAGAAAGTATAAATCATGTACATCACTCATAAAGTACAAAATATCTTACTTTTGAAAGTTTCGGAATATGTTATGTATGTTTAAAGCAACAATGTGTAACATTTAGATGGCGGCACAACTCTAAATAAAACAGAATGTATCAGCTTGTGTTCCATATATTTAATGCCAAGCAGAGGAACATTTTATCCAAAGCAATCAAATTTCCATGCAAAGCAGCAGGTAGAGGTCCTCACAGGTGCTCCTCAGGGCTGTGTCTTATCGCCCATCTTATTCTCCATCTACAAATATAATATCACTTGAACCAGTGTCAGTCTAACCCTGTAGATGACGCTTGTGGCTATATAAACACCCAGATTGATGTATCTACATTTGAAAGTGCTGTACAAGATTTTTATTGTTATAAAAATGTGGGGAAACAGACCTAGTTCATTTGAAACAGTTTGTTATTCCTCACTTACCTTATGCATTCCAAGCATCCTAATTATTCATCGTGATTAATATATAAGAGCTTTTCAGAAATTCCAGAAGCCCAGAGTTTTGCCAAATTTCAGAGTTTTGCCCTCAAGGTAATGCTACCAACAGCTAGCAAGCTAACAGCGCACTTCCTGACTAACAGACAGTAAAACGCTTTCTCTTACTGTAATTTCTGGACCACTGAGAGCAAAAAAAAGACATATATAGGTCGCACTAGTCTATAAGCTGCAGGTGTCCACGTCTTCAAGAACGTTTTCAAGTTGGGGTCGTCTGCTTTTATCGCCTGTAAAAGCTTTTGTTGTCTTTTTGCATTGAGTCAGTTCGTCACACTGCCGTCGCCAACGTCTCATCATCGACTCGCTGATGCCGAGCTCACGTGCAGCAGCTCCATTTCCTTCTTCAGCAGCCACATCAATCGCTTTTAACATAAAAGCTGCATCATCTGCATTTCTTCGTGTGTTTTCCATGAGGAGGGTGTGTGTATGAAGTGCAAAATAACTGTTCAAAACTAGGAATGTAACAATAACTGAAATATTGTGATGTCGTATCATCGAAAGTCTCACCATAATATCGTGGGCTGTCGCAATATATCGAATTACATGTTCCTTTGCTTAAATGCAGGTTTTATAGTAACAACAGCTTACAAATATCAGAAACTACATATCCCATGATTCATTTAAGTGCAGACAACACGAAGAAATATGTTTTTAACTTGAATTCTTGGGATTATTATGGTAATAATTCACACCAAAATTTTGTCAAAGTATTTTAAAAGCAAAAAAGTGTCCAATCTACAATTACATTAGCCTCTTTAAAATACTGCAATAAATATACTGTGAGATGCATATTGTCATAAAATCGTATTGGGAGATTTGGATATCTTATGTTATTAGGTGACCACGTGACCACTCTGAGGAAGCCGCTAGTGAGCAGTTGAAACTATCAGGTATGAAACAAAACTCTAGGTCTGAAAAAAGAACCTAATAACATAAAATATCGGAAGACCAAATTAATCTCATTGTACTAGATTTGGATATCATTACATCCCTGTTCAAAGCACAATCAAACAGCATCTTTCTCGGCGCATCATCTCTTCCAGCTGTCCGTCTCACTCTTGCACCGCCCCCTGGAGGCCTTAGCTCATAAAAATCTATAGAGGGATTATCAAACTATGTCACTTTGTGTACTATTGTGCATGTCTCCTGCAGAAAGAGCCTCTGTCCTGTCTGGTATTATAACAGTGTCTTGGAGGATTTCAGCAGATTTCAGACTCTCTTGGGGGCGGGGATAGATGTATCGATCAGGTATGATTGGATGTCCAGCTACTGAAGTTTTAGACTTTTCTTTTTGTCATCTACGCTCTCACCTGCATTTAACACATACATGTTATTAAAACGTATCCCATTCACTAATGTTCATTTAGCATCAGAACTTATTTTATCAGACAGTGATAAACTGTTTTAGTGCTGACAACATTGCTAGCTAATGTTGCAACTTCATGTTAACCGCACAAACACCGACACTTTCTGCACTCAGGCTGCGTGCGCATTCGCTGTGTTCATAAACAAAAAAATTCATCCATGTCATCCATTGTTGTATGAGCTGCAGGGGTCAAAGTGTGGGAAAAAGTAGCGGCTTGTAGTCCAGAAATGACGGTATATGCAGAAAGCACAGAGTGTACTTATTCTGACCCCAAGAGCTCTTTTTATGATCTGTCTGTAGTGGAACAAACTTTACCTTAAATACTTACATACAGATACTGTAGAATAGAGGCAGAGATATGTGCTTTTCTAAATATCCCGCACTGGATGCATTGTGCCAATAAAAAAGTAGTTTTCAATCCCTCTCCATCCCATAAACCCTGAATGCCTCTGCAGATCGAGCTTTTACAGGGAAAAGTTACAGAGAGGAGCTTTATGGACTCCTCATTACAGAAGTCTGAAAACTTTGCTTTGGAAGTTTAACAGCCCAACCGAATCCTTTCAAATAAAGGAGAAAATCTGCACCATCCAGGATTATCCCCAATTGTTTTGTACCTTCAAAACACTCGGCCACATCGACCGTGTGTTCATTTATGTTTGACTCGTCTGAAAATATATGAAGCCTTTATATTCTATTATTTATATTCCAATATTAACTTGTACTCTGCATTTAACTTTCATCCCTCAGTCTGTCTGGACAACTTTTTAATGAATCCTTTTTCATACAGGTTTATCAGACTCTTAGGACTCACTGTCTTGTCTCATTTTCAAGAGGGACCTGTTGATGAAATGTCTGGTTTGTCTGATTGCTTTGCCTTTAAAGGTGGACGGAGTGTGACCTGCACGTCTCCATGGAGGTGTTATTGCTTTGTTTGTGTGGCCAGATGAGGGCGCTCAAAGTCAGAACAAACTTATCTTAAGTTAAATCAGCACCCACCCATAAAGAGGAAACTTTATCAGTCATTCAAGGCGACGCAGCTGAGTGGAGCCGATCCAGGAGAAGATTTCACGGGGGAAAAAAGGAGAGGCTTACAGCAGGATTCTGTAAACAGTGTCAATAGAGTACACCTGCAAATAATAGAAGGAAACACAAGTAAAGCCACTGGTCCCGCCAAGATTTAGTTGCACAATGTCCTAGACCAGACCTGGGCATTGTCCAGCTCCGGGGCCACATACGGCCCTTTGGTTGACTCTGACCAGCCCCTTTAAGATCATTTGGAATTACAAAATAAACATACTGTATTTTCCGGGCTATTAGACGCGCTCTTAGTCAGTGAGTCACTGTGAACACGCCGACAATCCAGTGGTCCCAGACAGCACCCTCCCTACACGCCACAACTGAACAAAGCCCAGAGTCACTGAACGCGACAAACAAGGTCGGACTGAACCATTTAACTGTTGTGTTTCGTTTAAAGTCCGTGTGGTTTATTTGTGGAAAAAAGTTTGAAAATAGACCATTTATTGAGTGTGTACACATCAGTATCCCGGTTATTAGTCATTTCCCGGTTATGTCAGTATTCGGGTTACTGCGTTTACATGCTCACTGAGAAACCGGGACACTCATGTCCACGTATATATGATCAAATGTAGTATCCCGGTTTATGGACATAATCTTACAAATGCGCAAGCACAAAATTTTACTTACTGTGAGCTCCTTTAGCAGAGGAAGCTCAGGAGGTTTAACCAGCGGTGAGGAGCTATGAGATATCCCACATTAAATCCCACATTAAAATCTTCTGCATAAATAAACTCAACTTTACAACATATAAACCATAAGCACTATAGAGACACATCAACCCGTTTGATAATATAATTCAGCTCTGATCACATTTGTTTACGTTTTACAGAAACAAAACTTGAAACCGCATGGCTCATTAGCATAAACTGTTAGTGGTGATAAAAACAGCTCGCTCCTTGTGCCGCTGATGTGATCAGCTTCTTTTGGACTAAAGGGCACGACTCAGTGGATTATGTGTGTTGTTTTCGTGACAGAGGAGGTGCTAATGATGGTGAGTCTGTTCTGTGCGTATATCGTATAGGAGATAGTTCATGTTTTAGCTTTTCAGTGATCACACGAGTGCAGGTCATATGAGTGCAGACTGTACGTCTGCAGATTTAGTGCAGCTCTTTATTTTACAGTTATTTCACTCATGTATGATCACTTTATTTACGTTGGTCACTTTATTTATGTTGGTCACTTTATTTATGAAAAGACTGGAAAGTGTTTGTCTTTTGGACGCATCAACTTTATGTTGCAGTAACCGGGATACTGCGTTTACATGCCACAGTATCCCGGTTACTATCGGAATATACCAGCTACAGTAACCCGGTTTCTCATAACCGGGATACTGAAACCAGGGTACTGCATCTGCATACAACATGAAGAAATCAAGATACTCAAAACACCCGATCATAACCGGGATACTGATGTGCATGTAAACACACTCAATGACAGTGCGCCTTATAATCCAGAGCACCTAATAGCCCAGAAAATACGGTATTTTATCGTTTTACCTCATGCATGGACTAAAGCTGCATTGCTTTTATTTTAGAGGTGTTTTTTTAAATTACATTTTTTAAGGCAACCTCACTTTTTCATTGTTTAGTTATAGCATAAACTTTTACCAGTCTGAGTAGCTCGTCAAAACAATGACATTTGCTGCTTTTTATAAAGAAATACAATTAATATTATGCAGAATTAAGTTAAACACAAAATATCGTGGACAGCCAGGCCAAAATGCTCCTCATGTGGCCCCATGGAAAAATAATAACCCACCCGTACTAGACTTAGCCATTCCCAATGCCAACCAAATGAGCTGGACTGACCCACGCACACACTGAACCACACAAGGCCAACTCCACCAACTCACCAATGCCCACCACACTTTACTCCAGAGTGTTGGGCTTTACACAGCGCCCTCCATGTGCCCAATCACTCTCCACCTCGAGTGGTCCTCGCATCACTGTCCTTGCAGCCATGGCCCTGCACTCTGTCTGGGGTCAGGGATGGGAGGGACGGACGATTTCATAGAGCTCTACGCCAACCACAACCCTGCACTTTTACATCTAGCATTTATGTTATCTATTAAAATCCCTCGATCTCACCTGTAACTTGTCCTGATGGTGTCATTGCTTGTCTCCATAGATATTAGGGTTGGGTATCATTCAGAAGTTACCGATATGATACATACCTCGATACATAGGCCACGATACGATCTCGATACAGGGAGCTTATGATTCAATATGATTCAATACAATAATTTGATTCGATACGGTTCAGTTAAAAATAAAGGCTAAATCATGGCTGTTGATACTAAAAGTCTTTGTTAACCCTTCCAGACCGACGGTATCGTATACGATACCGGCGGACATGTTTTACATAACCGCGCATAACTTTTTAACCATAAAAGATAGAGACTTAATTTTTTCCCCTTGTATAGATAAGACCCGTGGCTTTACGAGCATCTTTCCGGCATCATCCTACGTCACACGCACGCTGCGTGGTGACGTAGTGAAAACAGGTGTCCAATAGGAACTTCGCTCTTTGGCGCGTGACGCGCTCCATCCATTTTCATTGGCCCAAACTTTGCCAAAGATTGTTGTAAGTCAAGATAGTTACTCCTCTGAGCGACTGTGCTCATAGCATTTGATACAGCAGGCCTAAGTACCATTATTTCTCAAATAAATGGCAAATTACGCATCTCGGTGTGCGTAATTGCGCATCCCTTACTATTTTTATTTGAAAAGTTTTTTTTTTACTTGCAAATGATACATAATACACCCAACAGGACGTAAACAGCCTAGTGCCGAGCAATGAATCGGGTGCGCGCGGGTGTGAGCAGGTGCGCGCAGATGCGCGCTTGGCGTACACACATTCGTGTGCCAAGGCATTTGTTGTTTTGCGCACAGAGGATAAAGAGCTCCGGGAAGTCTATCAGAAGAAAGAAAGAAAGAAA
Source organism: Boleophthalmus pectinirostris (assembly GCF_026225935.1). Lineage (NCBI taxonomy): Eukaryota > Metazoa > Chordata > Actinopteri > Gobiiformes > Gobiidae > Boleophthalmus > Boleophthalmus pectinirostris. Next base: position 4,760,096 of record NW_026571473.1, on the reverse strand, counting down.
GAACGAACGAACGAACAGAAATGGCACGCAAAGCGTCACTTTCCTTGCTGGAAGCAGTGGCGATGGTAACGGAGCCTGGCAGTGACGCCGAGTCCGATGTGGACACTTTTTATACAGATGAAGAGTTGGATTATCTGGAGGATCTGGACCCTACTGAAGAGTAAGTAGCAAATATTTCATAGTTATTTAGAGCAAACATCATGCAACACTTGTAGTAAACGGGCGTAAATACATAATAGTAGCATGCGTAATGCCTATTTACATATTGTTTGGATACAGTTTTATTTGATGCGTGAGGGGTATAATCATTTAGGTGGGGATGAGATTGTGAACTTCAGACAACTGTTTACCTGTGTTGCACTAGACTTATGACATGTATGTTGTTGTTTGTAATAACGAGCTACAAACTACATGTGTAAAGTGGATGAAGTGGTTTGGCCATTCACTTCAGGTGTCTCTCCAGCTTCATCCGTGTCTACAACCCCAGCCACCCGTCCAGAACCATCAACACCTTCAACACCTACGATCTCCTCTGAGAGCAGGAGGAGGGGCAGGGATGGAGGACATGGAAGATCCAGATCTCCACTCCTCAGTACTTCATCTCCATCACCACACTTACTAACCACCACACCAGGAAGACCGCAGCAGGCAAGGATCATATGGGAGGCTGTCATGTGTGCACTGCTGACAAACACAGGGGAAGAGGCAGTGTACTGCATGGAAATGCAAGGCCTGTGATGTGGCACTATGCCTGGTGCCTGATAGGAACTGCTTCCATGATTGGCACTAGTGAAGGACTTGGACGAGTGCACTTTTTTTTTGTTTTGAGGGCAAAAATGACATTTTTAGAATACCTACAAACTTGATATTTTGCACTTTTGTAGCTAAGACCCTAAACTAAGTATTTATTATGTCTAAAAAGTTGTTTATACATGTTTGCTGTGTGTTTTGAATAAAGGAGTGAGAATATTATTTTCTGTTTTTTTTTTTTCCTTTGTATTTCTAGTTCTATAGCTTTTATTACAGACATGTGACACAACTACAGCACTCAGATTGTGAAAGAACAGGTTGTACCGAAAAAAAGGATGTATAGCACTTCATTAGGGGATAAAAAGGGGGAGTTTTAATAGCAAAATTAGGAAAAAAAATCCAGGCGAGGACAAATGTACCAAAAATGCCCTTAGGTCTGGAAGGGTTAACACACTTCTTGTGTAAAGTTCATATAACACAAACATTTTAATCATCAAAACAGTGAATATGTCACATCAATACAATATGTATTCCTACCACTAAACAAACGACAAAACTGTAGCTGTAACAAAATAATTTTGTAAAATATACCTAAAAATACTCTTGGCGATATATTGCTACAGCAGCCCACGATATCAATACTGCATCATCACATTAAATTATACAGTACATCGATATCTCAACATTTTTGCACACCCCTAATAGATAAACAGTAGATGCAGTATTTTATGGACTAATAGGCGCAGTTAAAATCCTTCAGTTTAAAAAAAAAAAAAAAAAAAAAAAAAATCGACAGTGTGTCTTATAATCTGGTGCATTTTATGTATTAATTCTAGTTGTGCTGACTGACCTCGAACCAATTTTATGTGGTACATGGCACTCAAAAATCTGTCAAAATGTTTTAGTACGACTTTGGTAAACTACAAAGCCGCACCGCTTGATGGATTGGAGCATTACAGCTACTGTAGTCAGAAGCCTCGCAGAGTAAAGGACGAAGTATAGTTTTGCATTGACCCAACACACATAGAAGCACAGACTCACCATCAGCAGCACATCCTCTGTCACAGAAAGAACACACATATTCCACTGACTCGTGTCCTTTAGTCCGACAGAGTTTGACCGCATCAGCGCACAAGGAACGAGCTGTTTATTCAGCACTTATAGTTTATGCAAATGAGCCATGTGGTTTTAAGTTTAGTTTCTGTAAAACGTAAACAAATGTGCACCAAGCTGCACTGAAAACATTATTACTCAATGTATATTTCAGACCTGCAAATTCATCAGAAGGTGAAAAAAAAAGGTGACAGTGTCTGGTAGTGGTGAACGAGGGGGTCTCATCTAAAATGTGGCCCGTTTATATGCAGAGCTTTAATTCTGATTAAAAATAATTTTATTCAGAATAAAAAAAATATTCCACTTTAAAAAGACCATGTAAAAACTTAATTCCTAATGATGATTTGGAATTAAACTTAAATCCAAATAAAGTGGGTGTTTTGTTTTTTTTCCAATTTTAAAGTTGAATTAAAGTCCAGATGGGAGCAAGAAAGACCAGTGCAACTACAGGTCCAGGTGGTTTGCTTGTCGTCTGTGCTCAAGGACTGCAGCTGGTTCCGAGGTGGTGCAAAACATCCAGACAGAAGAGCGAATCCCGTATGGTTGGTTATATCTTGTTCTGACCGATCCGTCCTTCGTGCATTCGGTTTTTCCCAGGGAAAGCGCTTCTCGGGACGAGGCACCTAACAACTCTCCCCGCTCCAGCTCATCTGGGCCAGAACTGAACTGGAGCTACTCCCTGCTGGTTCAGGAATCTGGGTTTGGACCACTGGTCCTCAGTTTGTATGGGCGTATTACCATGTGTAACGACAAACCGAGATGACAAAAAAGTCGGTTACAGCTGAAGTGTGTGTGTTTTCTTCTGGTAGACGTAAATTAATTAATATCCCTGTCCAATTAGAACCCAACTGACAAAGAAAAAGGTGATTGTAGCCGAAAAGCAACAAGTTTGCAGGTCTGATTTTTGAGACCTCCTTGTAGGAAATTAAAAAAACAAATTTACATGATCCACCCACATTCACATTCCTAATCCACATTCACCGAGACAGGGAGGAAACACCCGGCGAGTTACACCACGATCTGACAATAGATGGTGGACGCCTGGGCTAAGGATCAGTCTCAAGTGTCATCCATTTGTTTCTCTTAATGCTCCTTATAATCTGGTGCAACTTTTGTATGAAAATAGACAAGAGAATTCAACATTATCAATATTGCGCCTTATAATTCAGTGCACCTTATAATCCAAAAAATACGGTAAGTTTAAAGCCATATTGTGGAACACCTAGCAAAGCAATAACATCTCCACCATTTTTCTCCACATAGATAACTACGTGACACCACCTTCACCATGTCACAAGTTAGATCTGTGGAGATGCGACCCAACCACCTAACAGTAGCTGAAAAAGGTAAGATTGACAAGTTTACTGGCTCACTGCGGGACTTTACGTTCTAAGTAATAACACCATCACCCCACAGCATCGCAAAAGTTACACAGTTTTGCTTTACGCAGACTTTAAAACCAGCCTTAATAAGAGGCGTGATCCAGGCATGTCTGATCCCGGTGTTAAAGCCGCGCTGAAGTCACTCACCTCCATCGTTTCCAATGAATGTCAATGAGAGGGGCTCGGAGCCGCACCAGCCTCTGCTCAGAATCACATTAAAACACTACAATCCGGATAATACTGCCTCACGGAGTACAGGCCTCTCCCGGAGCTGACATCTTGTTTTTACAACTTGTCTCTAAAGGGGAGACACTGGGGATGAATCTTTATCAACTTTTTCTTACACATAACAGACGAAATTTTGAGGAAAAGTAGTACATGTTTTTAAAAGCTCATATTGTGTAAAATGTATTGACATGTTATGATGTTGTTACCTCGTCAAAAACAGACCTGGAATTGTGTTTAATTCGCACGTTTGAGTCACTTTTTATCATTAGTTTGTCTACATCTCCAAAGCTTAAAATGCTCTGTTCCACCTTGTGATGTCATGTAGTGGTAGTTCTCCAGTTTTCTTTTGCTGATCTACCGTATTTTTCGGACTATAAGGTCCACCGGATTATAAGGCGCAATATCAATAATGTTGAATTCTCTCATCTGTTTTCATACATAATGCGTCTTATAATCCGTTGCACCTTAAGTGAAACAAACAGATGACACTTGAGGCTGATCCTTAGCCCAGGCGTCCATGATCCATCGGCAGATCGTGGTGTAACTCACCCGGTGTCGCCTCTCTGTCTTGGTGGATGTGAATTATGAATGTAAATGTGGGTGGATCATTTAGTTTGTTTTTTATTTCCTACGAGGATGACTCAAATCTACACTGAGTAATAATGTGTTTAATGCAGCTTGATGCACATTTGTTTACATTTTACAGAAACTAAACTTAAAACCACATGGCTCATTTGCATAAACTATAAGCGCTGAAAAAACAGCTTGCTCCTTGTGTGCTTCGTAGTTTACCAAAGTCGTTGTAGCTACCCTGGTTTTCTTAGCAAGAAAGGACTTCACGCTTCGTACTGATGATTATGTGTGTCAGTATTTATTCTCAGCAATCTTCAATTCCATTAACACACACCGAAACACCGTGAAAATGTCACCAGCGGTAGTTAAACAGCGTGTTTTTATTTTGATGTCTTTTTTCTTTACACCTTTCTCTGTTTTCTCTCTTTTCGCGGCTACTACTTTCTCTCTTTCTTTACACAACTCAAAAGGCAAATATATTCACAAATAAAATACAAAAACAATAACTGCGATATTCTGACACATCTCAGTACTTGAATAAATAAAATAACCTTCTCACTTATTACATTATCGTCAGTTACAGTCGTACTAAAACATTGACAGATTTTTAAAAGCTGTGTACCACATAAAATCAGTTCGAGGTCAAAAATCACAACCAGAATTAATGCATAAGGCACACCGGATTATAAGGTGCACTGTTAAAGAATTTAAAGTGCGCCTTATAGTCCGAAAAATATGGTATTTTATAATGTTTCCTTATCACAAACAGACCTGGAGTTGTGTTTTGTTTCATTCACACGTTTAACACACAAAGCCCTGCAAATTTAGACTAAGTCCTTCTGTCAAACAGAAAACACTGTTCCACCTTGTGATGTCATGTGGTAATACAGAGATTGCTCCACTGTGTTTTTAAACTCCATACACCTTCCTTTGGGTAATTCCAGCCCTAGACTTGCCAATCTCTACCAAACAAAAGGTAAAAGCTCTTAACTTGAAAATTACCACTTCATGACATCACAAGGTGGAACAGAGCATGTTGAGCTTTGGAGATGTAAACAGACTAATTATAAGGTATTACTCAAACATGTGTGAATGAAACAAAACACAAATTAGGGTATGTTTTTTGAGGAGGTGTGATGGAGGAGGAAAGTAACAATAAAAACCAAGATGTATTAGATTTGACTAAGAATTGTGATTTATTAATTTACAGTGTAGGTAAGGAAAAAGTTGTACTCAACGAATAACAAAGCGTCTCAATCAAAAACAACGAACAAAGGCACCAGCTAACATGATCAACGCAAAATGACACACAGAATCAAAACCAACGAAACAGAAATGGCGAGCTGTCACGCAGGTGTTTCAGCCGAGGTGGTCTCCTTGGATTGGTGGGATGGGAGGGTGCGATGGCCAATCCTGCGGTCTCGGGCTCCAGTGAATCCAGGTCCAGGGCTCACGGACAGGGTGTACGTAGAATACAAGGAGCACAAACAAAAAGACTACAGGAACAAATGGGTGAAATACAAAAGGGCCAAGGTCTGTAACAGGAGGTAACAACATCATAACATGACGTAAAACTCAACAGAATAACTGCTGTGTAATATAGGCAGTGTTGGGGAGTAACAGATTACATGTACCAGAGTTATGTAATCAGAGTACAAATTATGAGTAACTGTATTCAGTTACAGTTACTGTTTCAGTGAGTGGTTGGATTACAGTTACTTGGTTGAAATAAATGGATTACACAGAGGTATTTTCCTGTTTTCACATTTTGGGCTGTATCCCTTTTCTTTTTTTTCCCCCCCCGGTAATTTCTTGTACAGAAACCGCTCCTGTTTCACAATCCCAGCTAAACGTGCCATTGTTGAGATGTCCATTCTTCCACAATTTGACTATGGTGACATCATTTATCGACTTGCTTCCAAAAGTAGGCTTGCAAAATTAGATACCATTTATCATTCTGCGATCCGTTTTGTTACAGATGCCCCCTTTAGGACACATCACTGTCTGCTGTACACTCAGGTGAACTGGCCCTCACTGCAGTCTCGCCCAAATATGCATTGTCTTATGTTTGGCTATAAAACCATGCTCGGGCTCACACCTCCCTATCCAAGTCAGCTGCTCGAACAAGAGTCTCCCTCCAGATACAACACTCGGTCCTCACAGCTCATCAAACTGAAAGTTCCTAAGTCCAGGTCGTCTCTTGGCCTCATGTCATTTCGATGCGCCGCTGCTAATGATTGGAATTTGGCTCAAAGCTCACTTCAACTGGACTCCTTCATTTCTCTTTCTGCTTTTAAATGTAAACTGAAGGTAATATTTAAAGACATGTGTAAATGTTTTACTAATGAAACGAAAGGAGATTTTTAGAGACTGATTTAAATGTTGGTTTTATGTTTTAATGAATGATGTTGAGTGTCTAATTGTTTTAACTCCCCTTCCCCTTCCCTTGGCTGCTCTGGCAAACATTGTAAATAAGAATTTGTTCTTAATGTTTTGCCTGGTAAAATAAAGGTTAAAATAAATAAAAAAAAAAACAGGTCTAAACCAGATTTAAACCAGGACTAAACCAAGACTAAACCAAGACTAAAACCAGGTCTAAACTATGTCTCAAACAGGATTTAACAGAACTAAATCATGCTGTGTGGACCGTGTCTCCTCCTCTTCTATCAATAATATTTTTAATTTGGTTAAGTAAAGACTGTGCTTTTTATTGTCTTTTAGCAGACAAAACATCTTATGTGAAGATGTCCGAGTCTTTGCTACTTTACAGCAAACCAAGTAATCCAAAGTATTCAGATTACATTACTCACTTTAAGGAATTTAATGGATTCCGTTACAAACTACATTTTGGGGTATGTAATCTGTAATCTGTAGGGGAATACATTTTAAAAGTAACCTTCCCAACACTGAATATAGGACCTTTAAATCTCGTTTGATGACCTACTTTTACTCTTTGGCTTTTAACACTGTTTGAGTTGTGTGGTCCTCTGTGTCTTTTATAGTTTAATCTGGTTTTATTTGATTGTTTTTAGCCTCTATTTGTTCTTTAAGGTTGTATTATTACCTTATGAGCATTGGTAGAGCGATAGTTTTTGTTTATTTGAATGTTCTTTTAAATGTTCTTTTTCTTTAATGTTTTTTTTTTTTTCTATGCAGCACTTTGGAAACATTACAGTTTATAAAATGTGGCTCCGGCGTTTAATCCAAAAGGTGACCAGACATTTTAAAAGCCTCCATAAACCATCCCTCCATTACACCATAATGGCTGGTGTCAGTTAGCCTGTTATCCTCCCCTTTGATTCTAATGAGCCAAGAGACAGTTGGAGCCGGAGACAGTGGACAGACTGACAGATTTCGAGTACATTGTTTTGTTCAGGGCCTTGTTAATGAATCCTCCAGAGAGCAGAGCTGGGCTGCTGTTCACATGAGATGACTGAGTATGAGCTGAATGCATACACGCTGTGGATTATAATGTAGAACACACTGCTTCTCTGTGGTGAGTGGATACAGAGTAAGAGACACAGGAGGAGGCGTGCAGAGAATACACTGTTTAAGAGGTACATATAGGGTCAATGTTAAGCAAGAGTCAACTCAAAATGGGCTTTAAAAGGTCCAATATGACACAAAATAGACTCATGTGAACTTTAAACCATGTTATAAATGATGTTCCCTCCTCAAAACCACACCTGAAGTTATGTTTTGTTTCATTCACATGTGCTTGAGTAACTTTTTATTATTACTCTGTCTAGTCTCTGTCAGGGAATTTACCCAAAGACTCAAAGAACAAGCCAGAGACGACACAGTAGTTGGTTTTACTTGCAGCAAGGAGTGCGAAAGCTGACTGACTGAACCTAGCACTGAAGCTCTATCCCTCCTCACAGCTCTTTTATTGAAGCATCACACAATAACCTTGACATGATTATACGACATGTTTTACAGTTATCTCTGACTAATGGACGACAGCTGACAATGCATATCTTAGGATACGTTCAGACTGCAGGGCTTAACGCTCAATTCAGATTTTTTTGTGAAATCCGATGTTTTTGCGAGGTCGTTCACATTTCCAATTAAATGCGACTTGTCTGTGACTTCAGTGTGAACGGTAAACGGCCCGAAAGTGTCCCGCATGCACACTGGAGACACGATGACGTCAACCCCATGCGTCAACCGCAGCGAGCGTGCTCTGTGTTTACGGAAGTTGTCCAAATATGGTCGCGAGCATTGAGCACCTGGCGATTTTACAGTTCCGGTTTCCGCCTGCTTCAGTGCAGAAGTGACGTTTGTCGCTTGTTAATGACGTGTAGGTCGGATGGATGCGCTTTGGCCGTTCAGACTGAAGTCGCATGTCAAAAGATCAGATATGTATCGGATTCAGGAGCACATATCCAAGTGGCCTGGGTCGCATTTGAAAAATTCGGATCTGTGTCGTTCAGACTGTCACTAAAAGATCGGATACAGGTCACATAGAAGCCAAAAAATCGGATTTGGGTCACTTCAGGCTGCAGTCTGAACGCAGCCATAGTGTACATACAGTTTGTTCTTAGCCCACTTTATCCCGTGTCAGCCCCAATTTGTTTACAATCATTAGCAGATTTTCTATCATGTTATCTTTAAATGGGTCAGCTCAACGCTCAAAATGTGCTGTTCCAACTTGTGATGTCATGTAGTGGTAGTTTTCAAGTTAACAGGTACTTACAGCTTTTGTTTAGTAGACATTGGCTGCCCACCAGCTACAGATAGACTATAGAGACATTATTTATTTAAAATTTTATTATTTTATAGTATACTGCATTCAGTGTTCAAGGTTTAATATTATGAAACATTTATTTTAATAAGAAAAGGTTTAACATTACATATCTTGAAAGAGAAAACATGCAGATGTTGTTGAAATTTTTCAATAAATAGTTTGGCCCATTGTTGAGTTCAACATTCCTGTGCTAAATGGAAAATGGTCACATTTTTATACAGAGCTTTTTCACCTTCAAGGCTGAAAGTGTTTTACACAAGGAACCACTCACCTATTCACACACACACATTCACACACCAGTGTACACAGACGCTGGGGACAAGGTGGATTTAGTGTCTTGCCCAAGGACAGCATTTATCCGTGGGAGCTGGAATCACACTAACCTGTGGGTCAGTGGATCTGACAACTCAAACAATGATGCTCATTTTGTTTGTTTGTTTATGTCAACCCATCCAACTGCTGTGTTTCCTTTAAAGTCCGGTGCGGTTTATTTGTGAAAAAAGTTATTGACCATTCTATGACAGCGCGCCTTATAATCCAGAGCGCCTAATAGCCCGGAAAATACGGTAATATTTGAAGACTAGTCCTTTAATATCCCTGTATATCAATCTGTTTTTGCCAAGTTATAGTCATATAAAAGTTCTAAAATCCATTACCTTATATGACCCTAAGATAAACAAACAACATTTTTTTCTAATAAAAAGTTGAGTTGGTAGAAAACTTTTCATGTTTGTTTTTCTGATCCCAATTACACAACTGCACCAATGCATACTGATGTGTCCTTGAGAAAGACACCGGATCTGGCTGCAGTTCTCAGACACTTCAGACAATAGTTCGCTTGAGTTTTGTCTGCGAGAGTACAGGCTTTGTTCTAGTTCACTTTGCATTATTTGGATCCGTGTTAATTGTGTTTACGACAAAGCCTTGTGAAGCCGTAGATCTCCAAGACAAGAACAAACCTGGGAGGAGATTTGATGTTTTAATTAGCTGAATGTGGCCATATCTGAAGTACTGTCAGAAACTCCCGCTGTAAGATGCTCTGACAATGCCAAAACCGCAAAGAATGTAATTATACCGTGTAAATGTCGATCACAGAAGAGGCCGAAGAGGGTGGAGAGTCATTTGAAAGTGTAAATTCAATTTGTACAGCAGTGTGTGACAAACTGGAAACACTGCACACAATATATACAACTAAAGTACAACGAAATACTTTTTATGTAGTTTTGACAAAGTTTTTAGACTACTGGTGAAAGTGAGTTAAATCCAGACTTTCAAACTTGCTCTTAAAGCGGCAATTCTCCATCAAATTGTAATAATACTGCATGAAAACATGATATCAAAGAGCACACTTACTTGCGATGTGCGGTAGTTTAATTAGCGGGATGTACACAGTTTTTTGGCCCCTGTGCTTGTGTATCTGATCTTTTAATGACAGTCTGAACAACACAGATCAGAGTTTTTTGAGCAAATGTGATCCAGGACACTTGGATATTTGCTCCTAAAACTGATACATATCTGATCTTCTGACATGCAACTTCAGTGTGAACGGCCAGGTCGGCACTGTTGGGCAAGTTACTTCAAAACTGTAATGTGTTATTTATGACTTGTTACTGTCATTTCAAAGTAATTATTACAGTTGCATTACAATATTACTGCAATTAAAACGTAACATATTATTTTACATGACTATTGCATTACTTTTAAGATACTCTCACTGTAACTGAAGAAGATGCTGAACTTTTGTGCCGTATATGGACTGAACCAGGACAAAACCAGAACTGAACCAGAACTGAATGACCAGAACTGAATCAGGACTGAACCAGCACTGAACCAGGACTAAACTAGGTCTAAACCAAAACTGAACCAGAGCTGAACCTGGACGAACCAGGACTGAACCAGGACTAAACCAGAACTGAACCAGAACCGAACCAGGACTAAACCAAAACTGGACCAGAGCTGAACCCGGACTGAACCAGGACAAAACCAGAACTGAATCAGGTCGGAGAGGAGTTCTGCGTCGGTCCTTTCGCCTGCGGTTACCTGAAGGTCTACACGGGTGCGTCTCCGGCGTTTCTTCGCTGCCATCGTGGTGATTTTAGCACTTCAACCCAGGTTGAAAAAGCATTGTAACACGCATTACTGACATTTGTAAAAAATATAGTAATAGTAATAGTAATAATAATAGTAATAATAATTAATAATAAATAATAATAATATTAAATTTTACTATTTTTTCCCTGTAATGCCTTACATTACTGCGTTACAGTAAAAAGCAATACATTACAGTAATTTGTTACTTTTATAACGCGTTACTCCCAACACTGCAGGTCGGATTCATTTGACCTGGCCAGCTATTGTGCGGCAACAAGCACCTGTTGTGAGCCAATACAGCCCAACGCCGACGTGTTTGCTCACTGAAATAGGCCGCCAAATAAATGTTTCTTCCAGTGAGAGTGGTACAAGTAGGCACTCACAAATGTACACAAATATTCTTCTCATCAGATGAAAACTGTCTGAACTCCGTGTGAGTGAAGCAGTGAAGCACAGATTAGTCCCACCACTCTTGGCTGCAACTCTGAACCCACACGTTCCTTTCTACGGACGTTGCTGTCACTGCTCCATAAAAACACCATGAGCCAAAAACCTCATCCTTCTCCTTCTCAGTCTCCTCCTTAAAACAAACAAACTGCACAGGTTCTGGCTCCGGTACGACAGCGACTTTAAAATCTCCAGGTGCTCAATGCTGCGTCCATGTTTAGGCGACTTCCGTGAACCCTGAGCCTGCGTGTGATGTCGTCGTGTCCTCCAATTTGCAGGCGTTTAAAATTCACACTGGAGATCACATACAAGTCACATTTAACTGGAAATGTGAACGATCTGAAAAAAAAAAACTGAGCATTAAGCCCTGAATGTAGACTTAAAGTGGGCTGCAAAGGGAGTCGGGACTCAGAGCATCAAAAACAAAAGTGAAACTAATAAAACATGTTAATATGTATAAAATATCAGTTTGAACAGAGTAAACAGTAACATGGTGATCAACATGTGTTACGCCCACTTTACTGTTATGTTATTATTGTCTAAGTTTTACACCAGTGCAAATAAAAAATAAAGAAATGAAATGACAAAGATATGCTTTTCTCTCATTCTTTCTCCCTCATTTTGCGCTGTATCATCATAAAACAGTGTGTTGACCAAACTAATCGATAACAGTTGGATAAGGAGGAATTTAAACTGATAAATGATTAAATGTAACACACGCTGTAATTGCCTGTACGTTCATAGTGGAATATGAGCAGAGATATGATCTAAAGCACAATACTCGGTACCGTGTGCAAAGACCTGATAAGGGACACGTGTGCTGCGAGCTATAAGACGAGTTCCTTCATAAAGCAAAACCAGTGTAAAAAAGTGTTAGGCACAAATCCTTATTTTTGTATTTTCTTGCTGTATGTTCGTGTTCCTGAATCAGAAATAAACCAAGATAAGGAGTTCAGATTCAGGATCTTGTGGGGTCCTTTGGGGGGCGCTCTGGGAGTGTGGGGTCCGGGGCCTTTTGCTCAGGGCTGTAGTGGACTGTGGTGGTGAAGAAGGAGCTGAGCTGAATGACAAAGCTCTGAATTTACCAGCCCTGGTTTAGGAGGAACTTATGTGTTAAAATGAGAAAGGAATCAGCTGCAGACTCTGATCTCTCCAGAACCTTTACGTCTCCAGGACCTTTACGTCTCCGGGATCTTTACGTTTCCAGGATCTTTACGTCTCCAGGATCTGTATGTCTCCAGGGCCTTTACGTCTCCGACCTTACTTCTCCAGGACCTGTACTTCTCCGGGACCTTTATGTCTCCAGGATCAATACGTCTCCAGGACCGATACATCTCCAGTACCTTTACGTCTCCAGGATCTGTATGTCTCCAGGTCCTTTACGTCTCCAAGACCTTTACGTTTCCAGGACCTCTACTTCTCCGGGACCTTTATGTCTCCAGGATCAATACGTCTCCAGGACCGATACATCTCCAGTCCAGGACCTGTATTTCTCCAGGTCCTTTACGTCTCCAGGAACCTGTACGTCTCCAGGACCTTTACGTCTCCAGAACTTTTACATCTCCAGGAAATGTACTTACTTCTCCAGGACCTGTACGTCTCCAGGACAGGATAGAGGAATAACAAAATAGCTGAGTGGTTTGCATTCTCCATCCCCATTTCTAGGGTTTAACTCAATATATTTTTGTTGAGCCCAAAATCACAACAGCAGTCGACTCACAGGACGTCAAAAGAATTGATGATTTAACCAAAAGAAGGTTAGAGAATCAAACAGTGAAACAGACATTAGTCAATAACAGAGACGCAGATGAACCAACGTTCACAGGACACAAGCAAACGGAGAACATCTCTAACTTTTAGACAATCCTGCTCCCAAAAGCTCAAAAAAAAACAGTGGACTAAACCAGGACTGAACCAAGATTAAACCAGGACTGAACCACGATTAAACCAGGACTGAACCACGATTAAACCAGGACTGAACAACGATTAAACCAGGACTGAACAACAATTTTTCCCGGACTGAAAAAGATTAAACCAGAATTAAACCAGGACTGAAGAACGATTAAACCAGGACTGAACAATGATTAAACCAAGATTGGACTAAACCAGTGAGGTTAGATTTGTGTATTTAAAGAGTGAACTACAAGAACAGTTTGTCTCTGGTCCGTCTTTTGGACTTGAACTAAATATGTCATAAACTCTTCTTCAAACACGACTCTTCTGTTCTAACTGTTTGTCTCTAAACTGGAGTAAGCTGCATTTTCCGAGTTTGCTTTTCTCCGTGCATGCATAATTCACGTCTCCATTCTTCCGAGCGCAGTGGAGTCTGTGGGTTTAATTGGGAGAAGCACCTGTCTGTAGTTTGGTTGTTTTGCCTCTGCAGACTCTTACATTTATCATTATGTGCTGCCTTCGTACAAAAAGACATAGAAAATAGTGTAGCGTCATCTCTTTCAAACAAACTGTGCGACGTGACTGTCTCTGCTGATGAATGGGGCCATTTGATGTTTGCTTGCATTTCACTTTTTCCTGGTGGCTGCTCCCTCCGCTCCTGTCTGGCCCTGTCTGCTCCTGTCTGGCCCTGTCGTGTCTTCGGGCGTCCCTGTTGTGTTGGGGCGTTGTGACGGTCCCCGGTTCAGTGGGAGGAGGTTTGAGCGGCAGACGTCTTGAGACCAAATCTTTGATCTCAGAGAAAACCTGAGACAGCGTTTTTTGGGGGTTTGTCACTTAAAGTCGTGAAGGATGTGAGTGTGAGCTGTGTTTTCCAAAAGAAATGTGTGTGTGGTGAAAGAAGGAGTCCATTTTGATAAAACTAAAAGGATCACAAATAAAAGTATCACCAACAAATGTACTGAAAGGTGCAGTGTGAGACTTTTCTGGTAAAGGGTTCATCCAAACCAGGACTAAACTAGGACTAAACTAGGACTGAACCAGGACTAAACCAGGTCTAAACCAGGACTGAACCAGGACTAAACCAGGACTAAACCAGGACTGAACCAGGACTAAACCAGGACTGAACCAGGACTGAACCAGGACTGAACAAGGACTAAACCAGGACTGAACAACGATTAAACAAAATCAGAACAAAACCAGGATTAAACTAGGACTAAACTAGGACTTAACCAAGACTGAACAAAGATTAAACCGGGACTGAACGTGGACTAAACCAGAACCAAACCAGGACTAAACAAAATCAGAACTGAACCAGGACTAAACCAAGACTGAACAAAGATTAAACCGGGACTGAACCAGGACTAAACCAGGTCTAAACCAGGTCTAAACCAGGTCTAACCAGGACTAAACCAGAACTCAATCAGGTCTAAACCTGGACTAAACCAGGTCTAAACCAGGCCTGAACAAGGATTAAACCAGGACTGAACTGGGACTAACCAGGACTACATCAGGACTAAACAAGGACTGAACCTGGACTAAACCTGGACTGAACCAGGACTGAACCAGCGCTTGAACCAGAACTGAACCAGGACTAAACAAGGACTGAACCAGGACTAAACTGTGACACTATCAGGTTCTCCTTCCTTTTCCATTTTCATAACATATTTGGCCGTTTTGTTTGAGAAAGCAGCAGAAAAATCCATGTTTAGACTTCCTCTCGCTCTGCATTTGTACTTCAACTGTGTAACTTTAAGTGCACCCAAAGCACTTTACATCAGCTCTATTACTGCAGATGGGAGAAAAACAGGCTACACTGGTCTTTTTTTGTCCCCAACTCTCCTGTTTCTCCGATAAGACTCCACTAATACCTCCTCTACTGCCTCTGCGGAAAGGACCTGCATTTCACTATTTTCTAATTTATGTTCTAATGTAGTTTCTTCATCACAAACAGACCTGGAGTTGTGTTTTGTTTCATTCACGCATGTTTAACACACAAACCTTGCGTATACTAAAAGGTAAAATCCAGGTCTGTTTTTGACGAGAAAACATTGCGTAATCTTAAACACCTTTTTAAACAATTTTTCCCCCATTTATCAAAACTTTGCATCCTGGAATCCTGCCACCAAACCATTGTTACTCTAGTAAAAAAGTGCTGGGCTTTAAAAACTGAAGCAGGAGTCAAACAGTGATCTATGGGAGCAAAAAGCCCAAGACCTCAGGAGAAGCCATTGTGTAGTCCATTTTTCATGCCCTAATTACTGTAAAAAGCACCAAGAAATGTTTGTATTATGCATTCATTTGATCGCTATGGTCTTATATTACGCAAAATTCACTCTTTTGAGGTTTTAGTCAAGTTAAAATGTTGTTATCTGCTCAAAAACAGACTTGGAATTGTATTTTGTTTCATTCACACATGTTTGACTTAGGGATGGGCATTCGATAAAATTTTCGGAATCAATCGCCAGGAGAATTAACGATCATTATTATTACCTCCGCCAAGGAGGTTATGTTTTTGCCAGCGTTTGTCTGTTTGTTAGCAACATAACTCAAAAAGTTATGGACCGATTTTGATGAAATTTTCAGGATTTGTTGGAAATGTGAAAAGGAAGAACTGATTTTATTTTGGGGGTGATCCAGAAGAAATCCTGGATTCTGGATCACTTTGAAATTTTAGTTAACATTGTGGTAAATGGGGCCAAAAATTTTGTTTCTCAATATCTCGGTTAATTATTGACCAAACCCCATGAAATTTGACTCAGGGATGGACAATGGGATCCTCTTTCATATTCCAAAGGCTGATCCGGATCTGATCCAGAAGACTGATTTTATCGCAATTTATATAAAAAATGGGGGTAGTCCTTGGCGGAGGTCTGCGCTCTCTGACTGCTTTTCTAGTTATTACTATTACTAATCTGCATAAATAAAGTCAACTTTACAACATATAAATCATAACCACTCTAGAGCCACAGCCTGTTTGATGTTATAATGTGTTTAATTTGGCACATTTGTTTACATTTTACAGAAATGAAACTTAAAACCACATGACTCATTTGCATAAACTATAAGCTCTGAAAAAAAAACAGCTCTTTCCTTGTGCGCTGATGCCGTTCAGCTTCTGTCAGACTAAAGGACACAGCTCAGTGGAATATGAGTGTTTTTTTCTGTGATGTTGATAATGATGGTGAGTGTGTTCTGTGTGGAGCGTTGGAGATGGTTCATGTTTTATCATTTCACTCACTTTATTTGGCTTGTGTTGTCATGAAAAGACTGAAAAGTGTTTGTCTTTTGGACGCATTTGCACTCAACTTTATGTTGAAGTAACCGAGATACTGTGTTTACATGCACCATGACCAAACCGGGACACTCAAAAAACCCGATCATACCTGGGACACTGATGTGCATGTAAACACCAGTGTTGGGAAGGTTACTTTTAAAATGTATTCCCCTACAGATTACAGATCCCAAAATGTAGTTTGTAACGGAATCCATGAAGTTACTTAAAATGAGTAACATAATCTGAATACTTTGGATTACTTGATATTGTCAAGATTTTTAAAACTACATGAACGTAGCAAACACATCCCCGCAGGGGAGGACGGCGATGTCTGCGCAGTACGGAAGGAGACGTGATCCGTGTTCTCAGGTTGATGACGTATCATGGGTCTATGCAGTTTGTTTTCATCATTACCAGTAGCTCAGGTTTGACATTTAACTTGTAGGTGTTTTTATATTTGGTTTGTTTTATATCTCACATCGGGAGAAGTGGGTGGTTGGCGTACTCCCCATGTACCACGCTCACTACACACCCGTCTCTCTCTTCTTTAAATATCAAGTGATGTCTGAATTTCCAAGACACCAATGCTTTTTTTGCCCGTGATCTATTGGCTCTGTTCTACTGGCTCCTCGACCTCATTCATTGTGTGACTGATGCCACCAACATTACCAAGACCTTTCACAACTCTTACTGCGCTCGTTCTGTTTGGGTTTCAATGACTGGAATGACCAAAATAAACAAAACAAAAAAACAAAAAAGGGATATAGCCCAAAATGTGAAAACAGGAAAATACCACTGTGTAATCCATTTATTTCAACAAAGTAACTGTAATCCAATTACCACTCATTGAAACAGTAAATGTAACTGAATACAGTTACTTAGAATTTGTACTCTGATTACGCCGGTACATGTAATCTGTTACTCCTCAACACTGGTAAACACACTCACTGTATCACGCAGGTAAATTGGACTCAAATGCAACACAAGTATATAGGCAAACAAAGTCTCAGTAAATAACTGAAAATGTCCTCTAAGGTAATGTTATCCAACTATGACTGAAAAAACAACGAAGGAATATATCATTCATATAATGTGAACTAAAATCTCTTCCAGAACTGGGAAACACTCGAAGTAGATAATGTGCTTCAATAAACTAAAACAGGAACTATAAACAGGGGAACAAAAAGCAGAATGCATAAGATGCAAACAGAATACAGGTTCAGACTTTCCAGGTAAGAGCTTGAGAGTATGTGTTCACAGGTCGACAATCTGGCAAAGACTGAGGGAGCAGAGGGAGTATATATAGACTGGGCCTGGGCTGATTACAGAATGAGAGGCAGCTGTAGGGAAAGGAGGGAGGTGGCAAAGGAGGACCGGAACAGACTGAGAAATGGAACTGGACTAGGGGAAAACAAGTAAACAAAAGGCAGAACTGTGACACACTGAGTGGTACTGTGTCTCCAAGGAGCCAGAGTCCAAACGAGAGACTGTGACAGTGACTCCAGTGTTTGTGTCAGACACAGCCTCGTCTCCTTACACTACACACAGCAACATTCAGTTTGTTGATGAAAAATGAACGTGCTCGACGACATTCTTAATGATCAATTATCCAATAGTCGACTAATCATGCCCATCCCTATTTTGAGTAATCCTTTGTTATTAGTCTGTCTGCATCTCCAAAACTCAAAATGCTCTGTTCCACCTTGTGATGTCATGAAGCGGGAGTTTTGAAGAGAACAGCTCCTTTAACCTGTCTGCTGAGAATCATTAGTGTGCTAAATTATTTGATGAGTGTAAATGTTTTGTAGATGTATCTTGTGTTCACAGTGTTGTGTCTGTGTCTGTGTCTGTGTCTGTGTTAATCAGAGGCAGCTGCTAAATGGTGTTTCATTGTTTCATCGTTTGACAATAAAGGAGTAAATCAATGGACAGGCAGCAGGGGGAAGTCCTATTCAATTAGCGGGCCTCAGGTGGGTTTGCAGCTTCACTCACTACACAAACACTCACAGCCAACACAAGCTGTTATAAATAGGAATGTACCAATACAGCTTTTTCAGTTACAATACTGGTATCAATACTTTTACTTAATACCTAATACTTATGAACGGAAAATGACACAGTGACGTTATTACACCTGAGATCCAGCAGTGTTCTGTAACTGCTGTTTATCCTTCAAATAACTACGGAACACTTTTGTATTAATAAAAGTTTAAACATCATGAGACATTCTTGGCCTAAATTAGCCTCTCATTAAATCTCATTACATTCAAATAAAGGCTCAGACTTACTATCCGCACTGATATCCAATACTAATATCAGTATTGGTGCATCTGTAGTTAAAACCAACGTGATTTGACAGAAGAAAGGCTCAGAATTTTCATGTATGGGCTTTAAAGGCCTATAGTACACAAAACTGACTTGCGTGAGCTTTGAGTCACGTTATAATGTTGTTACCACCTCAAAAACATAACTGACGTCGTGGTTTGTTTGTTTTTGTCATTTACACACGCACATGCACACATTCTTCAAGTCTGTCTACATTTCCAAAGCTCAAAATCTCTCTTTCTCTCTGTTCCACCTTGTGATGTCATGAAGCGGTAGTTTAAGTGAACAGCTCCTTTTATCTTTAGTTCAAAGATGATCAATTCAGCACTGAAATGATCAAATGATTCTAGTGAAGGTGTGTGGAGTTTAAAAACACTGTGGAGCACTTCCTGTATTACCACATGTTGTGTTTTTGTTAGAGAGAGGGACTCAGCCTAAATAACTAACCTTGCATCACATGAACTGTCGCATGTTGAGGGACTATTTTCTCATATATCAGTCCGCCGCTGCCAAACTTTCTATCAGGAAGTACTAGGGATGTCCCGATCACATATTTTTGCCCCCGAGGCCAAGTCCGAGTCATTTGATTTTGAGTATCTACTTCTATAAAAATTTTGAAATGAACTAAGAGCAAAGAATAAGATCCAGGATGTGTGCAGGGATCAGACTGTTGATTTCATGTGTAGTATTTGACTGAACTTGTGAAAAACCATGTCCAAAACTTTAATTTTATTAAATTTTCTAACCATTCATCATCATTGTTGAAAATCTTGACTTTTACCACAGTCTGGTCTTGGAATGTGTAACTTAGTAAACTTAATGAACTGAACAAAACAGGAACCAGACCAGAATCAGATCAGACCTGAGACTCGACTCTGTACAATCTACACTTTGTAGATTTGATATTATATGTTTGCATGTGCATTACATTTGAAACATTTAGGCTCGTCTGTGATTTCCAAATAATACAAAATCTTACCATTTAAAAACGAGATGACAGAAGCTCCACAGTCTCTCCCCCGCACCACCACCACATCCACAAACCCACAGAGGAGCGCACACTGCAACATCGGTCCCAGCGCTCAATAGACACTTCATGCAGCTGGACGGACCCTCTCGTTCAAAAGCGCCAACTCTGCTGCGCAACATGCAAACAAACAGCGCCGTGTGATGATGCCATCAGGGACATCGCAGGTGTGAACACGGCCACAGAACCTCAGGTAACAGCGCCCGAGCACGACACGACCCAAAAGTCCCAGCGTAAGTGCACCTCTAGTACAACAGGCGCTGGGACAGACAACCACACTAACTGGACGTCCCTGAGCAAATCCTGCACCTCAGTTAAAAAAAAAAAATTGTGTTTTGTGTATAGAATATATATACGTATATTATTTATCCAATACCTGATCGGACCTTCACGGCGGAGTCCGGATCGAGTCCGCAGTCACATGATTGGCGCCGATTTCCGATCATGTGATTAGAACAGGACAACCCTAGGAAGTCCAACTCACTGCTGCTGCTCAGACAGAAATCCTTCAAATGCAAGGTTAGTTTTATTTCAAACATTATTCTATCAACACAGACATTCACATGGACAGTCTGGTGTAATAATAGATTTGGTTTTGGGGAGTTTTGTGGAGTGGGTAAGACTGGTTTTAGTGGCAGGAGAACTATGGCCATTGACATGCACTAGTCTAGCACCAGAGACCTCTGCAAATACAAGGACTGGATGGAATATTTCAGAAAGTGTCTTCACACGTCTCCTACACTCTCTCACTAGAAAATGAGGCCCTTTGTCCAAAATTCCGAACTGTCTCTTTAAACACGTGAATGAAACAAAACACAACTCCAGGTCTGTGTGTGACGAGGAAACATTATCACATAGATTTAAAAAAAGCGTTACATGGGCCCTTTAAAACGACCTCTGGACTTTT
The DNA here is from genome assembly GCF_026225935.1 of Boleophthalmus pectinirostris. Lineage (NCBI taxonomy): Eukaryota > Metazoa > Chordata > Actinopteri > Gobiiformes > Gobiidae > Boleophthalmus > Boleophthalmus pectinirostris. The sequence goes on along the minus strand of NW_026571473.1, from coordinate 4,739,339 downwards.
ACCTGTGACGTCACAAAACTGGGAATTTCAAGATTTTTATTTATTTATTTTTTTTTTTTTATGGGGCTTAGAGGGACAAGTCTAGTGTCTTTGTAAAATAGTAGAACATATTCTTTTGCAAATCCCTGTGATATTGTCAGATTTGCGCTGCGATTGTTTTGGGTGAGACTCCGGTGCCAGACAGAGAGGAGCTGTGATTGTGTTTCTGTCAAAAAAAAAAAAAAAAAGGAAATAAAATGTAAAATCTGAAACCGCACGTGTGAGAGACGAGAGAGGGAGTTTTGGACTGACAAGAGACACTGTGTTTTTAGAGTAAAGTTAGAAAAGACATCTGATTCTAAGTGTCTAAAGGGCCCATTTTACCATTTGGATTTTGTGTCCTGGAATGAACAATCTCTGAACTAAAGATAAAAGGAGATGTGAACTTCAAAACTACCACTTCATGACATCACAAGGTGGAACAGGCTTCAAACTCATATTCCTCACAGCTGACTCTTTTCGCTTTAACTCCATTACTCTTAACGACCTGAGTCTTTTCTTTGAGTCTAAATGATTCTTAACCAAGGTGCATTGTGGGTCATTTTGAGAGCATTTCTTTTTCACTATCAGGACATTCGGACACTAACAAAACTCTAACCCCTGAACAGTGCTCTTCTCTCTCTCTCTCTTTCTCCTCTTGTCTCTCTCATGCCACTCTTCTCTCTCTTTTTTTTCTCTCTCTTCTCTCTGCCTTGTTCTCTCCTCTTTCTCCTCTCTCTCCAGGCTACTCTATCTCCTCTCTCTTTTTCTCTCAGTCCCCCACACCTCTCTCTCTATCCTCTTCCTCTGCTCTCTTTCTCTTGCTCCTCTCTCCCGTCTCTCTCTCCTCTCTCTCTTGTCTCTCTGCTCTCTTTTCCCCTCTGTCTCCCGTCTCTCTCTCTCTCCAGGCTATTCTATCTCCTTTCCCTTTCTCTTCTCTCAGTCCTTCTCCCCTCTCTCTCTATCCTCTCTCACTTCTCTCCCTCTCCTCTCCCACTCTCTCTCTCCTTCCTCTCACTCCTCTCCTGCTCCCCTCTCCCCTCTCTTTCCCATCTCTCCCTCTCTCTCCAGTCTGTCTTTCTCTCCTGCTCTCTCTCTCCCGTCTCTCTGTCTCTCCTTCTTTTTCTCTCCTCTCTCTCCCACTCTCCTCTCTCTCTCTCCGTTCTTGCTTTTGTCTCTCTAATTGCTCTCCTTTCCCCTCTGTCTCCCCTCTCTTCTCTCTCTCTCTCTCTCTCTCTCTCTCTCTCTGCTCCCTCTCTCCCCTTTCTCTCTCTCCTCTGTGAACATTGGGACAGACCCTGTATTTCCCTGTGTGCTCTCTCTCTCTCTCTCTCTCTCTCTCCCTCTCTCTCTCTCTCTCTCTGTCTCTCTCTCTTCTGTGTGAACATGAGGACAGATTGTGTGTATGTGCAGTGTGTAGTGTTCATGTGTCAGTGTGTTTGTGTCTCTTTGTGTTCTCTCTGTGTTTACACTACACTCAACCCCTCCACTCCTCTCTCTCTCTGTGTGTGTGTGTGTGTGTGTGTGTGTGTGTGTGTGTGTGTGTGTGTGTGTGTGTGCGTGTGTGTGTGTGTGTGTGTGTGTGTGTGTGTGTGTGTGTGCGTGTGCGTGTGTGTAAGAGGCAGTTACATGATGATTACCTGCAGACATGTTCATATAAGATCTGTGTGACGGTTTAGTGCTCACTCCTCTACCTCCTCTCTCTCTCCTCTCCACTCTATCTTCCACTCTCCCCTCTCTTTCTCTCCTCTCTCTTTCTCTTCTTTCTCCCTCTTCTCTTCTATCTCTCTCCTCACTCGCTCCTCTCTCTTTTTCCTCTCTCTTCTCCCTCTCTCTCTCCTTTCACTTTCCCCTTGCTTTCTCTTCTCTTCTCTCTCTCCTCTCTCTCTCTCTCTCTTCCTCTCATTTCTCTCTCTCTCATCTCTCCCTTCTCTTTCTCTCCACTCTTTCTTCTCGCTGTCTCTCCCACCTTTCTCCTCTCTTCTCACTCTCTCTCCCTCTCTTCTCCTCTCTCTTCTCTGTCCCTGTCTTTTTCTCCTCTCTCTTCTTTTCTTTCATCCTTCACTCTCTCTCTCTCCTCTCTCATCTCCTCTCCCTCTCCTCTTTCTCCTCTCTTCTCTCTCTGTCCTCTCTCTCCTCACTCGCTCCTCTCTCTTCTTTTCTCTCTCTCTTTCCCTCCACTCTCTTCTCTCTCTCCTCTCTTCTCCCTCTCTCTGTCCTCTCTCTCTCGCTCTTCTCTCTCTCCACTCTATCTTCCACTGTCCCCTCTCTTTCTCTCCTCTCTCTTTCCTCCCTGTCTCCTCTCTCTGTCTTCTTTCCCCCCTCTTTCTCTCCTCTCTCTCTTCTTGCTTTGTCCCCTCTTCTCACTCTCTCTCCTGTCCTCTTTTCTCCTCTCATTCCTCTCTCCCTTCTCTCCTCTCTTTTTCTTCTCTTCCTCTCTTCCCTTCTCTTCTCTCTCCCTTCACTCTCTCCTCTCTTTTCTCTCTGTTCATTCTTCTCTCTTCTCTCTCTCTTCTTCTCTCTCTCTCTCCTCTCTTCTGTCTCTTTCCCTTCTCTCTCTCCTCTCTTCTTCTGTCTCTTCTGTCTCTCAGAGGAGTGTGGAGCGTGTGCAGCAGATGAACAGACGTGTCAAAGAGTCAAACAGAAACCCCAGACTCCATCAGACTCTTGCACCTGGGACACAGCAGAAAAACAAGAAGATCTTCATAAGTGAAAGTCAGAGTACCTGATCTTTACTCTCCTCAACGTGTAAAAAACACAGAAGTAGCTCATTTGAAACAGACTATAGTGGTCAGAGTTATTCCTCTCTCCTTTTTCTGCCCTCGTCTGAGCGTCGTGTTGAGTTTAAATCACGGAAACAGGAAACAGCCGCTGTCTGTTTTTTCCGTTTTTCATTTAAACACAAAATCGAAAACTGAAAAAATGAATCAGTTTTTTTCATTTTGGTTTTGGAGACAAATAATGAAGAAAACTGTTATTTTTTCATTTTCATATTTTTGAATTTTCTATACAATCATTTACAATATACCTGCTCATTTCCACTGACATGTTTTTGTTTTGACCGCAGTGTTCCACAGTTTGAACAAGAAATTGATGCACACAGACTGAGTTACAGATCAGATCTTGAGAAAGGCGAGCCCACTCAAAGCATGTTTCCTTCTCAATGCCAAACTCAGTGAATAACATCTCCAGTCTGTAGAGACTCCGACAGAAAAGTTACACAGTGCACCTTTAATTCTTCAAAACACAAATGAATAAAAAATCATTGTCAGCACAGCTGACTAATTGAAAAATAAGAACAGAATCAACATCTGACATCATCTTGACTTGAAATGTCAGTAACAGTAACAGAAACCCAATGACCTGTCAATCATTATATCATCTTTGCACCGTTTTTCCTTTTGACTTCTTGTATACAACTGTGACAGGCTGTATTTATATTATGAGCTTTTCTTGTTTGTTTTTTCACTTGTACACATACATTTATATAATTATGCCTTATTTGACACTTGTCTGTTGTTATTGTTGCTACTTATTTAGAATTTATTATAATCATTTAGATTGATTGTTATTACATTTATTGTGATGTGTGAGCTACTGTGTCCAAATAATTTCCCTTGTGGATCAACAAAGTTTGTCTAAGTCTAAGTCTTGAAGTATTAAAGGGCCCATATAATACTATTTTCTGGTCTATGGTCTGATGTAGTTTCCTCGTCACAAAGTTGGACAAAACACAAAAACAACCTGGAGTTGGGTTTTGTTTCATTCACACATTTAACACACAAACCCTGCAGATTTAGGCTGAGAAAACACTTGTGATCCATTCATCCATTTTCTTATCCAGGGACAGGTTGTGGGGGCAGCAGTCTAAGCAGGGAGGCCGAGACTTCCTTCACCCCGGACACTTCCTCCAGCTCCTCCGGGGGGACCCTGAGGTGTTCTCAGGCCAGCCCAGAGACAGTATGTCCTAGGGCCTCCTCCCGGTGGGACATGTGGAACACCTCCCGAGGGAGAAGCCCAGGAGACATCCAGAACAGATGCCCAAGCCTCGGCTGCTCCTTTTGATGTAAAGGAGCAGTGGCTCTACTCCAAGCTCCTCCTGTGTGACTGAGCTCCTCACCCTATCTCTAAGGGAGCGCCCAGCCACCCTGCAGAGGAAACTCATTTCGAGCACTTGTATCCACGATCTCATCCTTTTGGACATTACCCAGAGCACATGACCATACGTGAGGGGAGGAACAGAGATCGTCGGTAAATCGAGAGCTTTGCCTTTCAGCTCAGCTCCTCTTCACCACAACGGTCTGATACAGCGACCGCATCACTGCAACGCTGCACCGATCCACCTGTCAATCTCACGCTCCACCCTCCTCTTACTAATGAGAACCTTGTGATGTCACGCAGTAATACAGAAAGTGCTCCAGACACCTTCAAGATCATTTGGATCATTTCAACTCTGGAATTGACAATCTCTGCTGAGCAAAAGGTAAAAGGTAGTTGTTAACTTGAAAACTACCACTTCATGACATCACAAGATGGACTAGAGCATTTTGAGCTTTGGAGATTAGAGTAGACAGACTAATAATAAAAGATTATTCAAATGTGTGACATAACAAAACACAAGTCCAGGTCTGTTTTTGAGGAGATATAAACATTATAACATGACTTAAAGCTCAGAAGAGTCTATTTTGAGCAATAGAAGACCTTTAAACTAGATGGTATTTTCCAGTGCAGTCCACGTGGGAGGTCTTGGCTCTAGTTACACACAGGTCTGGTTTGTAATCTTCTCTCTCTGAGGAGGTGGAGGTAGAGGAGTATAAATGAGATGGCTTCATGGGGGTTCATATAGAAAATCTTCGTCCTCTGCATTTTAAGTGTGTAAATGAAACCAGACTCTACATACTAATACACAGATGGATATAAAGTTTGATCTAGAACCTCATTGTGTGAAATGTCAAGGCAAATTTACACATGCGACTCCCATTTCACTTCAAAAATAATGACTGCATCTCAAATCTTACGTTACTGACACTATGCAACTTTTCAGGAAGAGGGTCTGCCACTTCATTAACAGTGGCCACGTTTACATGATGTTTGTTGATTCCAAATTAATAGTTCTGAATTAAATAGTTTGGAATTCAAATATTCTCCTCGAGTTTACATGGAAATAATCATTCTGAAATGAGGTTTACATGGAAAACACGTTAAATCATCTTTAATTAATTCTGCTCAGTGTCTGGAGGTGGGGAAGGTTCTGATTGGACAGAGACACGAGCGTATCGACCTGAAGAAAACACACACTTCAGCTGCTATCGGCTTTTCTGTCATCTCGGTTTGTCGTTACTCCACGGACACAAACATGATCCAAACTTTTTCTGCAGTGGTTCCGATGATAATTGTGCAGCAGCTGGAGAATTGTCTCATCACACTTTACGTCTGTGAGCTGAGGAGGAGAAGGGAAGAGTGTCGGAGAAGGAGGAAGAAGACAAAGTGAGTGTGAGGCTGCTCTACCTCAGTCCACTCCCACATCCCGCTCACAAATCCAAAGAGACGTGGATGAAAGTCCGAAGTCAGGACTGGTGGAGCCGGATCGTCCAGATTGCGTCAGAAAGGCGACACAACGAGCATGAACTGAACCACCGACATTATTTTTAAGAAGAATAAACGTTTACATGATCAAGGAAAAAATTAATTTGGCTTTAAAATTGGAACAAACCACAAACTTACTTCAGATTTAAGTTTAATTCTGAATGATCATTTTCATTAGGAATTAAGTGTTTATTAAGTGTCTATTTAAAGTGGTATTCAGTTTTATTCAGAATTAAATTACTTTTATGCTCATGTAAACGTGGCAATTGTCTCCATGCAGGTGGTTTTGAAGGCTTTGTCTGGAATGTTCCACAGTATGCCATAAAATACTGTAAAAATGTGTTTTCATGATCAACGTAGTCGCCTCTCCACAGATCTGACCTGTAACTTGGCTTAGTAGAGTAAGTTGCTTGATTCTTTGAAAATGGATATGTTTAATTAGCCTGTTTCATCTGTCGCTTTCACTTCGTAGAAACCATCCGACCTCGCAGTGTTAGAATTCGTTCGCTCGACGGTAGGCGGGTACTGTTTTTCATTCAATTTTTTTTGCAATTGCTGCTTTATGGTTGTGACGTATGTAATGCTCTGCTAACAGGGCTAACTTTTATTATTAAGCTTTTCCCAAATCCTGTAGGAAGAAGGACAATAACGTCTTTCCCCTAGAAGAAATTCACCAAACATTCTCTTTATTCCGGCTTTAAATCATCGATCTCGGGAATTGTTGCCAACACAGACTGAGTGTGTATACATGCACATCAGTATCCCAGTTATTAGTCATATCCCGGTTCTGTCAGTATTCGGGATACTGTGTTTACATGCTCTCTGAGAAACCTGGACACTCATATCCCCGTATACATGATCAAATGGAGTATCCCGGTTTCTTGACATAATCTTAAAAATGCGCAATCGCAAAAATTAACTTAAATCAGTTTAATACACCAGGAAGAATACAAACCATGAGCTCCTTTAGCAGAGGAAGCTCAGGAGGTTTAACCAGCGGGAAGGAGCTGTGAGATATCCCACAATCCACTGCACACATCAAACCCAACAGATTCTTCATTAAAATCTTCTGCATAAATAAACTCAACTTTACAACATATAAACTACAACCACTATAGAGCCACATCACCCTGTTTTGATCAGATAATTTAGCTTTAATCACATTTGTTAAACTTAAAACCACATGGCCCATTTACATAAACTGTTAGTGGTGATAAAAACAGCCTGTTTCTTGTGCCGTTGATGCGATCAGCTTCTTTTGGACTAAAAGACACGACTCAGTGGATTATGTGTGTTCTGTTTGTGACAGAAGAGGTGCTGATGATGGTGAGTCTGTTCTGTGTGTATATCGTATAGGAGATAGTTCATGTTTTAGCTTTTCAGCGATCATACAAGTGCAGGTTTAGCGCAGCTCTTTATTTTACAGTCATTTCATTCGTGTGGTCACTTTATTTATGTCGGTCACTTTATTTATGTCGGTCACTTTATTTATGTCGGTCACTTTATTTATGTATGTTTATTTATGTATGTTTATTTATGTCGGTCACTTTATTTATGTCGGTCACTTTATTTATGTCGGTCACTTTATTTATGTCGGTCACTTTATTTATGTCGGTCACTTTATTTATGTCACATTTATGTTGATCACTTTATTTATGTCGATCACTTTATTTATGTCGGTCACTTTATTTATGTATGTTTATTTATGTTGGTCACTTTATTTATGTCAATCACTTTATTTATGTTGATCACTTTATTTATGTCGGTCACTTTATTTATGTCGGTCACTTTATTTATGTCGGTCACTTTATTTATGTTGATCACTTTATTTATGTCGGTCACTTTATTTATGTCGGTCACTTTATGTTGATCACTTTATTTATGTTGATCACTTGATTTATGTCGGTCACTTTATTTATGTCGGTCACTTTATTTATGTATGTTTATTTATGTATGTTTATGTCGGTCACTTTATTTATGTTGGTCACTTTATTTATGTCGGTCACTTTATTTATGTTGTTCACTTTATTTATGTCGGTCACTTTATTTATGTCGGTCACTTTATTTATGTTGGTCACTTTATTTATGTCAATCACTTTATTTATGTTGATCACTTTATTTATGTCGGTCACTTTATTTATGTCGGTCACTTTATTTATGTATGTTTATTTATGTTGGTCACTTTATTTATGTCAGTCACTTTATTTATGTTGATCACTTTATTTATGTCGGTCACTTTATTTATGTCGGTCACTTTATTTATGTTGGTCACTTTATTTATGTTTCACTTTATTTATGTTGATCACTTTATTTATGTCGGTCACTTTATTTATGTCGGTCACTTTATGTTGATCACTTTATTTATGTTGATCACTTGATTTATGTCGGTCACTTTATTTATGTCGGTCACTTTATTTATGTCGATCACTTTATTTATGTTGATCACTTTATTTATGTCGGTCACTTTATTTATGTCGGTCACTTTATGTTGATCACTTTATTTATGTTGATCACTTGATTTATGTCGGTCACTTTATTTATGTCGGTCACTTTATTTATGTCGATCAATTTATTTATGTTGATCACTTTATTTATGTCGGCCACTTTATTTATGTCGGTTACTTTATTTATGTCGCTACTGTTGTGGTGAAAAGACTGGAAAGTGTTTGCCTTTTGGACGCATGCACACTCAACTTTATGTTGCAGTAACCAGGATACTGCGTCTACATGCACCAAGTCAAAACCGGGATACTGATGTGCATGTAAACACACTCAATGTCTGGCTCTTCACTGATTGGCTCTCGCACTTCCAGGGTTTTTGCGAACCGTCTAGTGTATTCTGATTCCTGAGAGAATGAAACTGAGCGGAGGCACTAGGTGGTGCTAGTCTGACTAATGTTTAATGCTGTGATGTTGATCTCCATGGAAACAAGCAGTTGACCGACCCTCCACCAGGAAAGTCACACATTGCACCTTTGATTTAAAATAGTACTTAAAGATACAATGTGTAACTTTTCTGGTGGAGACGTTATCGCTTTGTCCGGAATGTTTCACAGTATGGCATTAAACCTTTCTTCTTCTTCAAGTCAGATCTGTGGAGTGGCGACCCCGCTCACCCAGCTCGTCTGTTTTTCTAGCTATTTTTGAGCTATAAAGCCACCTGTAATTGAATAAATGTAAAGTAAAGGTGTTTAAAGTCATACTGCGGAACATTCTAGACAGAGGAATGACATCTCCATAGAAACAAGCAGATGACTGACCCACTACAGAAAAATTACACAATGCACCTTTAACAGATTTTCGCCAATTTCCACATCTGATATTAAGTCGATTCATAGTTTTTGGATGGTTTGAAATCATTTATAAAACTTTAAATACATTCAGATGCAGAAGGACTTTTGTTGATGCCCAAGGGGAAGTTCTTTTTGTTGCAGACGCACAGCCGACCCGCAGAAGAACAGAGATATAGATAAATAATAAAGTTACCAAAACTTCAAGGGCCGATATTACTCTGTTTTCTGCTCTCTGTTATAATGATTCCTCAGCACAAACAGACCTGCAGTTGTGTTTTTTATTTTTCATTCGCACATGTTTAACACACAAACCCTGCAGATTTAGGCTTCTCTCCAACAGAAAACACTCTGTTCCACCTTGTGATGTCACGTGGTAATACAGGAAGTGCTCCACGATGTTTTTAAACTCCACACACCTTCACTAGAGGATACACTGTAAAATCTAATAAGTTAAGTTACTTAAAAAATCTAGGAAACCGATTGCCTTGAAAAATCTGACTAAAGTGCTTATGAATCTAAAGCTTATACGTAATTCCTCAGTGCAGTGTCAGTAAATGTTTCGTTCATCTAACTAGAAACAGCAAGTGACCTGAACTTTTCATTCATAGAACTCAGAACTCACATCTGAAATCTGTAGTAACCTTTCCTTTAAGAGTGAATTCATTTTATTTGGTAAAATCATGGAAACCGATCGTCTTGAATTGAGCAAATGGGCCCGGTCAAGCAGAAGTAAACAGCAAGGCCAAAAATTCAAGTTAATTCATCTGATATAAAAATGGATTGAACAGATACATATGTACTCTAGTTTATGAAACTGTTGACCTTTTTTCTGTACCATTTTTGGTTCTAAAGTTCCATATGTTTTAAACAGACCATGTATGAAACATGGAACAAAAATTATTTCCCAAATTTCAAAGACCCAAAAATCATGTAAATAAATGGATGTATTTCATCATATCTTGTGTTATTCCATCTTTGAACTGTTGATGAAGGTACATGATTTTTATTTTATTTTTTTTTATGTATTTAAAATGATAAAAATTTGCTTGGAAGGACTGACATATTTTAATAGAAATAGTTTCCTTTCATTTTGAAGTAATATTAAAGTATTCAGAAGAAAAAAGCGACAAATTACGTAAAATCCTGCACCTTCTACTTGTTTGCACAATTTTCCCTCCGTTACTTTTCCCTCCGTTACCATGACCTTTCTTTAAAAAAAATCTCATGAGTCAAAAAGTAAGAGGTTTTTCAACCTAATCTTGTACCATATGGTAGAAAACTATATGAAGCAAATATTCAAACCAGTTTGTTAAGGATATGGAAGTGAGAACCAAGAGTTATCACTGTTTGGATTTATTGCTCAAAAAGTGCTGCATATTTCATTCCCTCCGTTACCGACATGAGTTTTTTTAAATTTTTTGTCAACAACTTGAAAGAATATCACAGGTTTAACTTGACCCTGTTGGAGTGTAACTCTTTCCTACATTCTGATACTTTACTTATTTCAATAGTCCCTCTAGTTTCTGAATAAGAGACATTTGAATGTCAAAAATCTGCCCCTGTTTCCCTCTGTTACTGCTTGACTGGACCCACATGCAGTGTTGGGAAGGTTACTTTTAAAATGTAATCCCCTACAGATTACAGATTACACACCCCAAAATGTAGTTTGTAACGTAATCCATTAAATTACTTAAAGTGAGTAACGTAATCTGATTACTTTGGATTACTTGATATTGTCATGTTTTTTTAAACGACATGAATGTAGCAACCACTTCCTCAAAATTCTTGTTTGATGTCTTCAAATTGTCTGAGCCCAAGTCTCCATGAATAAACAACTGTTTACTGTAGAGAAACAAAGACCACGATATCTTAATATAAGAGGTTTTGTCTGTTAAGATCAGCCTTTCCTTAACCATATTAAAAAATATTATTGATAGAGAAATTTTTATTTTTTATATGAGATCACCTTAAATTATGTCAACCTACTGTTAGGTGTCATGTTGTTTAGACCTGGTTTAGTCCTGGTTTAGTCCTGATTTTTAGACCTGGTTTACTCCTGATTTTAGACCTGGTTTAGACCAGGTCTTTAGTTCTGGTTTAGTCGTGGTTTAGTCCTAGGTTAAACCTGGTTTAGTCCTGCTTTAGTTCTGGTTTAGTCCTGGGTTAGTCCTGGTTTAGTCCTGGGTTAGTTCTGGTTTAATCCTGGTGTTAGTCCTGGTTTAGTCCTGGGTTAGTCCTGGTTTAGTCCTGGTGTTAGTTCTGGTTTAGAGGGGCACAGGAGGAAGCTCGGTTTACGCGAGAAAACACGGTCCACACGCGGCGCACGAGACGTCGGTGTCCACGCAGTAACTACGGAAGGAGACGTGGTCCGCGGGTTCTCAGGTTGATGACGATGATGAAGGTGTGTGTGTGTGTGTTTGTGTGTGTTTGTGTTTGTGTGTGTTTGTGTGTGTGTGTGTGTTGTGTGTGTTTGTGTGTGTTTGTGTGTGTTTGTGTGTGTTTGTGTGTGTGTTGTGTGTGTGTGTGTGTGTGTGTGTTTGTGTGTGTTTGTGTGTGTGTGTGTGTCCCCTCATGTGGCAGGTCACTATAGGACAGTAGTGCAGCAGATATTATGAGTCTATGCAGGTTGTTTTCACCAGTGCCAGTAGCTCCTGTTTCACATTTAAGTTGTAGGCGATTTTATATTTGTTTTTTTTTTATATTTATCTCACATCGGGAGAAGAATTTCCAAGACACAAATGTGTTTTTACCAATGCACTGCTGCTTCCACTGTGTGACTGACACCGCCAACTTTAACATGACGTTTACATCGCTCTTACTGCGCGCGTTCTGTGTGGGTTTCCGGCAATGAGTGGAATTACCAAAATAAAAAAATAAATAAATGGGATGTAGCACACAAAATGTGAAAACAGGAAAATACCGCCTTGTAATCCACTTATTTCAGCAAAGTAACTGTAATCCAATTACCACTCATTGAAACAGTAACTGTAACTGAATACAGTTACTCATAATTTGTACTCTGATTACGTAACGGCGGAACATGTAATCTGTTACTCCCCAACACTGCCCACATGTAACTTGTATACCCAAGTTAGAGTAAAAACAGGATCTATTCTACAATAATGCCATTTAGATCTGCATCAGGTACAAGGATTTGAATATTTATTAGATTCTTTAAAAAAAAAACATAGCCAAAGTTTTGTTCAGCTTAAGTTCAAAACACATCATAACATGTGAAACAATAAAATAATAAAGCTCGGTCATTCCATGTCAACTCAACCAAGACCCACGAACTTGGAGCTCAAAGAAATGCTGGATATAGACTGAGTGAACAGAGGAGGATATAGAGACTGAGTGAACAGAGGAGGATATAGAGATGCTCTGGGAGGACCAGGGAGTGAGTGGCGGCTGTAGGAAAAACAGGGAAAATGCAAAAAGGGGAGTGGAAAAGACTGGGAAATGGATCTGGACTCTTGTCAATAACACGTCACTGTTGAAGTTACTCGTCTCATTCAAGTTGACCTGAGTCTAATTAACAAGTCATGTGCTTTTTTCACCCTGAAAGTCACTGTAACTTTATCACAATCATTAAGATCCACTAATTCATAGCTGTGAGTAAAGTAAACAGGGTTTAGAGTGAATGAATAATGCTGTATGAATGAATGCTGAATGAATAGTGCTGAATAATGCTGTGTAAAGCGTCTTTGGGGACAGAAAAATGTCTGTGAAAGCGCTATATAAATAAAGACTTACTTACTTACTTACTTACTTACTAAACGAGCTGAATACAAGTGAATCCTAGTGTTACATTTTACAGTGCAATTTTAGCCCTGGAATTGCCAGTCTCTTCTGAACAAAAGCTAAAAGGAGCTGTTAATTTGAAAACTATCATGACATCACAACATGAAATGGAGCATTGTGAGTTTTGGAGATGTAGACAGACTAATAATAAAATTATTCAAAGGGTGTAGATTTGCATAGGGACAGTGGGGACATGTCACAACCAATATCTGGGGAAGACAAAATAGTCCCTACAAATATTTCACATTTTATTTTAATAAACAAAAATACAACTTTATTTTTCCAAACTCAATAGTATTAATTTAACACACTTTAGTTCACATTTTGTTTATTAGACATTCTGAGATGTATTCAATGATATGACGACAGGGTTACACCTGCCGCTGTTTCATTGGTTGTAACAGAGTGATGTCATTAGTGGAGCCAGGAGCCTAAACTGGGGAAGCGGCAGGACAGGGCCGCACCTGAAGATGTCGACTTGAACAGACGTGAGTGAAGACGCTCCACCAAACTTTGAAAAACTTTTTAAAAGGAACTTACTCATCTTCATCTTCAGTTAAACTTGTCTTATAATGAGTCGCCGTAGAAAAAGAGCGACTATCAGCACAAGTGCACCTCCCAAACAGAGCCCGACTCGTGCTCTGTGAGACCCCGACTCTACTGACAATATTCTATGGAAAAATGTACGGACACAATGGACACAAACTGAAAAATGAAACCACCTCTCACTTATTTTGGACCTGCCCAGACTCTGTGTGTTTTTGGCAAGAATTCATAAAATGTATACACAACTTTGCATCCCATTTGACCCTTTCTTATAAAGACGTGCTGTTTGTTTTTTGCAGTGTGCATCATACCAAAAGTAAACAATGTTATATCATTAATCTGTTAATCAAGTAACCTATCAGATGACTTCATGGGGTTTCATGCTCAAACATGTGTGAATGAAACAAGGAGGAGGTAACAACATTATAACATGGCTAAAAACTTACAAGGGTAAATTTTGTGTATTATCGGAGCTTTAAATGATAAAAATACCACAGTGATAACATATGTTCATCTCTATATGCAGGTTTAAAACTGTGAGGACTGACCAGTGTGACTTTTACAGCACATATTTAAAAGGTTGTATGGAGGATTTTTTTTAGTTTCAAATTGTCACGCGAGGGCCAATCAAACCAGAAGGTGGTCCTTAAAATGGCGTCCTAGTATTTTTGAATGTCCAAGCTCAAAGGCACACGTCATTTTCGCGTGAATGAAAAATATTACTGGTTTCAGGTATGGTTTTTCAGGAGGTTTTTCCCAGTCTTATGATATCAGACTTGGTTTTAAATTGTTAATCGCTATTAGGGGTGTGCAAAAATATCGGAATATTGATATATCGTATCGTTTAATGTGATGATACAGTATCAATATCGTGGGCTGCTGTATCGATATATCACCAAGAGTATTTTTAGGTGTGTTTTACTAAATTAGTTTGTTACAGCTACAGTTTTGTTGCTTGTGGAGTGAAAGGAAACTCCTTTATGCAACACATTTGATATTTTTACTGTTTTGATGTTTAAAATGTTTGTGTTTCATATGAACTTTGCACAAGAAGTGGTTTAACAAAGACTTTTAGTATCACAGCCACGATTTAGCCTTTAATTTTTTATTGAACCGTATCGAGTCAATTTGAAATATATCATATCGCATCGAAAGTGCACTGTATCGAGATATGTATCGTATCATGGCCTGTGTATCGAGGTATGTATTGCATCGGCAACTTCTTACTGATACCCAGCCCTAATCGCTATGGTAACAGTTCTAATTTCTCATCATTCTGAAATACGTCCGTACATCTCAGACTTAAAGGGTACTGAGTCTGCTCTCTTCTTCAATAACCAATTACAGTGTGGCATTAAACCTATCTCCATGGAGACAAGCAGATAATGCCAGTAAGACAAGTTACAGGTCATATCTGTGGAGAGGCGAGTCCACTTTGAGCAATATAGTTTAGTTTAGTTTAGTTTATTGTACTTATTTAGAGTCATGCAACCCACATGGTCTTATAAGACACATAAAACAATAAGCAGACAGATCACACATCAAATATAAAGTGTCGTCTTACGGAGGTCCCAGACTTTCAACACAAACTGAGCCAACTTAAAAACATTACATTTAAACAAATCCTCCAGTCCCTCCTCATCAGACACAGTAAACCAACAGTAAGACACATTAGACACAACTGACAGAGCAGCTCATGATACGAAGGACAGTAAAACAGAAATGCATTTCATTTTCAATGTCCTTTAAGTCGCACAGACACATGTGCTCCTGCTCTGGGACTGAGTGGAAGCGTCAGTGTTGGGAAGGTGACTTTTAAAATGTATTCCCCTACAGATTACAGATTACAGATTACATGCAACAAAATGTAGTTTGTAACGTAATCCTTTAAATTACTTAATAAATAATAATAATAAGTGAGTAACTTGATTTGCTGTAGAGAAGCAAAGACCAGGATCTTCTTCTTAACATAAAATGTTTTGTCTGCTAAAAGAAAATGAAAAGCCCAGATTTTACTGAACCTTATTAAAAATATTATTGATAGAAGAAGAGGAGACATGGTCTGCACAGCATGGTTTAGTCCTGTTAAATCCTGTTTTAGTCCTGGTTTAGACCAGATTTAGACCTAGTTTAGTTCTGGTTTAGACCTGGTTTAGACCTGGTTTAGACCTGGTTTAGTCCTGGTTTAGTCCTGATTTAGACCTGGTTTAGACCTGGTTTAATCCTGGTTTAGTCCTGGTTTAGTCCTGGTTTTAGACCTGGTTTAGTCCTGGTTTAGTCCTGGTTTTAGACCTGGTTTAGTCCTGGTGTAGACCTGGTTTAATCCTGGTTTTAGACCTGGTTTAGTCCTGGTTTAGTCCTGGTTTTAGTCCTGGTTTTAGACCTGGTTTAATCCTGGTTTAGTCCTGGTTTAGACATGGTTTAGACCTGGTTTAGACCTGGTTTAATCCTGGTTTAATCCTGGTTTAGTCCTGGTTTAAACATGGTTTAGACCTGGTTTAGACCTGGTTTAATCCTGGTTTAGTCCTGGTTTAGTCCTGGTTTAGACATGGTTTAGACCTGGTTTAGACCTGGTTTAATCCTGGTTTAATCCTGGTTTAGTCCTGGTTTAGTCCTGGTTTTAGACCTGGTTTAGACCTGGTTTAGACCTGGTTTAGACCTGATTTAATCCTGGTTTAGTCCTGGTTTAGTCCTGGTTTTAGACCTGGTTTAGTCCTGGTTTAGTCCTGGTTTAGACCTGATTTAGTCCTGGTTTTAGACCTGGTTTAGTCCTGGTTTAGTCCTGGTTTAGACCTGGTTTAATCCTGGTTTTAGACCTGGTTTAGTCCTGGTTTAGTCCTGGTTTTAGTCCTGGTTTTAGACCTGGTTTAATCCTGGTTTAGTCCTGGTTTTAGACCTGGTTTAGTCCTGGTTTAGACCAAAATGTGAAAACAGGAAAATACCATCATGTAATCCATTTATTTCAACAAAGTAACTGTAATCTAATTACCACTCACTGAAACAGTAACTGTAACTGAATACAGTTACTCATAATTTGTACTCTGATTACGTAACTCTGGTACATGTAATCTGTTACTCCCCAACACTGGGAATCTCCCCGTCTCCAAGGCCAGAGACAGAGTCCCACACCTCAACTGGGCACATACTGACCTCTGACCTCTGCTCAGGTTCACGGTGACATATGACTTAGGTCCAAAACAGTCTGTAATTAAAGGCTGTATTTTTTTTTTTTTTCAAATTGTCAATGAACATTTAAAATACCATTGCAGAGATGCAACAGCCTTGTAATTCTGTTGACTAAAAAAAAGAATGAAAATCCATCAACTGTGGACATAGTGAGAACAGATAAACATCAGCCAATAGAAAACAAGGCTGCCTCATTTTCTATTGGTTGTTAGGTTGTCAATCAAAATCCCTATGTTTCTAGTGTAACTGACTCGCCGGCGCACAGGGATTATTTGGTTTATGCGGCAGTTCTTAGAGGCTTTTTCAAACTGTAGTTTCCTTGCAATTCGCACAAAGTTTGGCGGACGAGAATCCACGACCAGTTGGATTGGTTGAAAGAAAGTCAGTTTTTGAGGTCGTTGAAAGAAGAAGAGAAGGGGAAAAGGAGCAAAGCCAAACATGTGATTCTTGGAGATCTCTTCCAGCGATTGCGCGACTGAAGCAGACAAAGAGTCTAAAAACTGAAGCTAAATTATTTCTAGACAGGTCACTCCAACAGTAATTCTGAACGCGCTCTGGCTGTAAACAAGCGTGATTTCTAGAGTAAGGAGGCGGGAGGAGATGTTTCTACTGAGGAGCTGTGGAGGAGGGAGGCGGTGCACAACATTTGAAAAAGGACTGTTGCTGTATTTCTTTTCCCTTTAAAAAATCCTCTATACAACCTTTAAGTAAAATGACATGAAACCCGTTTTGCTTGAGATATAAAAATAGAAACTTGAAAATGTGAACTTTTCAGGAAGTTGAGGAGTTTTAAAAAAAAATCCTCTGACATTTTGTGCACAGGTTTCATTTCTTGTGTGTCTGGTTAGAGAACAGACTGGCAGGTCCTGACGGGATAAAGATTTACTCCAGAGGCCAGATAATAGCCCGTAATCACCATACTGAGAGCTCACGTCATGACAGCTCAGACCTGCACGGCCTTCTGATAAAAATACAAACTGTAGAAAACTGTACTAAAGTTTTATTCTAACACGGATGAGAAAAGATGTGTGTGGAAATGTAGCGTCAGCAGCACGAGTGGAAACAGTGTGTGACATGTTATAATATGATTCACTGTGTTTGTGCTCACATCTTTCCTTATGTCTCACCACAACTTCAAACAGCTCCACTACACAAAGCCTGCAGAAGTCTGCTCTCAGACAGAAAACTCTCTGTTCCACTGTGTGATGTCGTGTAATACAGGAAGTGCTCCACTCTGTTTTAAACCCCAGACGCACGTGGCTATACCAGTTTGTCAAAGCCTGATCCTGTCAGATCTCAGAAGCTCAGCAGGGCCGGGTCAGGTCTTGGATGGGAGACACTGGGAGAATCAGGTGCCACGGGGGGGCGCCAGTTCCAAAAGCTGTAGTAAAAACTTAAGCAAGGCATTTCACCCACAGTTCCTAGTATGAAAGTGGTGTGTGTGATGGTTCTGTCAGTCTGCCCCAGGGCAGAGTCCTGCACTACTGCAAATAGTTGTTGAAACGGGCGGGTCAGGACTAAACCAAGACAACACCAGGACAACACCAGGACAACACCAGGACAACACCAGGACTAAACTTCCAGGCCCATTTCAACAGTCCTGGTTTAGTCCTGTTTTAGTCCTAGTTCAGTCTTGGTTTAGTCTTCCTGGTTCAGCCCTGGGATCAGTCCTAGGTTAGTCCTGGGTTAGTCCTGGGTTAGTTCTGATTTAGTCCTGGTTCAGTCCTGGTGCAGTCGTGGCATGTGCGGCGCAAAAGTCCGGCATCTTAATTGATGTTTCTTCTGCTCACTAAATAATGTCTGTGAAGTGAGCATAATCGTAAATTTTCTTTTGGTAATTTTAATTCTTGATGTTGCAACTCTTCAAATTGTATTCTGATAGATAAAATACACACAAATACATTGGATAAAATGTATCCAATGTATAGATGTATAAAGTACATTT
Organism: Boleophthalmus pectinirostris; assembly: GCF_026225935.1. Taxonomy (NCBI): domain Eukaryota; kingdom Metazoa; phylum Chordata; class Actinopteri; order Gobiiformes; family Gobiidae; genus Boleophthalmus; species Boleophthalmus pectinirostris. The sequence continues at coordinate 4,720,964 of NW_026571473.1, read as the reverse complement.
TATGTACGACTGGACTCATTCAAGAGTTTACAAATATTTATTTTATGCTCAACTACAGACAAATGTGCACAGATTTCTATCCTACGCACAAGGATATTTCTGAAAGCTTTTGGGTGGAATGTTAACGGGTCCGGGCGGGTGCAGGTTTAATGTGTGACATAATCACGGGTTAACGGGCGGGTGGGTGTGGTGCTGGACTGTGCGGGTGCAGGCAGATGCAGGTCTCCAAAAATGGGCCTGTGCAGGACTCTGCCCCAGGGCAGCTGTGGCTACAATAATAGCTTACCATTACCGAGTGTGGAGTGAATGAATAATGTTCTGTAAAGTGTCTTTGAGTGTCCACAAAAGCGCTGTATAAAACTGATGCATTATTACTGTTATTATAAAATGGTAAATGGTCATATTTTTATGTGACACTTTTGCAGCTTCAAGGCGCTCACTGCACTTTGTGCTGCTGAAACAAGAGAAAAATGAAAGGGACTAATGTTTTCCTCAATGACCATCTAACACGGAGAAATGCGGACACTGCACATAAAGTCAGATACTTGAGGAAGGTAAACAAAATCCAGAGGACTTGGGTGAGCAACTGTAAGGTTTTTCTGCAGCTCAATGGGACACTGAGGAAGCCTGAATAAATATGAATGAGACGAGTACAAGATAAAACTTTATATCAAGGAACCACTCACCCGTTCACTCACACACATTCACACACACTCATACACACACGCATACACACACACGCACACACACTCACACGCACTCATACACACACACACGCACACACGCACACACACACGCATACACACGCACACACACACGCATACACACACACACGCATACACACACACACACACACACACACACACCAGTGTACACGGACGCTGGGTCCTGGATCTGTGAAGTGAAAGCGGGATTCAAACTGCCAACCTTTAGATCAGTGGACAAGCACTTTATCAACTGAGCTACTGTCACCTATAAACCTTCACTAGAATTATTTGGATGATTTGAGCCCTGGAATTTGCAATCTCTACTGATCTAAAGGTAAAACAAGCAGATCATTTATAAACTACCGGTTTATGACATCACAATGTGGAACAGAGCATTTTGAGCTTTGCAGATATAGACAAACTGATAATAAAGAATTACTCAAACGTGTGAATGAAACAAAACAAAACACAACTCCAGGTCTGTTTTTTGAGGAGGAAACAACATTCTTACGTGGTTAAAAGCTCTCAGTTCAATTCTGTGTGATATAGGACCTTTAATAAAATCTGCACTAAAGTTTCCTTCTTCCAGCGATGAGAAAAGGTGTGAGTGGAAATGTGTCGTCAGCAGCAGGAGTGAAAACAATGAGCTGTGATATGACATGTGTTAGAATGTGATTCAGTGTGTTTCTCCTCAGCTCTTTGACATATTCCTCAGCAGCTGGTTCAAACAGCTCCACTCTACAGAGAGCCGCAGTCTGGGCCCTGCTTATGTATTTCCATAGAATACAAATAAAACCAGCCTCGCTTCGCATTCAGAAAAGTTGAAGTTGCAATGCCCTGGGAAACCTATTTCAGACCTTTTGGATTTGTGGTTTTCTGTGCACAGACACACTCAGATATGTACAGAAAACGCAGGATTCTTCTGAGGTTTAAACCATGTTATAATGTTGTTACCTCGTCAAAAACAGACCCGGAGTTGTGTTCAGTTTCGTTCACATGTTTGAGTCACTTTTTATTATTAGTCTGTCTACATCTCCAAACCTCAAAACACTCTGTGCCACCTTGAGATCTCAGTAAGTTTATGTGAACAGCTAAGTTTTATCTTTTGCTCAGTAGAGACTGGATATTCCAGGGTTGAAATTATCCAAATAATTCTAGATAAGGTGTATGGGTTTGAAAACACAGTGGAGCACTTCTGTTCATGATAAGAAAACAGAGATCAGAAAATAGTGTAATATGGAGACTTTAAAGTGATCAGGAAGGAAAAACATGAGACAAACTAAATCAAATCTGTAAGTGTTCTGCAGGAAACACAAATGTTCAAATCATTTCATATTGTCCTCTTAAAAGTTGTAGTTCCTCTTCGCACTATGACAAAAGCTTTATGAGTACAGTTACTTCAATGAAAATATTACTCATGTCACAGGGTGCTCACAGGTACTATCATTTCCCACTGCGTCCGTGAATGTGACATCGTGCCTGGTGCTCCCAGTGTCACTGAGGTGACGGGGTGTAAGTAGAAACAGGCCAATTCAGCCATCGAATAAAGCTCCCACTGTAGAATCACAATTATTCACTCATTTAGATGAATTTGGAAAGAGGAGCAGAGGAGCATTTCCACAGGTCGATATCTTCTATCAAATAAAGCTCCCACTATATAAGAGCCCCTCACATATGGTCATGAGCTTTGGGAAGAAACTGAAAGGACAAGATCACGGATACAAGCGAAATTCCTCCGCAGGGTGGCTGGGTGCTCCCTTAGAGATAGGGTGAGGAGTTAAGTCACACGGAAGGAGCTCGGAGTAGAGCTGCTGCTCCTCCACGTCGAGAGGAGCAGCTGAGGCTCAGGCATCTGTTCCAGATACCAACTGGGCGCCTCCCTCAGGAGGTGTTCCGGGCATGTCCCACCAGGAGGAGGCCCCAGGCAAGACCCAGGACACACTGGAGGGACTATGTCTCTGGACTGGCCTGGGAACTCCTCAAGGTCCTCCTGGAGGAGCTGGAGGAAGTGTCCAGGGTGAAGGAAGTCTGGGAGTCCCTGCATAGACTGCAGCAGAAGTAGGGGGGACATGTTCCAGTTTGTTCCTGTAAGTAAGTAAGTCTTTATTTATGTAGTGCTTTTCACAGACAGTTTTTGTGACAAAGACGCTTTACAGAGCATTATTCAACATTATTCATTCACTCTATACCTGGTGATGGTAAACTACTATTGTAGCCACAGCTGCCCTAGGGCAGACTGACAGAAGTGAGGCTGCCATGCTGCACCATCAGTCCCTCTGTCCACCACCAACACTCACACACACTTCACTTTCATACTAGGCAATGTGGGTGAAGTGTCTTGCCTAAGGACACAACAACAGTTTTTTTTGCGACTGGCGCTCCCTGTGGCACCTGATTTTCCCACTGGTCTCCCATCCAAGTCCTGACCAGACCCGACTCCGCTGAGCCTCTGGGATCTGACGGGATCAGACTTTGACAAGCCGGTGTGGCCACAGTTGATACATGCAGTGCTGTAAAATTCAGCACTGCATGTATCAACTGGAAAGAGAAAAAATTTCCAAATACTTCAAGTCTGACTCGAGTCCGAGTCCATCCATCCATCCATTTTCGTCCGCTTATCCGGGGCCGGGTCGCGGGGGCAGCAGCCTAAGCAGGGACTCCCAGACTTCCTTCACCCCAGACACGTCCTCCAGCTCCTCCGGGGGGACCCCGAGGCGTTCCCAGGCCAGCCGAGAGACATAGTCCCTCCAGCATGTCCTGGGTCTTCCCCGGGGCCTCCTCCCGGTGGGACATGCCCGGAACACCTCCCGAGGGAGGCGCCCAGGAGGCATCCGGAACAGATGCCCGAGCCACCTCAACTGGTTCCTCTCGACGTGGAGGAGCAGCGGCTCTACTCCGAGCTCCTCCCGTGTGACTGAGCTCCTCACCCTATCTCTAAGGGAGCGCCCAGCCACCCTGCGGAGGAAACTCATTTCAAGCGCTTGTATTCGCGATCTCGTCCTTTCGGTCACTACCCAGAGCTCATGACCATAGGTGAGAGTAGGAACGCATCACTGCCGAAGCTGCACCGATCCGCCTGTCAATTTCATGTTCCATCCTTCCCTCACTCGTGAACAAGACCCCGAGATACTTGAACTCCTCCACTTGAGGCAAAGACTCCCCACCCACCCGGAGAGGGCAAGCCACCTTTTTCCGGTCGAGAACCATGGCCTCAGACTTAGAAGAGCTGATCTTCATCCCAGCCGCTTCACACTCGGCTGCAAACTGCCCCAGTGCACATTGCAGGTCCTGGTTCGATGAAGCCAACAGGACAACATCATCCGCAAACAGCAGAGATGAGATCCTGTGGTCCCCAAACCGGACCGGACCCCTCCGGCCCCTGACTGCACCTAGAAATTCTGTCCATAAATACAATGAACAGAACCGGTGACAAAGGGCAGCCCTGGCGGAGTCCAACATGCACCGGGAACAGGTCTGACTTACTGCCGGCAATGCGAACACAGCTCCTGCTCCGGTCATACAGGGACCGGACAGCCCTTAGCAAAGGGCCCCGGACCCCATACTCCCAGAGCACCCCCCACAGGACACCACGAGGGACACGGTCGAATGCCTTCTCCAAGTCCACAAAGCACATGTGGACTGGTTGGGCAAACTCCCATGAACCCTCGAGCACCCTATGGAGAGTGTAGAGCTGGTCCAGTGTTCCACGGCCAGGACGAAAACCACACTGCTCCTCCTGGATCCGAGGTTCGACTATCGGCTGGATTCTCCTCTCCAGTACCCTGGCATAGACCTTACCGGGAAGGCTGAGGAGTGTGATCCCCCTATAGTTGGAACACACCCTCCGGTCCCCCTTCTTATACAGAGGGACCACCCCCGGTTTGCCAGTCCAGAGGTACTGTCCCCGACCGCCACGCGATGTTGAAGAGGCGTGTCAGCCAAGACAGCCCCACAACATCCAGAGACTTAAGGTACTCAGGACGGATCTCATCCAACCCCGGAGCCTTGCCACCAAGGAGCTTTCCAACCACCTCAGTGACTTCAGCCAGGGTGATGGATGAGTCCGCCTCCGAGTCCCCAGCCTCGGCCTCCTCCTCGGAAGACGTGACAGTGGGATTGAGGAGATCCTCAAAGTATTCCTTCCACCGCCGGACAACGTCCCCAGTCGAGGTCAGCAGCTCTCCCCCCGCACTGTAAACAGTGTTGGCGAAGAACTGCTTCTCCTTCCTGAGGCGCCGGACGGTTTGCCAGAATCTCTTTGAGGCCGTCCGATAGTCCTTCTCCATGGCCTCCCCGAACTCCTCCCAGCTCCGAGTTTTTGCCTCCGCGACCACACGGGCTGCAGCACGCTTGGCCCGCCGGTACCCGTCAGCTGCTTCAGGAGTCCCCTGAGCCAGCAAGGCCCGATAGGACTCCTTCTTCAGCTTGACGGCATCCCTTACTTCCGGTGTCCACCACCGGGTTCGGGGATTGCCGCCGCGACAGGCACCACAGACCTTACGCCCACAGCTCCGAGCAGCCGCATTGACAATAGAGGCCGAGAATGAAGCCCACTCGGACTCCATATCTCCAGCCTCCCCCGGAATCTGGGAGAAGTCCTCCCGGAGGTGCGAGTTGAAAGTCCCTCTGACAGAGGGCTCCGCCAGACGTTCCCAACAGACCCTCACTACACGCTTGGGTCTGCCAGGTCTTTCCTCCGCCAGCGAACCCAACTCACAACCAGGTGGTGATCAGTTGACAGCTCAGCCCCTCTCTTCACCCGAGTGTCCAAGACACGCGGCCGGAGATCAGATGACACGACTACAAAGTCGATCATCGACCTCCGGCCTAGGGTGTCCTGGTGCCACGTGCACTTATGGACACCCTTGTGCTCGAACATGGTGTTCGTTATGGACAAACTGTGACTAGCACAGAAGTCTAATAACAAAACACCGCTCGGGTTCAGATCAGGGAGGCCGTTCCTCCCAATCACCCCTCTCCAAGTGTCACTGTCGTTGCCCACGTGGGCGTTGAAGTCCCCCAGGAGAACAACGGAGTCCCCGGTCGGTGCACTGTCTAGTACCCCTCCCAAGGACTCCATGAAGGCCGGGTACTCAACACTGCTGTTCGACCCGTAGGCCGACACCACAGTGAGAGACCTGTCCCCGACCCGAAGGCGCAGGGACGCGACCCTCTCGTTCACCGGGGTGAACTCCAACACACAGCGACTGAGCTGTGGGGCGATGAGCCCACACCAGCCCGCCGCCGCTCCCCGCGGCCAACGCCAGAGAACCCTACCAGGGGCATGAAGCCCTGACAACATAGCTCCTGGGATCATTCGGGTACTCAAACCCCTCCACCACGATAAGGTGACGGTTCAAGGAGTCCGAGTCACAACTCATTAGTCCTCACTTCTGCTTTTTTACAATTTATGTAAAAAAGTAAATATACCTGAGTACTTGTCTCATGTACAATCTCAAGTGGAACCTTTTAGCCCCCAACTCCAACTATCACATTTTCCCACGTCGTAATAACTGTGAGTGAAAACAGCAGTAGAAGTATTTGTATTCTGCTCAAAATGCTAACTAAGTAACACGGGTTTTCATAACAGCGGCGCTCCCCGTCAAAAGCGTCATTTATTTTTGCTAATTATACCAGATATCAGAGCTAATTCGATGCTAATCTTGTGAGTCGCTAATGGAGAGACGTGCGGCGCGTGTGAATACGACGCTCCGCCGAACACGCTTCATTTTATTATGGCGACCGTGAACGTGAACGCGGGGCTGCCGGTGGTTTGGCGTGTCTTTGCTTGTGTCTTTGCTCGTGTGTGTGCATTTGTGTGCGTTGGTGTGTGTGTGCGTGTGTGCGCGTGTGCAGCTCGTTTGAATGCGGCGCGTGTCGGGTTCAATCAGGCCAATTCTGTGAGATTCAGACTAATTTTGAGTGACGGGCGGTGGAGGGTGTGAGGAAAGCACAATGAGGCATCTGGGCTGAAGCTGCGGAGAACTGCTACAAACTGGAGCTTTTGTGTTCGTGAAAATTAGATGAAAATTACCGTGGTTATCATCTGTTTAATTGTGTGTGTCTGTGTGTGTGTGTGTGTGTGTGTGTGTGTCAGTGTGTGTGTGTGTGTTGTGGTGTAGTGTTTTTTTTAAGTAGGGGTACGTGAGCTAAAGGCGCCAGTCCAGTAAAAGTCAGTCATATTTTATGTTTTTTTACTCAAAATGATGCGGAATCATGTGATTAACATTAATGCCGTTTATAAATCAACTACAGAACTTAAATCATAGACTACAACACATGAACCAGAACAAAACCAGGACTAAACCAGGTCTAAACCAGGTCTAAACCAGGACCAAGACAGGACTAAAACAGGACTAAACCAGGACTAAACCAGGTCTAAACCAGGACTAAAACAGGACTAAACCAGGTCTAAACCAGGACTAAAACAGGACTAAACCAGGTCTAAACCAGGACTAAAACAGGACTAAACCAGGTCTAAACTAGGACTAAAACAGGACTAAACCAGGTCTAAACTAGGACTAAACCAGGTCTAAAACAGGTCTAAACCAGGTCTAAAAGAGGTCTGAACCAGGACTAAACCAGGTCTAAAACAGGTCTAAATCAGGTCTAAAAGAGGTCTGAACCAGGACTAAACCAGGTCTGAACCAGGACTAAACCAGGACTAAACCAGGTCTAAAACAGGTCTACGCCAGGACTAAACCAGGTCTAAAACAGGACTAAAACAGGACTAAACCAGGTCTAAAACAGGACTAAACCAGGACTAAAACAGGACTAAATCAAAACTAAAACAGGACTGAATCAGGACTAAACCGAGACTAATCTTGGACTTGGCAGGGTGTCTGTAAAGCGCGATCGGGCAGTGGCTGCACAAAGCTCTGCGCCGGTCTTTTCTCCTGCAGTCACCCGACGGTCTACATGGGTGCACCTCAGGGCCCGTCCCGACCCTCAGACCTGGTTTAGACCTGGTTCAGACCTGGTTCAGTCCTGGTTCCTCATGTCTCAGGTCACTATGGGACAGTAGTCCAAATAGCATGAGCCTGTGCAGGTTGTTTTCAGCATTTGACATTTAAGTTGTAGCTATTTTATTTTTGTTACATTTATCTCATGTCAGGTGAAGTGGGTGGACGGCGTACCCCCGTATACCACGCCCACTACACCCCGTCTGCGTGTTCTGTGTGCATTGTGTAACTGTTCAGGTGAAGCGTGCACCTCCTAACCTGGATCACACAGACTCTACAACAGCCCTGTGTGTCACGCTGATACATGTGCAGAACTCAATTCAATCTGACTGGTCGAAGCATCACAACAGTGGAACAAACCAAAAAATCTAATAAGTCTGTGACCACATCTCAGTTCTTTTTGTTTGTTTATTGTTTGTTTATTGTTTATTTCAACTTCTAGTCATTGTCACAGAAGAACAACGAAATTGCGTTTGGAGCATCCCATAAAGTGCAACCCATAAATAATAAATACCCCTTAAACCCAAGTGTAAACATTAACCCAGTGTGGCCTCAGTACAACATGAGACGGTTCTTATAGCAGCATGATGAGGACGTGTCAAGTAACGTACACAGACAGGGACATTCAGACAGAGACCTGAGAATCATCACAAAAATGCAACAATGCAACCAGTTCAGTGTTATTAAGAGTTGGATGTGTTTTTTGTCCGTGGGAGGGGGGCAGAGAGGGGCCAAGGGGGGAGAGGGGCAGAATTCAGGAGCCTCACAGCCTGTGGATACAGATTGTTGGTGAGTCTGGATGTTCTGGCCCGTATGGACCTGTACCTTCTCCCTGAGGGCAGCAGGTGGAAAAGGTGGTGCGCAGGGTGATGTTGGTCCAGCAGGATGTTGTGCACTCTTCTCAGACAGCGAGTGGAGTAGATGGTGCTGATTTCTGGCAGAGTCGTTCCAATGATTCTACCGGCTGCTTTCACCACCTGCTGGAGTGCCTGCTGGTCAGCCTCTGGTCAGCCTCTGGTCAGCTGGTTTTCCTCGCTTCTTCTCCTTGATTCCTTTCTTGGGAATGGGTGAGGCAGTCCCACCCACAGAGAAGACACAAGGAGGAGAGAGGATCTTAGCTGAGACCAATAAAGTTTGATTCTTTTCTCTGATGTTTGCAGTTTCAGGCTTCTATTCCAACATGCTGCTATTTAGACACTGACGTCTAATTGTCGGAGTAGCGGCATAAACATTATTTTTCAAGCTCCCCACTTCTTTGACTTTTTTTTTTCCATTGTCGGAGTAGCGGCACATTACTATTTTTCAAACATTCCACTTTTCCTACATGAATAATATTAATGTGATAGACTATTGTGCTTTGTACTCCCATAGATCATACGATGCTTGGGCCGGTGCAAAGCTCTTGACCAGAGAATACCACAGAGGATATTGACAAAAGAGCACAGACCAGGCTGCATGGGCCTTTTGTGCTTCATTCATTTGGTCATGTAGGTGATCTGTGGAGAACACCATACAGCCTAAATAAATAACCAATCAAGTTCATTGCGCCAGTTCAATAAGGTGACACTCTCAGCCCAGAACACACACTTGACACCCACATGTGACCACGACATTTGATTTATACACATTAGGCCCCTACTTCTTTTGGCCAAATGAATTCCCTGTAGGCGGCTGCTTGGCTATGCATTGTAATTCGGACCCTCCACCTCAGCGCCACAGAACAGATAAGAAACTTTGCATGCAACTCATTGGTAGGACGTAAAAGGGAGATATTAGGCTGATAGAAAGGGGCACTGGAGATATGTCTTACATAGTCTAATTATATTTGGAAAAAAAAATAACTGCAATGTTTTAATCACCCCATGGAAATCCAGAAGTGCGAGGCATTTTTTTTCTACGTGTGGAGGTCTGGATTTCCAGTTTAACAGTGTAGCCTGTATGATACTTTACCTATTATTATCTGAGGCCTTTGAGGGACAGTGGCTTTAATCTGCTCCTAAAGAAATATCATTATGTACAAAAACTGTCAGCTTTGTCTCAACATCTACATCACAGTAGCATGGCTGTACAAACTGGCCTTCAAGTTCAAATTTTAACTTAAACAGAACTGATAATTCATAGAAAAATGATCATCAAAGGAATATTAACCTACATAAAACTGTTCTTCTGTCACTCAAACAATTTCACTTCATCGGCTGTGATCATTTCCAAGATAGTCGGGGATATGGCACCTACAGCACCTGTCACTGAGCTTTGTGACAAATTCAGCCTAATGTATGGTTTGATTGTGATGGTTCTGTGACATCGGAAATGCAGAGCAATTAGACGAGCAGCTCACCACAAGATGCAGAGTGCAACTAACCACAGGCTGCAGCTCAGATACACTTCTACACTTTCCCTTGGGAATCAGCAAAGCTGGTGAGTAAAGCTGATCTGTCTAACTAACTAACTACATAATTATCTATCTACCTACCTGTCGATCTGTTGCATTCAGCACCATGGACAGCAGCCTGAATATGCACGTGTCAGAATAGTGATACTAAAAAGTGTCGTAATATTGGCACGTCTAAATAGAGACATGTTGGAATAAAGGGATGTCAGAATAGGCGGCGGACCCTTCTGTCTGCTCCTGAAGCCTCCCTCAGGTTTACTCCTTCATTCCGTGGTTTTCTTTGAGACACCACTTAATATGACACATTTGATTGACAGCTGAAACATGGAGGATGGAGAAGAGGAATCAAGGAGAAAGAAGCGAGGAAACAGAAATGAGAATAAAACAGTCTGAAGTGCATCTGTCTGTGACACCGTGTTTGTTTTGGTTCGTTTGGATGCTTCACCTTTGACCTCCACACAATCCTCAACCTCACAAAGCCTTCAGCACAAGTCTCTCGAGATCCATCCTTCACAGAGAGATTCAGACACGCAGCTCGCTACATCCAGGTCACAGGACTCATAATAATCAGACAAGTTTGTGTTACGAAGGATTTCACATCAATGGACTAGATTATTTGCTTTTAGTCTGAGAAGTGGAAATTTTTGCTCTTTAAAAAGAAAATGTCTCAGGTGTCCCTATTTCTGAACAATTTGATCCCTGCCAACAGTAAAACGAGGCATCAATTATCATTTGTTTTGGTAAAATACAGAAAAGCTGCTTAAAAACGACCAAAACACAAAGAAAATGTGACTATATTGACTCACATTTGTCATGAATGATCTCTGCAGAACAATTTTTACAATTACAACAATTATGCACTCGTTTCACAATTTTATTATGACCAACCACCAAAAAAACAGGGATGTCCCAGTTTTTTATTTTGACATTCTGGTCACGCTGTTTAAGAGTGTTTTATTTATAATCATGCATAGACAGAGCCATAACCCAGAGCTTTTATCTGCTTCATTCAGTCGGGTTGTGTCCAGTTAAACACCTGTCGCTCGACTTGACTCTCCCAGTGCATTGTGGTCTATATTGAGCGCTCTAGTGACCACCGATGCCCCCTACTTTTCAAGGTGCATTGTGGGAAATTTGGACATTCGGACATCCCTAAAAGTGGCATGACCCCGAAAGAGTGCCCAAAGTAGGAAACAGTATGAACGTAGTGTTGTAGTCTAGACAGACACTAAACGAGACCAAGATCAGGACAAGACCAAGACCTCTGAGACTCAAGACCGAGACCAGACTGAGATTTTAAAGGTCGAGACCAAAACAAGACCAAGACCGTGGCCCATTGAGACCAAATCAAGACCATCTTTACCATTTCCTACATTTATTTGTACTTTACAGTTATGTTGGCGCACACAGTATACTGTATGTCACTGTTTCCCAAAGACTGGGTCGTGACGAGATCTTTTTGGGGATGCCTTGTCACGATCTGCATGTAGGTTGAAATGTTCAGGCATGTTTTGGATCATTTCTAATGTTTTTGTAATCTTGTCATCTTTTTATTGACTATTTTGTTCCAGTGTTGCTGGTTCAAGTGAATGTTAAAAAGAAAAAGAAATGGGTTGCACTTAATGTCCAAATAGGCGACTTATGGAGATCTTTGTCAAAGCCTGATTCTGTCAGATCTCAGAAGCTCAGCAGGGCCAGGTCTGGTCAGGACTTGGATGGGAGACACTGGGAAAATCAGGTGCCACAGGGGGGCGCCAGTCACAAAAACTGCCATTGTGTCCTTAGGCAAGACACTTCACCCACATTGCCTAGTATGAAAGTGGTGTGTGTGTGAGTGATGGTGGTGGTCAGATGGCACCGATTGGCAGCCACACTTCAGTCAGTCTGCCCCAGGGCAGCTGTGGCTACTATAGTAGTTTACCACCACCGGGTGTGGAGTGAATGAATAATGCTCTGTAAAGTGTCTTTGGGACAAATGTCTGTGAAAAGTGCTATAGAAATAAAAACTTACTTAACTTACTTACCTTTTATTGCTGCTTCAATGACTGTTTTTCATTGTTTTCACTTGAGTAATACTAATTGTTTAGAGAGACACTCTGTCAACAATAAAATATCCTCATTAATGTTCAATAATGCTCAAATCCACCTTTATTTTGTGATTTATGAAAGTTTATTGACTTTAGTCACAAAGGTTTGTGACTAAAGTTAAAATATCAGTCCTCAAAAAAAAGTTTGTGAGACACTGATGCATATCAATGTTTTTATAAATCTACAGGTCTAATCTCTGATTAATGTTCATTTAGGCTTAAAACAGACCCAGCAAACTGTTCTGTGAGGGTTTCATCCTGCCCCTCCTACCCCTCCCTAAGACCTGCTGACCTGCTCTCCAGTGCCAGATCGTTCCGTCAACCAAGTGTTCTTCCATTTTGGAGCCAGTCTCATCCCGTTACCACCAGTTTCTGTAAGCCTCCAGTCAGCCTCCATCTCCACAGACTCTCCCATCTGCAGCCAACCCGGACCCGTCCTGCCTCCCCTGGAATCTATCCCCCCTCCAAGACTATTTTTGTAATAAAATACTTTTGTTTCCCTCTGCATATTTGGGTCCGACCAGTGATTCCTTAACATGTTCTGCACTTAAACACTCTGTGCCCCTTTTTTGGACCCTCACCCATAGTTTGAGAACCCCTTCTTTAATCCCACATCCACTGGCACTTTACGGAAAAGGGCTTCAAAGTGAATCAAGTAAGTTTTACATTCTCTTTCTGGTTTTGCAGTGATATTTAGCCTCTGCACATTTACCGGACATAATGAAATGTCAGTGTCAGACCTCGAATCTGAGACAAGACTACACAGTCAAATTCCCAGAGTACATTTTACTCTAATCGAGGAAAATTTTACTCTAGAAAAAACTATATTTGGTCCCTATCTAGAAAGAGTAAAATTTACTCTTGCAAAAGAGTAAATAATTGAGAGTAAATTTTACTCAATTTTGAGCATTTATTTTACTTTAAATTATTAAATTATACTCTTATTTGAAGAGAAATAAAGTTACTCTACCTGCATTCTCCACCAAATGGAGTAAATTCTACTCTAAGATTATGAATACTGAATTTACTCTACCGTCATTTTACTCCAATTAATAGTAATATTATACTCTAGCAATATTATAAATTTTACTCTAGCAAGATTACTATTTTACTCTAGCTTTATTATAATTTTTCTCTAGCAAGATTACAATCATCAATCCAGTTCTTAAAGAAAAACAAGAGTAGTGGATTTAACAATTAAAACTTGTATTCAATTGTACACGGTTTAATAAATACTGCATTCTATAGTGTATAATCATGTGTCAGTTACAGAAACAGTATGAGACAATAAACAAGTCTTATTCAACATAACAGTCTGTCAGGTGCTTTAAAAGAGTTTGCATTCTCTACAGTTAGCCCATCTGTCATACATACAACTTTCTGCAGAGGAGCATTCAACAGAACATTGGAACAATTTTCATGTGCCTTACTCAGCCGCTTTCTAAACCTGGAAAACTTTTCATGATCCTTTTACCAATCATATTTAAATCAATCACATAAACCTTTTACCAATCACATGTAAGTGTTTTTCCTGAACAAAGTATTTTGTAAGATAACTGACACTTATTCTCTGGCTTTAGCATTTTACAAAGAAAAATATCAATGCATCAGTGCATTAAATCAAAGAAAGGGTGCCCTTAACTCTGCAACCCTGGGACTCACTTTAGTGCTACCAACGTCTATGTCATAAATGGTGGTCTGCAAGAAGTTGTATACATTTATCAGATCTTGATTGTAGGAGGTGCCAAAAACAAAATGAGCTTTAAAAAGTTTGTCAAAAGCAGCAAGAGAGTCCGATGACTTACATGGAATCCCATGTTTGTCAGTCACAATGTAGTACTTGTGAGATCATGTGCTTTGTGTTGCCACAAGTTTCTGAAGTCAAACTTTGATAAAATCAGATAAATTCATAATTTGGGAAACACTGTGAAGATGTCTGAAGATTTCTCAGGGTCACGGACCATGTTTTGACGATAGTGGAAAGTCTGCTTCATCTTCTCTTTGATTACTCCTTCATCAGTTGTGTGCTTCATAAGTGCAATAGCTTCACAACACTGGCTTTCTGTCAGAGTCACAGAGCCATTTCCACCCTGGACTGAATCTCGATCACCTTTTGGACCACCTGTAAACATATTTATAACAACTGAAATGACAAATAACAGCTTTAAGAGTCATACATAGAATCCTTGAAAAATACTTTTTGGTGAAGGTGTCTGGCTCTTCCTTTTTTTGCCATCTGATGCTTCTTTCTGAACAAACTTCAGTCTCCATGCCAGAAAACCAGTCCCTCCTCCTTCAGGACTGTAAAAGTGTTCCTAAAAACATACAACATTTTTAACATGTATAACACTATTAACAATGATTCTTTTAATTAAATAATTAATTTTGTGAGACATAAAGACATAAACTTTGTAGAGATTTGTATTGTATTGTATTGTACCTACATAGCCAAGCTTGCTTTTTGGATCTGCCAATTTGGGGAACAAGTTAATGATTCCTTTGGCATAATCTTCTTTCACACGCCTCGGAGGCCTTGTTCTATAAAGGACAAAATATTATGATTTCCTTTTAAGACATTACTATCATTTAATTAGCATCAATTTACCCGTGTTCACTTGTCATGTGTGCAACCAAGATGTTGACCATATCACGTCTCCTGCTATCAGTCAGGCTCTTTGTTCGAGCATACTCACTTAGGACTCGATCACCTTCTGGTTTGTCTTTAAGGATGGCCTCAATCATCTGCAGACATACACAAACAAAAAAACATGTGCCATTAAAGTTGTAAATAGTAGAATATGAAATAATTGTTGACATCACATGTGAATGATCATTAAGCTTACATGTGAGAGGCGAGAGTCTTCAATGTACTTCACTGAAGCAGGACTACGCTGTAGTATGATTGTGTCATCAGTGTCACCATCATTATCTCCACTGTAGCTTGCAAAGGAGCTGTTCACTGGGGAACTCGAACCATCTGCAAAATATAGTATGAATTATTGCAAGTTATTGTAAAAGGTAAACCTGATGTACTGTATGTAGACAAAAAAAACGCTAAACCACAAACCTTCATTTGGAGAACAAATCTTAAGTACACCCAAATCTTGTTTTTTGAGGAGAAATTCAAACACATCCTGATCAACCTCAGTCCTTGAGTCATCATACACTTTCAAATCCAATGTTGGAATTTCAAATCTTTTAGCAACTGCAAAAAAATAATAAGTGTACGCTTCTATGCTAAAAGATTAACAAATTGATTGAGTGATTTGGAATATCACAATAACAATATTTAAGTTGAATATAGAAACCAACAGAAATTTGCCAAAATGTGTCTTTCAGTGTGAATTAGTTCAGATTTTTAAGGTTTTATCAGCTCTTTTTCCTGCATTTTGATTTGTTTTGAGTAAATAATGAAAACATATACCCAATATATATTTAGCATATGTTCAAAATATTAAAATGTGACAAATGAAGAAAAGTTTAGTTGCCCTTCATAGCAAATGTACTTCTGCCGCTCTTTATATTTCACTTTTACTGCTTGCATCCTGAAAAGAAAAAGAACAGAACAATCACTGTGCAGTAGTATCAGAAAACAAAATAACTACAGCAACAATCTGCTTTCTGGATAAAATGTTCACATAACAAGCCCCTTAATACTGTAGCTGCAAAACATACAACTAAAAATGCTTAAAATGTAATCAAGATGCACCTCTTATGATTCAAATGACTGAGCCAAGTAGCAAAGGTAAAGCGCTAAAACCACACTTGCTCAGAGCAACTAACGTGTGCTCCATTTGTGTACACAAGCTAACGCGCTAAAAACACTCTCATCCAGAGTAACATCCATGTGCTCCGTTTGTGTACAGAAGCTACAGCGCTAAAAATGCTCTCATTCAGAGTCAAGTACATGTGCTCCAAACGGCAAACCTTAAAGAATACAATATTTATCAAGAATCAAATCTTGCGGTATATCTGGCAAAGGATTTTGTCTGGGATCAGTCAATGTTAATGTTAACAGCAAGTCAGATTAGTTAGTTAGCTAGTTGGATGACTGTCCTTCTGTCTTCCCAGGTTTCAAATTTTTACACACACTGAACTATAGTTTTTGATCAATTTGAACGGTAACGAATGTACAAATATGCCGGAAACATTTGATAGCGCGTTGCTAAAAGCATGAGTTTAGCATTAGCTCAAACAAGACCGTCTTCCTAACACCACACTGACAGAAAAAAATGTATTTGGCTCAAACAATTTTAGAAACCACAGTATTAGTCATAAAACATGTATTTGAGACTCACCTTGTATTCCTGTGACTGCAAACAAAGTAGAAATATAATCGTATCCGCGCTCCGACTGTCTTGCCGAGAGTTTGTGCGAAAGTCATGGCGGCTGAATCGAAACTCAAGTGCAGTTTGGTGGGCGGCGCTGTGGGCGGAGCCTCAGTTACTCGGATTGAGGAGATTCACCACATTTCTGTAAAAACACTCTCACTCTAGTGGCCGCGAGTGGTAATTCCACTCTAAAATGTTGAAATGTTACTCGTTTAGAGGAAAACAATGTTATATCTGGGAAATTTACTCTACCGATTTTACTGTGTAGAGACAAGACCAAGTGGCATTAAGACCAAGACATGATCGAGTCCAAATGCGCACGAGTTTGAGATAAGACCAAGACCAAGTGGCATTAAGACCGAGACAAGACAGTGTCCAAATGCACTCAAGTCCGAGGGAGACCAAGACCGTAAAAAAGTTGTCTCGATACCAAGACCAGCCCAAGTACTATGGCACTAATTCAGACAAATGATCACAGCTCATCTGTAGAGAGGTGGTCATATTAAGAAAGCATGTTTTTCCAAGCATCAGAACACCTGTAATTGGATAAATGTCATGCCATACTGTGAAACACTGGCAAAGCAACAAACTCTCAGACAGTGAATGTGAGCAGGCAGATATCTCTCAAAGTTAGTGCCCCTAAGACGAACAAATCTACTGCAAACTTCTACGATACAAATCTGTATTCACAAAGACAGACTTCATTTTTCTATTCTGAAGTTGGTGGATCGCTTTCTATTTGAGAGTTTTTATTCATAGAAAGTAACATTAACATCTAAACTGCTCCAAACGTCTTTCTGTGGATTTTCTGTGGTCTCAAGGACGGCTTTAGAAATGACATGAAAGCCTGAGAGGAGCTGGGCCTCGGGGAGCAGCCAAGGACAACATGGGAAGGAACGGATTCTACTGAGCTTAAATCAGAATCAAACTGTGTAACGGAGGATTTGTGTTTAAGTGAGAGAGCGAGCGGGCTTTATGAAGTGGAGGTGTAAACAAGACACATGCATTAAACTGATGGAGATGACATAAGCGTGTGGAACAAATGAAAGTGAAATGTAGCTCTGGCCTCCATCACATCTCATAAAGACAATAAAACACAGATGACAATATATATACACATCCTATGGTCTAATACAAGCAGTCTGTGTACTACTACATGTGGGCAGTGTTGGGGAGTAACAGATTACATGTACTGGCATTACGTAATCAGAATACAAATGATGAGTAACTGTATTCGGTTACAGTTACTGTTTCAATGAGTGGTAATTGGAATACAGTTACTTTGTTGAAATAAATGGATTACACAGTGGTATTTTCCAGTGGTGTTTTCACATTTTGGGCTATATCCCTTTTTTGTTTGTTTGTTTGTTTATTTCGGTAATTCCACTCACTGAAACCCAAACAGAATGTGTGCAGTAAGAGTTTTGTAAAGGTCTTGTTAACGTTGGTGGCGTCAGTCACACAATGGACGAGTAGGCCTGTAACGATAATCAATAAATCGATTAATCGTACAATAACTTTTAACGAGCTCAATAACTTTTCCAGCCAAGATAAATTCTATTTGCAGTTTGTTTGTTTTGCTCGCTCTCTCTCGCTCTCAAAGAGGGTGAATGTTAGAAGCTTCTATCGCTCTCTGACTCCTCTCGTTTAACAAGTGTAATGACGCTTGAACCAACGTGCGCCGTGTTTATCAACACGTGGATGTGCGCATAGTCTGCGCGCTTTCTGCACTCCGCTGTCCGTGCGGTGCACTAGCAACACAAGCTAGCGCCGCTGTCAGACTAACAAAACAGTTCATTGCCGTTCATCGCCAAAAGTCACAATGCCAAATCAACACTGGTGAGTGGGACACGTCTCAACAGCCACGTGTGTCAAATGCAGCGAACGCGCAAACAACGAGAAGAAATGTCTCAAACCCCAACAGCCGATATAAACCCAAACCTGAGCGACACAACTAGCCCCGCCCCCGGGAGAGAGCCTGAAATCCCGAAACCGAACCGACACGACACCAGACAGGACAGAGGCTCCTTCATATTGGAATAGGATCCTGTGTCGCGGGTTAATACGAACATTTAAATGACCAAAAGGATGAGACTCACAGCAGCAGCCACAGAGAGACGAGACACAATATTCCAATGTAAGTCAGTGATTAAAATAACTTCTAAGGACAATTTTGTTACAGAGACTTAAAAATCAATTTTATTTATTGCTTTGGTTGTGTTTGGTTCAACAGTGGTTTATTCAAGGGCATTTTTGTGAACAAGTCCTTCGCTGTCAGCCAGACACATTAGTCTAGTCCTGTGTTAACAAGTCTCTTTTATTTAGGCCTGTTGTTTTTGGTTGTCTTACAGTTCCTCTGTTAAATGTTCTTTAGAAAGTAAAGTTTATTGATCATTGAGAGGATGTATTTGCATTTTTATTCCATGGTCATTATATTAGTTGTAATTGGTCTCAAAATGTCAATATTATCATTTATCGCAATAAATTCTTGGTGAAGAGGGAGCTGAGCCGAAAGGCGAAGCTCTCGATTTACCGGTCAGTCTTCGTTCCTACTCTCACCTATGGTCATGAGCTCTGGGTAGTGACCGAAAGGACGAGATCGCGGATACAAGCGCTTGAAATGAGTTTCCTCCGCAGGGTGGCTGGGCGCTCCCTTAGAGACAGGGTGAGGAGCTCAGTCACACGGGAGGAGCTCGGAGTAGAGCCGCTGCTCCTCCACGTCGAGAGGAGCCAGTTGAGGTGGCTCGGGCATCTGTTTCCGGATGCCTCCTGGGCGCCTCCCTCGGGAGGTGTTCCGGGCATGTCCCACCGGGAGGAGGCCCCGGGGAAGACCCAGGACACACTGGAGGGACTATGTCTCTCGGCTGGCCTGGGAACGCCTTGGGGTCCCCCGAGGAGCTGGAGGACGTGTCTGGGGTGAAGGAAGTCTGGGAGTCCCTGCTTAGGCTGCTGCCCCCGCGACCCGGCCCCGGATAAGCGGACGAAAATGGATGGATGGAAATTCTTGGTCAATTTATCGTCCAGCAAAATTTGTTATCATGGACGAGGTCAAGGAGCCAGTAAAAAAAATATACATATAAATAAAAAAAAAACATATAAAATCGCCTACAAGTTACATGTCAAACCGGAGCTACTGGCACTGGTGAAAACAAACTGCGTAGGCTCATAATATCTGCACAACTGTCCTATAGTGACCTGAGACGTGAGTGGACGCGCACACAACCACACACAAACACACACACACACACACACACACACACACACACACACAAACCTTCATCGTCATCATCATCCTGAGAACACATGGACCACGTCTCCTTCTGTACTGCGCTGACACCGCCGTTCTCCCGTGTGGGGATGTGGTTGCTACATTCATGTAGTTTTAAAAAACATGACAATATCAAGTAATCCAAAGTATTCAGATTACATTACTCATCTTAAGCAACTTCATGGATTCAGTTACAAACTACATTTTGGGGTATGTAATCTGTAATCTGTAGGGGAATACATTTTAAAAGTCACCTTCCCAACACTGCTTGTGGGGGGTCAGTCACCTGCTCGATTCTATGGAGATGTCAGTGTTCTGCCTGGAATGTTCCACAGTGTGACATTAAACAACTCTACTTTACATTTATTCAATTGCAGGTGGTTTTATAGCTCAAAAACACCTAGAAAAACAGACATTCTGACTGTGAGCGAGGTCACCTCTCCACAGATCTGACCTGTAGCTTGGTCTGGTTTGGTCTCCATCATGATAAAAATGTTTAATGTCATACTGTGAAACATTCCAGATAAAGCAGTAACATCTCCAAGGAGAAAAACATTTGAAGGACACAATGTAACTTTAAAGGGCCCATCTCATGTAAAGTAACTCTTTTCACATTGTATCTTCTGCACATAAACAACCACAATTTGGGTTTTGGAACATCCATTACACAATAGTTCTGAAATCTTATTGATTTCTTGGAGACAGTCACAGACCAGGAACTGTGAAAGGCCGACTATGCTGCGCTGTTGCACTTTCTGTTCTGTTAAGGCTCATTCATGAAATATGTTCTGTAGAGATCATAATCCACGTGTCTAAACTTTTTTTCACAAGTGCTGCATATTCAAATGTACTGGAACCCGTGGATCAGGTTCAATATTGACTGCGCTGTAGCTTTATAAGGATTGGAACTTTATTGGAACTTTATTGAACTTTACTTTTATTTTTGGATTTTAGGTCTGTACCACAATGCATTGCTGCTATTGGGGTAACAGTGGTGGAATTACTTACATTTGTAGTAAAATATTCTGCCTCTGATCAGTCGGGCCAGAGTATGGTCGAGTCAGAGCAGATTACAGACAGAACACTGCAGAGAATGAACAGAAGCCTCTGTCTGTCTGTATTCTGAACAGAGACTGTAGAATGTAAATGAGGAAAACTGTTGTAGAACTATTACAGTAGGTAGACAAGGTATTTTATATATAACACATCATTGTTGATCATTGTTTTTCATTGTTTATGTGTACAGTGCAGTTCTGTGGTGTTGTTTTTATCTGCTTTACACAATTGGAGATTTTCAAACAAATGCAGCAGTAATTGAAAAAGAAACATGGTAGTTATGCTTTTGATAAATAAGGTTTTGGTTAATCGTTTTTGGATTTAAAATTGTTGATTTTACTGTTGTATTTTGGCAAATAAAACATTGATCCTCATTCATGAATCTTTTCTCTAAAAATCGTAACTTCACCTTTAAGAAGATGCTGAGAGAACTCTGCACCAGATTCACAAAGCGTTCTTACACAGGCGAATTCCTTAGTGACACCAACACCAGCTACGAACACCTCCACACTCTTTACATTTAGAGAAAATGAATATGTATTTGGTTAGAAATGCCCTCTGAACTTCAAAATATGGCCAAAATGGTTTTGGCCGTCCGTGGCGCAAAAAAGTATGAAGACAACTGATGTAGGAGACTGTCGGAGACGGACTGTCGGCACACACGAGTCCTGACATCAGCGCACACAGCGCTCCTGTTGCCTAATGCATGTAAACACGTGTTTTAAACTACTGCAAATTCTGTAACTCTGGCTCCGGTCAAACGAGAGAACTATTTCGGACATTTTCCTAAGACAGAGGATATCATTTTGGGACATTTGAGCAGATTTCTTCTGACTAGGCGCTGACCTGGATTAGGACACTTGTGTGAGGAAAAAGGTGAGGTTTTTCTTTAGTCCCTCTGGGATTTGACCATCCAAGTACAATCATATATAACTTTATTATTCCAAAAAACAACCACTAAGTTAAGCACAAATGTCTTTTATCAAAGTCTAGATCATGTTTAGGGTAAGTTTTGATTGATTGATTCATTCATTCATTTTTATTTCGAGTTTGTGCCAAGAGAGAAACAATAATCATGTATACTACATATACATTGTAAACAACAGAAAAGCACATTTCTCGAAAAGGAGTGGGAAGAAGAAAAACTTATATGAACCCACCCCTGTTCATGACATAGTTTCATAATTTATGTGGTTGCTTCTGTACATTGATCACGGAACTTAACAAATATTTACATATAGCAAAATAAATTACATATTATGCAAACAAAATCTAATTTTAACCCCAAAACCAAAATGTCCTGCCCCCCCCCCATTTTGTACTGTACACACACATATATATATATATATATATATATATATATATATATACACACACATATACATGCATATATACACTAGTGCTGTCATGAGATTAAAAAAATTGAGAGATTAATTAATTATGATCTGTGATTAATTAATCTAATTAATCTCTTTTTAATCTCACCTAAAAACTGCTGAGAAAAGCCTTCAATTTGAGGTATTTTCATTTAAATTCATTATTACATTATTGTGGCAGATCAAAAGACTGATTATAGATTAAAAAAAGTGACTTTATAAAGTCATTTATTGTTTAACAAATCTCTTCAAATTGGCTGTTGAGCCCAAGTCTCCATGAATAAGAAACTGTTTGCTGTAAAGTAGCAAAGACGAGGAAATCTGAACATAATAACTTTTGTCTACTTAAAGACAATAAAAAGTCCAGTCTTTCCTTAACCATATTAAAAATATTATTGATAGACAAATGCTTTATATATGAGATCACTGGTTTTAGTCCTGGTTTTAGTCCTGGTTTAGACCTGCTTTAGTCCTAGTTTAGTCTTGGAATGGGTTAATCCTGGTTTAGACCTGGTTTTAGTTCTGGTTTAGTTCTGGTTTAGTCCTGGTTTAGACCTGGTTTAGTCCTGGTTTAGACCTGGTTTTAGTTCTGGTTTTAGTCCTGGTTTAGTCCTGGTTTAGTCCTGGACTGGGTTTAGTCCTGGGTTTAGTCTTGGTTAGTTTTCTGGTTTAGTCCTGGTTTAGACCTGGTTTAGTCCTGGTTTAGTCCTGGACTGGGTTAGTCCTGGGTTTAGTCTTGGTGTTAGTTCTGGTTTAGTTCTGGTTTAGTCCTGGTTTAGTCCTGGTTTAGACCTGGTTTAGACCTGGTTTTAGTTCTGGTTTTAGTCCTGGTTTAGTCCTGGTTTAGACCTGGTTTAGACCTGGTTTAGTCCTGAACTGGGTTAGTCCTGGGTTTAGTCTTGGTGTTAGTTCTGGTTTAGTTCTGGTTTAGTCCTGGTTTAGACCTGGTTTTAGTTCTGGTTTAGTTCTGGTTTAGTCCTGGTTTAGACCTGGTTTTAGTTCTGGTTTTAGTTCTGGTTTTAGTCCTGGTTTAGACCTGGTTTAGTCCTTGTTTAGTCCTGGACTGGGTTAGTCCTGGGTTTAGTCTTGGTGTTAGTTCTGGTTTAGAGGCGCACAGGAGGAAGCGCGGTTTACGCAGAGTACGCGAGAAAACGTACGCTGCGCACGGGAAGGAAACGTGGTCCGCGCGTTCTCAGGTTAATGACGATGATGAAGGTGTGTGTTTGTGTGTGTTTGTGTGTGTGTGTGTGTGTGTGTGTGTTTGTGTTTGTGTGTATTTGTGTGTGTTTGTGTGCGTGTCCCCTCATGTGGCAGGTCACTATAGGACAGTAGTGCAGACATCATGAGTCTATGCAGGTTGTTTTCACCAGTGACATTTAAGTTGTAGGCGATTTTATATTTGTTATTTTCTTTTATATTTCACGTCAGGAGAATAATTTTCAAGACACGAATGTGTTTTTCCCTGTGCACTGCTGCCTCTGTTCTACTGGCTCTTCGACCTCGTCCATTGTGCGACTGACGCCGTAAACGTTAACATGACGTTTACATCGCTCTTACTGCACGCGTTTTGTGTGGGTTTCCGGCAATGAGTGGAATTACCAAAATAAAAAATTTTATAAATGTGTTTTGTGTGTGTGTTGTTGTCCCAAAAACACATAAAAACAGATTTTATAATAAGGCAACTCACATACAGAAACAGTAAAGTTAGAGATTAAAAATGAGATTAACGCGATTAAAAAAACATAACGCGCTAAATATGACTGTAATTAATTATAATAATAATTTTAATTAATAATAATAATTTGACACCCCTAATATACACACACATACAATTTGTGCTGTCACTCATCCTTATAAGAATATAGTTTACTTCAAGAAATGTGTGCTCTTATGCTTCTCGTCTCCTTTACATAAGCTCAAAAAGAAAGATGAAAAGCATTAGCGTTAGGTCACAGCACTGAGCACAACTCCAGCCTCATAATGACTATTGTGGCCATATAGAAGGAGAAAAGTCTTAAACATGGACTTTTAGGCTTCTCTAGTTCCTGTTTAAAGGTGCACCTGATTTTCTGAGACTCTGGACCAAATGAAGATTGAACATTCCTCTAAGTCTGACGTTAGAGACCAAGTCTAGTCAGAACTGACAAGACTTTTATTTCACTACAACCTCCCACTGCCTTTTAGCTTTGTAACATTCACTAGTGACCATATATTAACAGTCTATGACTTTGAATGTGTCATAAGAATAAAGTTATTATTAAATCAGAACATGTGAGTGTAAAATCAGTTCATCTCTTAACACAGTGGCTTTTATTTTACAAACTTGTAATAACTATACACTGTTCACAAGTGTGCCTTGAGTTTTACACAAACTGGACTTGTCAAACTGCAGGACATGGATACCTCCATGTGCAGTACATGGATACTTTCATATGCAGTACATAGATACTTCCATATGCAGTACATAGATACTTCCATGTGCAGTACATGGATACTTCCATGTGCAGTACATGGATACCATGTGCAGTACATGGATACCTCCGTGTGCAGTACATGGATACCTTCGTGTGCAGTACATGGATACCTCCGTGTGCAGTACATGGATACCTCCGTGTGCAGTACATGGATACCTCCGTGTGCAGTACATGGATACCTTCGTGTGCAGTACATGGATACCTCCGTGTGCAGTACATGGATACCTCCGTGTGCAGTACATGGATACCTCCGTGTGCAGTACATGGATACCTCCGTGTGCAGTACATGGATACCTCCGTGTGCAGTACATGGATACCTCCGTGTGCAGTACATGGATACCTCCGTGTGCAGTACATGGATACTTGATGGTGCTGTACAGTATGTTAGCTGTTAGCCTGTTAGCAGTGATGTGTGACACTTTGTGTTCTTCTCCACAGATCTGTGTGATCCTTGGCCCAGTGTTCCATCAGGTGTCTAGAACCTCCTACAGGACACACCTCTGACCCTAAGTCCACACGCACACTCTCACACATAAACACACACACAGAGTCCCTCTCACACACTCACACTCTGCTGCTGTAGCTATGTCCTCCTCTTCTCGTCTCCCTCTGAAGTGCTCCTCTTCTTCAGACTCTTCCTCTGCTCCTGCCAAGGTTCTTAAGATGAGCTGCTCATCTCCTGAGGCGCTTCAGCTCAGCGTCACTGTGCCGCCTGCACCTCCTGCTACGACCCTCCCTCCTGCTCTCACCAACCTCCTCCCTCCTGTGCTGAGTCCTCCTCTGGTCCTCCTGTGAACCTCCTCCCTCCTGTTCTTGCCGTGCACTTGCCTTTCCTTCCTGCTTAGCTCCTCTTTCGCTCCTCGTTGCGCGTCCTCCTCGACCTCAGGATCAAAAGCGGCGCACTTCGCCTCAGCGCACTTGTCCTGCTAAAGTTGTTAAGATCACCTCGTCTTCTCCGCAGGTCCCTGATCATCACCTGCTTTTGACAAGACCCCAAACCCTAACCCCGCCACTTTTGTCTCACAGGTGGAGGTGGAGCCTGCGCCCCTGTTCCCTGGACCCTTAGGTGATGCAGATGGAGTTCGACCTGCAGGAGTGCCAGCTGGACAGGAGAGATGGGAAAAAGTAAGTAAAGCACAGAGGCCAATTCCAGCAGAAAAACACAAGTACTGTAATGTACATTTTGAACATATGACTCCTTGTGTGTTTGTTTGTTTGAAGGAAAAGGAGAAGATCTGGGAGTCAGAGACCAACTCCCACTTAAGTCAAACACATCCTTTGTACAGTGACATGTAAATAGTGTGGCAAACTAAAAAACACACCAAAAAATAGTGAGAATTAACTGTGGCGTTATTATTCTGTTATAAATAGTGTGTCGTTGTGTGTCAGAGTAAAGCAAAAATCCAGCATTAACCAAGGACTAAACCCGGACTAAACCAGGACTAAATCCCGACTTAACCTGGACTAAACCCCAACAACCAAAAATCCAAAAATGTTGGATAAGTCGTGTAGTTTTATTGTTTTTATCCAAGTGTTTGTCAGTAAACAAGAATAAAAAGTTGGATAAAGTCAGTGTGGTGTTGTGTTGTTCTTGTTGTTTTGTAAAGACAGAGGTTCAGGATGTTACAGGAAATGTCTCGAGCTGAGGACAGACTGTCATGTGACCAAAGAGAGACGACGTCCACCAAACTGGGCAACACCTTCAATAAAGGATCTACTGTCAGCATTCACAAGAGTCTGTCATTGACTATAGTCAGTTTGGAGGTTTGGCTGTTTTTCTCATATATTAATAAAGGTCAATAAACGAGGTCAAACTGCAGACACTCTGCAGTCCAGTAAATGAATTGAAGTCAATGAAAACTGTTAGTTTTTAAAAGTTCTTTAACTTTCTCCCACACTGCTGTCACTGGACTGGTTTAACCCAGACTGTCCCACTTTCTCCTGGGACAAACATCTGGATCTGTTCAGGACATGAGTGAAGAGTTAAGGTTCCATCAGTTCTCAAAGTGGTGCTGGGCGTCTCTAGCTGTTTTCAGGTCGGTCAGAACTGTGCTGGTGCCAGTTCCCGCACCAGTTCCACTGGGTGCTCACCGGTGAACGACCTGCAATCAAACCATTTACATGAACCCGTGACGCGTCATCGACAGAGAGTGTGGATTTACCACCAAATGAAAACAAGGCCATACAAAAACATATGTCACAGGGAGGAAAATAACAATCATGGATCACATCATCGACACCAGCGAGCCTTTGTACTAATAGAAATTTTTATTTAAGCTCTGTTACCACATCCATCTGATGTGGAGAAGGTGACAGCAACGCCCAGTCCAAAGATGTAATCCTATTAGGAGAACACTGATAATAGTTCTTGTAGACTTAAAAGTTTTAAACTTTATGTGATATTTTCAATTGCTCTTTGTTTATTTTACCGCATGTGACCTGGATGAATGTGCTAATGTCTTCTGTGTCGTCACAGTTCGCTTAGAAAAAACAAGTTTTACTTGGTTACTGTTGGGAACAAACTTTTTGGTTCCTGAACGTTCTGATTTACAGTGTGAACACGTGAGGCGGTTCAAGATTAGGTGCGGGAGCTGGTACTGGCACGGTTCTCTGTCGGCCTGAATATGCCTACAGAGTTTCTAAACAACAAACACATGAGTTTGAAATCAACTTTAGCCTAGAAATGTTGGATTTAAAGTTATTGCTACTAATATTATTGTACACATAAAAAAGACAGACTGTCTGATGACTGGAGGAACAAATGAACATCACCAAGAGAACACAAGCAGGAAAGGGACTGTTTGTTGAAGTCTAAGTTGTATTTTAGTGGTTTCATTTTGGAGCATTTGTTGGAGCCAGTGCTCAGAAAATTCTCATTTTCACCTGTCCCCCACTGTTACGAACTGGCTCAGGGTTCAAACATATGTTTAAAAAGAGTACAAAAATAGATATTTATTAAAAACAGGGGGCAAACAAAGTCAGATCTTTCTAGAAAGTTCCTCAGTGTAGCATTCAAACACACTGTATCATACAGTACATACCTTGAAAAACATAAATTCTCATACTAAGAGAGAGCTCATCTTTTCACAGATCTGACTTGTAATTAGTAGGCGTGTAATGATATCAGCGATACCACGATATCGTCATAGTAAAATTACTACGACATCGTCATTGTCTCCTGGTATTAAACTGTGTCTTTAGGTAAAAATAAGAGTTTTCAGTCCGCTGCTGTGGCACAGAGTAAACTACATGGACCATAATCCTTTGCGGCCGCGTCATCGGCCTTTGCTGCTTTTAAGGTGGTGGTTTGAGGTCTAGAAGCATTTTGGGCTTGTCCTGTCCTGACATGAAACGAAACAGGAGAAAAGGTGACAGACAAACAACAGACGGTATGCAAACACTGCTGATGCACCGTGTGGTTCACCTCAGGAAATACTGGCTTGAAATAAAACTTGAAGCATTTTCAAGCTGTTGTGAGCTTTTTGGAAAAATTCAGTGCGTGTCCTAGAAAAGAAGGACAGGAGATGGAAACGTCCAAGTATAGGCCACTTTATTATTAACATTTGCAGGTCACAGAGATTCCAGTTGATCACAAAGTACAACTGTCACCCCGGGACGACGTCTCTGACAAAACCCAGAAAGTGAGGTAGCTTTATACTAGTCATCTGACAGAACATTAACTTGTTGATTTAGCATATACAGCAAGAAAATTTACAATAATCCTGACCCGGTACACTTTATCATGCCACAGGGTCCACATCCACCCATTTTCTGTTTCAAAGTACAAAATAACGTGTGTCTTTTATAGAACCATAGATAGACAGCATGTTTCCTCCCTGTTGTCGTTCTGAAGTACAAAATATTGAGTGAATTAGCATGATCAACACAGAATAATTCTCACACTGTTCAAAATGTCATTGATATGAATACAATAATAAATATTGTACCAAATAACTGGTTAATTAAAGCATTTTATAATGTCACTCTTATTAGTAATGTATAATATCATAATATTGTGAGCCTCCCTCTCATGAGCTTTCCCATAATATCGTGAGGTTCATACGTGATGATATTGTGTTATGAGACTTGGATATCTTTACTCCCCTAGTAATTAGCCCTGGTAACATCACCTGCTTGTCTCCATGGAGATATATACGCCGCTAAATACCATCCATGGATCCAGAATGTTGAAAATTTAGGCCCGTTGCCATAGCGATTAACAAACAAAACACTATATCCTTTGCCTTGCTATGGATTCTACCCAGACGACTGTCGGATTCTTCACACTGTGTCTTTTGAATAGGAGATACATACTGTATGTTGCTAAATACTATCCATGGGTCCAGAATGTTGAAAAACTGTAAATGATGACTGTTGCCATAGCGATTAACAATTAAAGACACATATAATACATCTTTGAAGGAGAAAAAAGTGCTCAAAATCATATATGAGGAAGCTGAAACTGATACATACTGTGGAACATCCCAGACAAAGCATGAACATCTCCATGACGACAAGAAGGTGATACATCCTTCAGTAGAAAAGGTGCATAATGCACCTTTACAGATATAACGTTGGGACACTGGGAAAACAAAAAAACAAACTCAAAATGTTATATACATTATATAACATATAACTCGAAACTGAAACCTACAAATACGCTGCGAGATTCCAGACAAACCATTAACATCTCCATGGCGACAAGAAGGTGGCAGATCCTTCAATAGAAAAGTTACAGAATGCACCTTTAAAGATACAACGCCACACTGGGAAAACAAAACACAAACTCAAAATGTTGCATACAACACGAAACTGAAACCTTCGAATGCTGCGCGAGATTCCAGGCAAAGCATTAACATCTCCATGGCGACAAGAAGGCGGCAGATCCTTCAATAGAAAAGTTACAGAATGCACTTTTAAAGAATATGACACCACATTGGGCAAAAAAATCAATAAAAAATCCTCAAAATGTTGTATATAAGATGAAGCTGAAACCTACGAACGCCGTGCAACATTTGAGACAAAGCATTAACATCTCCATGGTGACAAGCAGGTGGCAGATCCTCCAATCGAAAAGTTACATAATGCACCTTTTAAAGAGCATTAGAAGCAATGGCCAGAAAAATGACAGTCGTATCTGTTGGACAAATCATTCCCATTTGTACATTATTGTTCATTATGAGACTAAAATCCAAAAGTGATTTAGTGAAAGTGGGATGGGTGGATGGGATCAGATCAGAACAGGCTCCAAGTGTTATAATGAGCCCATGATTATAGTTCATTGGAGAGGGGGATGCGAGCGTGTCTCTGAAATCTGCCAGGCTCGCTCTCATTGTCACTCAGATTTTAGCAGACCGCAATTAAATGATCCAATTTGAGATAGGCCCGGGCCGCTTCTGACAACGTTAATGTGGAGCTCTAACGCAGCGCTAGAACACAAAGGGAATGTGATGCACCGTTTTGACTCGTTTGGAAATTAAACTGCAGGAGACAAAGTTCAAAAGTCCAAAATAAAACCTCGATCTCACCCAGACGAGAACTATTCACGCCCTGTACACAAGGCCAAACAGTGCATTGTGCAGTTTATTTTTGCCAAATTTCAAAAGGTGAGTTTTATTCAGTTACATTTAGTCAAACAGATTCTCAGACTATTGTTAGTTTGCAGAGACATCACGCGGGGGTGATCTACATGTATCTCTAATGTTTTGCAAACGCTGTCAGAAAAGTTTTCAAATTGTCTCAAAACTCAAGAAAAGAAAGACATGTATACATATATTTGCTACATAATTCCATATACTGTAATTTCTGGGCTATTGGATCATTAAATGGTCTATTTTCAAACTTTTTTCACAAATAAACCGCACCGGACTTTAAAGGAAACTCAACAGTTGGATGGGTCAGTGGGACTTTGTTTGTGGTGTTCACAGTGACTCTGGGCTTTGTTCAGTTGTGGCGTGTAGGGAGGGTGCTGTCTGGGACCAACGGATTGTTGGTGTGTTCGCAGTGACTCAGTTGTTCAGTTGTGGCACATTGGACTCATTTTTTCGGTTCGTTCCTCCGTTCCGTTCCTCGCCCACATGGAGTGATGAGTGTGGCTGTGGGTGTTTTTCGTTCTGTGGTCGCTGTCTGCTCCATGTGTGTTTGTATGTTCTGCGGGTGGTGCGGCTTTGTAGTTTACTGAAGTGGATTTGTGTATAGGACGCTCTGGCTTGCGGGGCGCGGTCGTTTTTTGATGTGGTTGGAGGCTTAAGAGCGCGCCTAATAGCCCGGAAAATACGGTATGTTGTATCATTTAGGCCAATTTGATGTGTTCTGTTTGTGTAAAAAATACATAAACGAGCCAAAGCAGCGGTGTGGGTGGGATGAGGCCTGCACCCTCAACAACCTCACTCCTGATTGGCTCTTTGGTTGCTATGATACTCAGGGTCAGAATTCCAAATATGGAACTTGGCTCCAAATAAGCCACTATGACTGCAAACCTTGACTGACACATGTGGCTGAAGCTGAACGCTGTCGGGGACACCACGTTCACTTAGTTACAAGTTATACAATCTGTGGTTTAATCACACAGTTTTACCAGAATATCCATCCATCCTCTTCCACTTATCCGGGGTCACCGCCCCGATACTTCCTCCAGCTCTTCTTGTGAGACCCCAAGGTGTTCCCAGGCCAGCCCAGAGACAGAGTCCCTCCAGTGTGTCCTGGATCTTCCCCAGGACCTTCTCCTGGTGGGACATGAACACCTCCACAGGCATCTGGAACAGCTGCCCTCCTCTCAGCTGCTCCTCTCCATGTGGAGGAGCAGAGGCTCTACTCCGAGCTCCTCCTATGTGACTGAGCTCCTCATGTTTTAATCTCTACGGGAGCACCCAGCAAGCCTGATTCATCCGCCGGTTTCACTTTGTGGAAACCATCTGACCTCGCAGCATTAGGATTTGTTCGCTTGACGGTAGGTGGATACTTTTTTTTTTTTAACCAATCGCTGCTTGTGGTCGTGACGTATGTAATGCACTGCTAACAGCACTAACTGGTATATTAAGCTTTTCCCAAATAGGGAAGTAGGAGGAAGGGCAATAACGTCTTTCCCCTTGATCAAATTCTTTTTGGCTTTAAATCCTTGATGTCGGGAATCGTTGCCAACACAGAATGTATGGCTCTTCAATGATTGGCTGGTTCCCAAACTCACACTTCGGGGGTTCTTGCAAACCATCTAGTGTATTCTGATTCCTGACTTAGTCGCTGGAGAGAAATTAAATTGAGCAGAGGAACTAGGTGGCAGCAGCCTGGCTTAGCGCCCAGCCACCCTGTGGAGGAAACTCGTTTTGATCGCTTGTATCTGCCATCTTAATCTTTCAGTTATTACCTAAAACTCATGACCATAGATGAGAGCAGGACCACAGATCTAAACCAGAACTAAACCAGGACTAAACCAGGGACCATAGTTCAGATTGACCAGTAAATGGAGCTTTGCGTTTAGACTCAGCTCCTTCTTCACCACAACAGTCTGACACAGCGACGTCGTCACTCAGCCCCCGTCAGTCTCTCCATCCTTCTCTCTGTCGTGAACTGTTCCATTCCAGTGGGTGGTGAATGTTGATTTGATAATTGCGTTTCCACATGTTACAAGGCAATCACAATAACAGTGTAATGTGAACACCCATAAAGCCTGATGCCCTGAATGTTTGTGATGGCTGCATAATTTTTATTGTTTGATTTTATGCCTCTCGTGTCGTGTGCTTTATTTTATCTTGTGGTTTTGTAACGTTATGCTCTCATTGACAGACACGATCCCTCCAGGAGTAATAAAGGGTTTTATTTCATATTTCATTTCATTAGCAAATCACAGGCAGCAATTACTCGGGTAATAGACAATTCTCTGCTGAAAACTAAATATGGCTTCTCCAAGGAATCATATTCAGTCTTAAAGCTGTTACCCCTGAAGTTTAAAGCTCTACAAACATGTTGTGAAATGCAAATGTATTAGTTTGGCAGTTCATATTTCATAACTGTTTTTTTAAATAGCCTAATATATTTTTCTTCATCTTTAAATTGTGCTCTGTGAACTTAATTCTAAAAACAACATTGCAAATCTAACCACAGAGGCAAGACGGTTGTTTTTTTTTTTAATTGTTAAAGGTGCAATATGTAACTAGAATGTTCCACAGTATGGCATTAAACTTGCAAGCGGGTGCAAGCAGGTTACACCAGGCCAAGTTACAGGTAAGAGTTTTTCAAGGTTTTCCAAGCAATATAAACATCTATAATAAAAAATTTAGATAGATAAGTTCAGTACACAGTGTAGAACATTCCAGGCAAAGCTACATCTCCATGGACACAGGCAGACCACCCGAAAAAATACATAGTGCTGCTTTAATTATTTATACATGATACAACCAATAGAGCAAATATTGATCAGTGTACCATGGCGCTACTACACTATGTGGTGTTAATGTTAATGTACAATTTAGATCATCACGTTGCCTTGTATTGTTTTTTTCTGATGTTCTATTCTGCAAAAGCAACTTATTGAGTGTGTATACTAGGGATGGGCATGATTAGTCGATTAATCGATAATTGATCATTAAGAATTTCATCGATTACGTTAATTTTAATCGACAAACCAAATGTAGGTTGCTGTGTGTAGCGTGACTAAAAAGGGGTCTGTACATGTGTCTCTACATCAGAAGGAGCGAGACACAAACATTCGGTCAGTCTGCAACGTGCCGAAGCACAAATGTGTATTTATCGATGAGTTGTACAAGAAATTCCACGCTTTCTGTTGCGTTCGGGACAAGTGGGAGTCCATGTGCACAGTGTATAAAGCAGCACATATGTTTCTGTGTCCAGTGGGAAAAAGTTTTGCCAGGTGAGAGTCGCGCAATGTTCATCACGAGTCCCCACCTCCCTCCCCCCGTACGATGTCCTGGTTTTGACAAACGCAAATCTGGTCACACTAACCTGTATTCACCTGAGTCGTGTCCTTTAATCCGACAGAAATTGAACCACATCAGCGACACAAGAGCTGTAGTTTTTATCTTCGCTTAGTTTATGCAAATTAGCGATGCGGTTTTAAGTTTTGTTTCTGTGAGAGTTGAACACATTATAATGTCAAACAGATTGATGTGGCTCTAGAGTGGTTACGGTTTATATATCGTAAAGTTGAATTTATTTATGCAGATTAGTAGTGCAGTTAGTAATAATAATGATGATTATTTTAATATAAAAACATTAATGATTAATCAATAATCGATCTTTAATTCTTCCAACGATCAATTAAGAAAATTTCATCAAATGCCCATCCCTAGTGTATACATGCACATCAGTATCCCGGTTATTAGTCATATCCCGGTTATGTCAGTATTCGGGATACTGTGTTTACATGTGCACTGAGAAACCGGAACACTCATATCCCTGTATACATGATCAAATGGAGTATCCCGGTTTCTTGAAATAATCTTACAAATGCACAAGTGCAAAAATTAACTTGATTTAAATTAATACACCAGGAAAAATACAAACCATGAACTCCTTTAGCGTTGGAAGCTCGGGAGGTTTAACCAGCGGTGAGATATCCCACAATCCACTGCGCAGATCAAACCCAACAGATTCTCCATTAAAATCTTCTGCATAAATAAACTCAACTTTACAACATATAAACCATAAACACTATAGAACCACATCAGCCCATATAATTCAGCTCTGATCACATTTGTTTACATTATACAGAAACGAAACTTAAAACCACATGGATCATTTGCATAAACTGTAAGTGCCGATAAAAATAGCTCGCTCCTTGTGCCGCTGATGCGATCAGCTTCTTTCGGACTAAAAGACACGACTCAGTGGATTATACGTGTTCTGTTTGTGACAGAGGAGGTGCTAATGATGGTAAGTCTGTTCTGTGCACATATTGTATAGGAAATAGTTCACATTTTAACTTTTCAGCGATTATACGTGTGCAGGTCATACGAGTGCAGATTTAGTGCAGCTCTTTATTTTACAGTCATTTCACTCATGTACAGTCACTTTATTTATGTCGCTACTGTTGTGGTGAAAGGACTGGAAAGTGTTTGTCTTTTGGACACATGTGCACTCAACTTTATGTAGCAGTAACCACATTCTATCAGTATATATCAGCTACAGTATCCTGGTTTCTCATAACCTCAGAACCGGGACACTGTCATAACCGGGACACTGAAACCAGGATTGTGACAAAG
Source organism: Boleophthalmus pectinirostris (assembly GCF_026225935.1). Classification (NCBI taxonomy): domain Eukaryota; kingdom Metazoa; phylum Chordata; class Actinopteri; order Gobiiformes; family Gobiidae; genus Boleophthalmus; species Boleophthalmus pectinirostris. The sequence continues at coordinate 4,686,094 of NW_026571473.1, read as the reverse complement.
AGGGCCTTTGTCCCCATTTTTTCACTTTATTTCATGTACATCTACCTAAATTAACTAAACAGCTAAATAATTACTATGCCAGGTTTGTTTTATTTAGTCTTTGTTTAGTTTAATTGATCACCATTCACACAGTTACTTTAAATTCATTTTATTTGGTTATATCTATTCATTTTGCTTAACTTACCACCTTACCTGTGACTCCACATGGTCTGGAGACAAAAGAGGGGGCGTGTCTATCAGCAGCCATATTTATAGGCTCAGGGGGAGGTGTTGGCCCAGACCATGTGGAGGGAAGCCTCAGATTCTTTTGTTTTATGAAATTGGTTTCAGTGGTTCTAGTTTATTTGGAGCATTGTTAAATTTAAGGGGGGATTCAGGCCTCAGATAAGAATCGTATGTAGCACACCAGGAAAACAGGAAAGTTGCAATAATCGAACCTGTGAGTTGGTGCAGACCCAGGAGGAGGGACTTCCTTTCTGGGCATTATAAAAGTGGAAGCAGTTTAACCAGTCGGGGGATCACCATCAGTGCAGCCGGGTGCCTGTGGGGTATTTTCTTTTGTTCTGTTAATTTCTGTTGCTTTTGCTTTAGTTAAGCACAGTTGTTTTTGTAAATATGTATTTAATTTTGCCCACAACTCGGTGGAGGATGCAATAAATATTTTTTGGTGAAGGTACATTTTTTCCACTTGACTCCAACTTCGACCACTTGGGCCAGCAGTGACATGTTTACTCGGTTTCACTTTTGTTTTTGACACTCTGACCCCTCCTCTAATTTACTAATATGTCACTCCCCTTCAGAGCACTATCACAACACAATCAGAATGCATCTTTCTAATGAAACTACTACACATCGCGTCAGGTTTGTGAAGTTGTAGTGTATTGTTTTGTATCATGTTTTGTATATTTATGTAGCATTGTCGTGGGAGCGTGGATGATGTAGGCTTGTGGGCGGAGCCTTGTACAAACTCATTCTGCTAACTGTAAGGAGGGTTTAAATTGGGCCTGGGAGAGATCACTAGATTAAAACAAAGATGTGTGAATGATAGGGGTGTGCAAAAATATAAAAATATCAATATATCATATAGTTTAATGTGATGATACAGTATCGATATTGTGGGCTGCTGTATCGATATATCACCAAGAGTATTTTTGGTATATTTGACTAAATTATTTTGTTACAGAGCTACAGTTTTGTTGCTTGTTCAGAGGAAGGAAACAAATTTTTGCAACACATTTGACGTTTTCACTGTTTTTAAGCTTAAAATGTTTGTGTTTCATATGAACTTTTCACAGGAAGTGGTTTAGGAAAGACTTTCAATATCAAAACCATGATTTAGCCTTTATTTTTTATTCAATTCAAATCAACTTGAAATATATTGAATCGAAACTGCACTGTATCGAGGTGTGTATTGTATCGTGGTCTTTGTATTGAGGTATGTATCGTATTGGCAACTTCTTAATGATACCCAGTCTTAATGAATGACATCTTAAAGCACTTAAAGCATGTTTTTGATGAGGGACCAATCGTATAACATGGTACAAATCTTCAAAAAGTTGATTTTGCATAACGTCCTCTCTTTAAAACTTAATTATTACATGAAGATAAGTTTGAGTGCAGGCCCTTTTATTTCTTGCAGAAGTTTACCAGTAACTTTGAAGAAGAATTGCTACCTGTCCTTTCAACCATCACGTATTTCCCTGCAATAAAAGCACTGCCACTCAACCTGTCACCATCTGTTTGAAAGAAGTGCTCCTGCTCAAAGAATGTACTCAGCAAATGATGGAGCCACGAGCCGCTGACGAATGGAGACTCAAAGTGTGGGCCACTGAGGGCGTCTACAGAGATGTACTGTAGACTTTTGACGTATACAAAGATTTCTCTGTAAAGAACTGAAAAGAAGACTCCATAAAAGCTGCACATTGGGGCAAAGGATGAATGTAAGCCGGGGGTTTCCAACCTGTCGCTCGGGAGTTTCCAGTAGCTCTCCACCCCCTTTCAATGGACTCCTGAATACTGTGTATTGTACTGAATAAGTCAAATTTGATTAACTGCCATTGTAAAAGTATAATTTTGATGCCCAACTGTGCACTAGTAAATGGATAATAGTTTGTTTTATAGACATCTAGCTGTTTTCCATCTAAGGCTTGTCGTGACTCTTATTTTACTCAATGTCTCTGCGACTGCTTAAATGAGTAGCTCTCTGACATTTCCAATTGGTAAAGAAACTCACCACAGGAAAAAGGTTGGAGACCCCTGACGTAAGATAATATATTTTGTTTTATTTTAGGCAGACAGTTTGTGAACAAGATGAAATTTAGCCTTATCCACATCCAGTGTTGGGAAGGTGACTTTTAAAATGTATTCCCCTACAGATTACAGATTACAGACCCCAAAATGTAGTTTGTAACGCAATCCATTAAATTACTTAAAGTGAGTAACGTAATCTGAATACCTTGGATTACTTGATTTGCTGTAGAGAAGTAAAGACTCGGAAATCTTCACATGAGAAGTTTTGTCTGATAAAAGAAAATAAAAAGCCCAGACTTTACTGAACCACATTAAAAATATTATTGATAGAAGAGGAGGAGACACGTCCACGCAGCAGGATTTAGTCCAGTTAAATCCTGTTAAATCCTGTTAAATCGTGTTTTAGTCCTGGTTTAGACCTGGTTTAGACCTAGTTTAGATCTAGTTTAGACCTATTTTTAGTGCTGGTTGAGTCCTGGTTGAGTCCTGGTTTAGTTTCTGAATACAGTTACTCATAATTTGTACTCTGATTATGTAACTTCGGTACATGTAATCTGTTACTCCCCAACACTGTCCACACATGAGATTCACTGGTAGGGTTGCCAACCATCCCTTGAAAAACGGAATTGTCCCGTACTCGGAAACACCTCCCGTATTGAGCTGAAAAGGGACGCACTTTGTCCCGTATTACCATGAGAATCAAAAATAGAGTGTAGTCAATGGAATGGCGCTTTATAAGAAAATTTACAGTAAACGGCTGTGGGGGTCTGGGCTCCGCGGGTTCTGAGTTCCACCTATGGATCTATTAAAATAACTGGATACAGTATTACTAGCTTGTAGCTGCCTCCAGTTGACGTAATGGTCACTCACTGGTTCTACAGCGGAAAAAATCACATGGGCTGAGAGAAGATTTTTCTCATAGAGCTCAATGTAATCACAAACTGCTCGTGTTCGGCTGACAGGGACCTGCAACTTTCAAAAATGTTGGATTTTGTGGGGATTGACCTATTTTTATATCATACACTTTTTCTCAGCTCAAAATCCTTCAGTTGTCTTAAAAAAGCGCTTTATAATCATTAGCTTCAGCTAAATTCTGCTCTAGCTCCTCTCGCTCTGATTGGTCAAAGCGATCACGTGATCCCGAGCCCGTTCGTGTGCATTCGCGTGTGCCTGCAGGAGAAAAGACACTACTGCACATGCTCAGTCGGCCCACAGCAACCAGAAGTACCTAGTCGGGTTAGGCTAATCTGGGATCATGCGCTATCGAGCTCGGCCCATTGACTTGAATGGGCGGCCATTTTGGAACCTGGGGGCTTGGTTCTGCCCTGGCCGAAGGAGCTCAAATTGACAGCATTTAAACTGGAGCAGTGCTTGGGGGGGTGTGCATGTTCCTTAGCGCTATGTAGCTCAAATCGACGGGTAGCTCAAATCGACAGGACATCGGCCCTGCCAATGAAGTGTCCCTTATTTATTTTTCAGGGAGTCGGCATCCCCATTCACTGGTGCTCAGTCTGTATATTGAAGATGTGAGTCTGATCAGTCTAGGGGCAACTCAGGCAGTGGGACCCATCTCCAGATCTTGGGCTTGGTCCAGTCTTCAGATGGAGGATTCGACCTATTCCTATTGTGCATGTTTTGGGTTGATGCCAGGGGCGACAGTGGTTGAGGTCAGTTAGCAGAAGGTTTATCCACTGATTAGAAGGTTGGCAACATTAATGTGGAGCCCTGACAAAGCAATAGAACACAAAGGAAATAGCATTCACTCTTTTGACTCATTTAAAAATAAAACTGCAGGAGACAAAGTTCAAAAGTCTCAATAAAACCTCAATCTCGAAACCCGAATGAGAACTATTCACGCCCTGTACTCAATGCCAAACAGTGGATTGTGCAGTTTATTTTTGCCAAATTTCAAAAGGTCAGTTTAATTCAGTTACGTTTACATTTATTTGGATGGATTCTAAGACTGATTAATGGCCCACCTGTGGTCAAACTACAAAAGGACGAGCATACACAAACTCACTGTGGCATATAACGACGGCCTAAGGATTTTAATTGAAAAGACCAAGATGGGACAGTGTGAGTCACCAGTTTGTGTCAGGAGGCACTGGAACTTTTCAGGCAAAAATGCGCTGTCTAATGTACAGGTTCATCTGTCGCCTTAATGACTGTGAGAACTAGGGATGTCCCGATCACATTTTTTTGCCCCCAAGTCAGAGTCCTTTGATTTTGAGTATCTGCTGATACCGAGTCCCGATCTGATAGTTCATTTTATAATGTTTTATAGAAGTAAGAGCAAAGAATAAGATCCAGGATGTGAGCAGAGATCAGATTGTGTTGATTTCACTGTGGAATATTTGGGCTGAACTTAGTGTGAAAAATCAAATGTTCAAAACTTTAATTTTCTTAACTTTTCTAACCATGAACCATCATTGTTGAAAATCTTGACTTTTCACAGTCTGGTCTTGGAATGTGTAACTTAGTAAACTTAATGAACTGAACAAAACAAGAACCAGACCAGAATCAGATCAGACCTGAGACTCGACTCTGTACAATCTACACTTTGTAGATTTGATATTATATGTTTGCATGTGCATTACATGTGAAACATTTAGGCTCATCTATAAAATTCAAATAAGACAAGCTCTTGCCAAATAAAATCGAGATGACAGAAGCCCCACAGCCTCTCCCCTGGCCGTCCCCACTCCCCCACACCACCACCACATCCACAAACCCACAGCAGAGCACGTACATCAGTCCCACGGCTCAATACACACTTCATGCCGCTGGACGGACCCTCTCCACCAATAGCTCCAGCTCCACTGCGCAACAACACTGTTTATTTTGCTTGCAACAAACAGCACCGTGCGACGACGCCATCGGCCGCGCAGGTGTGAACATGGGCCACAGAACCAAAGGTAACAGCGCCCGAGCATGACCCAAAAGTCCCAGTACAGCCTCTAGTACAGCAGACGCTGGGACAGTTCGCTCTAACTGGACGTCCCTGAGCAAATCCCACGACTCTGTGTTTTATATACATATATTATTTATCCGATACCTGATCGGAACATAACGTCTCAGTCCGGATCGAGTCCGCAGTCACATGATCAGCGCCGATCTCCGAACACGTGATCAGATCGTGAGAACAGTTTTATCCTGAGCCTGACTAATGGCAAACTCAACCACGAGATACCAGTCTGATCTGTGGAGACGCTGGTGTAGCAGTTTGCTCTGAATATTATGTTTTTGAGTGAGTTTCTATGTTTTGTGTCTTCTTTAACTCTGGACCAAGAGTCTGTAACAAAGTTTGATGATGATGATGATGATGTATTGATACTTTGCAGAGACATCAGCCGGGGGTGTTCTACATGTACCTCTATGGGTTACCATGGCATGTTCAGGAGTTACCATGGTGACACAATGCACACACTAGCAAACACTGACAAAAAAGTTTTAAGACTGTCTCAAAACTCAAGAAAAGAAAGATGTGTAGAGTTTGGTCGACTGATCGGAAGGTTAGCCGCTCGAATCCCGCTCTCGACATAAACGCCATTGGTTGAGCAGGTTGGCGGGACGTTTCCAGCTGATGAGTGTCGCTGTGTCCTTGGGCAAGACACTTAACCCAGCTCGCACCCAGTAACTTTGTGTGTGAATGTTTGAGCAGTTCTTTGATGTAAACACTTTGAAGGTAAAAAACTATTAAACTATTAAAACTATTACTATTAATAAACTACTATATTAAAATCCACCGTGTTAGATATTTCAGGTTTAGATTCATAATACACACTTGTAGCTCCCCTCGCATCCAGCTTTCTCTGCTTTGGTCCGCTCTGTTGTTGCACCAAACATCTTTTCTTGTTTTATTTTGAAGCTTCGCGTTTCGACGTCGTTTGATTGAGTTTGACTGTTTACCCAAGGACGCGCGTGCGCAGTCTCCAGGTGGAGCGAGCATAAGCACTACTGTCTCTGCTGTGATGGAGCGACCTTGGGTTTGTTTCCGATTTAACCAAACCTCGGCACTCTTTCATTCTCAAAGTGTAGTGTTTTTAGGGTTTTTTTTATTTTTTATTTCTGTTTGTAAGATTAGGGCTCCCCGGAGATGCTCGCTCTGTGATCAGGCACGACACGCTTTAAAAGAGGATTTAGTCAAAGCACTCACGCTGGTTTCATTATCAACTGTTATATTTGCACAGTATTACAGGGAGGAGGATGTGGAACACTGCTACAAGGTCATGAATTTATTTATCGCTGTTGATTTTTTTCCCCCTAAATATACAGTATAGTGAGAGATTTCTTCAATCAGTCAAGACACAGTTTGCAGATTCGGAGTTGAGTTGTCAAAAAAATCTATACTCATATGAATTAATAACAAAACTAGATCATTTGTGGTATCAATACTGAAAGAGATCACACAGAAACATGGACCTTTACTGAATTAGAACTAGTGTAAGACCCAGACATGCACTGACAATCATTACTACCAGTGTTCTGTGGAAATGGGCTGTGCTGTCGAAATGATTTTCCAGCAGCCTAAATCGACAGTGACGTTTATCGATTCATGCTGCCCTGTCAAAATAAGATACCTTACGTTTTTCCGTTTACACTTGTATAAATCCAATAAAGTCAAACCCTGACCTCCCCAGTTTGACAACATATTTCTTTGTATTAGAGACACAGTTTGATGTTGTTTGCACACGGTGATCACACTGTATAACTTAGTTATGTACAATTTCAACTCATTTATATGAATATGTATTCTGCTCAAATAGGGCTCTGACTAAAGGAAGCACATAGACAGGCCAATTTAGCCATCAAATAAAGCTCCCACTGTAGAATCACCATTATTCACTAATTTATATCTCTCATTTAATATTATATAATATATATATAATATTATATATATAATTTAACACTAATATATAGCCTGATTCATCAGCCGGTTTCACTTCTTGGTTTATTTAACCAATCGCTGCTATTTGGTCATAACATATGTAATTCGCCAATCCCGTAGGAAGAAGGGCAATAACATCTTTCCCCTTTATAAAATTCACCAAACATTCTCTTCGTTCCGGCTTTAAATCTCTGAAATCGTTGCCAACACAGAATGTCTGTCTTCGTCTACGTCCATCTCGACGCTTTGTTTACTGTTGTGTTGTTTCACAAAAGGGACCCAGACAGACGAGTTTGACGTCATGACTTCACATCTCACAGCTGATAATGTGCACGATCTCCAACTTCCATGGTTCTTGCAAACCATTTAGTGTATTTCCGATTCCTGACCTCGTCGCTGGAGAGAAATTAAACTGAGCGGAGCCACTAGGTGGCACCAGCCTGGCTACATGTCGTAGGCTACAGTGTGAATTTCCTATTATAATATACATGTAGCAATCAAGCCAATGATGTTCATTATGTCTTCTTATATACTTTAACTTCTTAGGTGTATTTACATTGTTGACATGTTTTGGCTGCTAGCTGCAAGCATCTTCAGAACTGTCACCGGTGTTGGTGGTGACGTGTCGCATATCAGCTGTTGTTCCTCCTTTCACACACCTGGGACACCCTCCTCCAGAGAACACCGGCGACGGGAGGCGTGGTCAGTCTGAGCGACCTGCCAGGTCCATCAGGCTGACCACGCCTACAGGAAGTAACAACAGCTGATATGCGACACGTCACCAACAACACCGAGGACAGTTCTGAAGATGCTTGCAGCGAGCAGCCGAAACATGTCAACAAGTAAATACACTTTACTGCATTGTCTTTAAAAAGAACCTAAGAAGTTAAAATACATGTAGCAATATTTTATTTATACAATGCCTTTCTAAACAAAGTTACAATGTTTTCTACATGTGGAAACAAAATCAAATAGGACGTAATGAACTTGTCAAATATTAAATTTAAATTATTCAATCATCTAACATAAGTATTCTGCTACAAATCTAACACGCACATGACGATCTTTAACCGGTGAAAACATACAATAAAACCAATACACTTTTGGTGACAGCGCTTGGACGTAGTGCACATGTATCTTCCCAAACTGGTCCAGAGGAAGAATGCCAGGGCCGAATTTTGTTCCCAGTCCGACCCTGGTAAAACCACCAATATAATATAATCAAACTAGTGGGTGTGTTTTACAAAAAATAAATAAAAGAAGTTCTGTTCATTTTCATTCATTTTTCACTGAGCCTTGTCTTTAGTATTGAAATTGAGTTGAATAAAATTGAATATTGTGTCAGCCCTCATTTGGCTAAAGGCTGAGGGTTCCTCTTGTGAATTCCTCCTGCACGCTTCAGGGACTTATGTCTCTCTGTGGCCTGGGAATGCCTCAGGATCCCCCCAGACCAGCTGGAGGAAGTGTCTGGGGTGAGGGAAGTCTAGGCCTCTCTGTTTAGACTGCTGCTTTCTTGCCCTGGGATGTAGTTCCAGATTTTCCAATCAGAAAGTTACACAACAAAAAGCTGAGCAAAAGTTGTCACAATTTGAAGGTTAATTAAATAGCTGAGTTTGTACAAATGAACTTTTCTTCTGTTGGAATGAACTAAGCCCCGAGGAGGTTATTTAAGTGTGAAGTTAGAAAACTGATATTTTAAAATGTGAAAAATCGTGTCCAACTCATACTGTGGAACCAGAGAGATGTGGGTTGGTAACTTTTCTAGTGGAGGATCCATAACCTGCTTGTCTTTGTGGAGATGTTGTTGCTTTGTCTAGAATGTTCCACGGAAGAGATTAATGCTATTTATCTCAAGGGAGACAACTACAGACGACACTACAGGTCAGATCTATGGAGAGGCAATCCTATTCACAGAAAGTTATTGTATTTTTGAGCAATAGAAACAATGGACGTTGTAATGTAGCCAGTCCATACATGGGCCTAGGGCTAATTAACAAGTGAGGAAATGAGAAATAGAAACAAAGGTTTTCAAAATGTTTACTGAATAATTGAGTGCAGATTGTGAAGTTACCTGCAAAAGAAAAGGAAATAAGTAAAAGGAATAAGTGCATTTAAATTTAAGTAATTGTGTTGGAAATTAGTTGTACTTACCCTCTGGTGCTCCAGTCAAGAGTCCCTGGAGAGCCGGAGCACCTTAAGAAGGTTCCGGGCCAGCCAACCATGTTGTTTGGAGGAGGAAGCACAGATTTTTAACTTTTTCTATTTAGTATTTTAAAATGGTTATTAAACACTGCTAATTTAAGTAAAAGATATTTTATTATTTTTGTAGTATTTTTGGCACTGTTTTGATAGCTAACTTTTAAATATTTGGAACTTACCTGGTCGTTAAAGTGGGCTCACCCAATTAGGACAGGACCTTTAAAAGAAGTCAGCCTCAACTTGTTCAGGAACAGGTGCTGTGTGAGCGCAGGTAACTGTCATACCTGTTTTTAACCTTTTTTGGGGGACTTTTGTAAATAGTTTTCCATCTTTTTGTCTGGAATAAATGCACTGGGATCTGCACTATAAGTCGGCTCAACTTGACTCTGTTCCTCTAAAACCGCTAAGGTTGCTATCCAGGCTATTACAAACATAATGATTAAATGCTGCATAGATGTGTTATGTAGATGTCATACCATGGAACATTCCAGGCTAAGCAATAACATCTCCATGGAGACATGCAGCTCCATCAGAAAAGTTGCGCAGTGCACCTTTAAATCCTCACAAACTCCATTATGGTGCATAACCTGAAACATGCACAATATGTAAACTCCTCCAGCTGAGGTAAATCCTGACCAAGACCCTCTGAAGATCTGGAGATGGTTCAGTTAGAATGTCACCGCCAACCTGTAGGTCAGTGGATCTCACCGCTCAACCAATATGTTTATGCAAGAGTGGGATTCAAACCGCCAACCTTCAGGTCAGTGGACAAACACTACTACACTACAACCCGAGGAGGAGACCGATTGAAATGTCTTTTTCAAAGAGAGACGTTCTGGATCCACACGCTGAAGGCCACGGTCCACCCTGGTCTGAATGAAGAGGTGGATTTTTCATCCTTCCCCTGACTGTAGCTCCCCCTTCTGTCCATTTGAACTATTTGAACTACTTGAACTATTAAGCTGTGTCCACAATTAATGGGGTCCATTAAGCCTCTTCATGTATGACCCCCCCCCGCCCCGTCACACCTGCTGCTCACTCAATCAGCCCTGATGAAGACTAGTAGTAGTTGAAACACGCTGACGTGACTATTGATAAATTCACCGCAAATCAGAGTGCCTTTGCCATCCTTTTTCCTCTCCACTACTACTATACTCTGATATACTTATTTATTACTCTGATATACTGTATTTATATTACAATATTTCTGTTTTTTAATTACTTGTACATATACATTTAGATAATTATGTCTTGTTCGATACCAATCTCTTGCTACTTTCTTATTGCTACTTATTTTTAAGTTTTATTATGATTTTTATATTTTTTTTTAACTTTCTGTTACTGTAATATATTGTAATGTGTACTTTACTATATCCAAGTAATTTCCTTTCTGGAAGTAAATGTCGCATAGATTTTACTTGTGTTCGAAAAGGAGTAGGAGGAAGTAAATACTTATTTAACCCCACCCCTTTTCTACTGTCCCAAATTAACTAAGAACATATAGTCTCCTCATCCAGTATTTTGAAATAATCACTTTAACTGTACTTTTACATACACGTATATTTGGATAAAGTTTTCTATTTTCATGTTGTTCCATAATTTGACACCACAAACAGAGATACAAAAACTCTTGTTGTTCAAGCACGAGGCACTTGAAAGTTTAAAAAGCCTCTTTAATCATAGTTGCCTTCCCTTACACAAAAAAGAAGTTGGATATTTTTTGATAATTGATTACTTTTAGCCTTATACATGACTTGTGCAGTTTGGTACATAGTCAAATCATTCAATTTAAGTCATTTGGTGTGAATAAAAAATGGATTAGTGCGGTCATGAAATTTGACATTATAAATAGTTCTTATTGCTTTCTTGAAGTTTCATCGATGGTTCTTTTGTGGTGGTGGTTTTATAGTTATTGCCCCAAATTTCTGCACAGTTTGTTAAATATGGTCAAACCAGTGAGCAATAAAGCATGTGTAGTGCACTATGATCCAAAACATGCTTTTGTTTAATATAAAATGCAATGCTTTTTGTTATTTTATCATGTTTATATATTGGAGATGGGCTTTCCACTTGATCTTTTCATCAGTTATGAGCCCTAAAAATGTATTCTCCTTGACCTGCTCGATACTTACACCTTGTATCTGTAACTGTATTTTTTCTTCGTTATAGTTCCCAAATAGCATTATTTTAGTTTTATTCAAATTTAGAGATAATTTATTTGTATCAAGCCATATTTTCATAGTATTATTTCAGATGTTATATCAGATAATTGTTGTATACTCTCTGCATAACAAAATAAATGTGTGTCATCTGTGAATAACACTGCTTTAAACAATAGACACTTTGTATAGATCGATGTATAAAATAAATTATTTAGGTCCTAACACGGACTCTTGTGGCGCCCACAGATAATGTCGTCATATGAAGAGCAGTGTTCCCCCAGTTTGACAAACTGGTAAACTCTTATTCCAAACCTTTTTTTTTGAATAATAACTGATGGTTTATTGTAACAAAAGCCTTTTTTAAATCTATGTATAAACCCGCTGTTATTCTCCTTTGATAGATGTGGTTGGTTATTACTTCAGTTGAGTCCATCAGAGTGATGTTGATCTACTGGTTCTGAATCCGTACTGACTGTCGCTGAGGAGGTTGTGTTGATCTATGAATTTTTCCAGTCTGGTGTTGTAAAGTTGTTCTAATGTTTTTGAGAATTGTGGTGGTAAAGACACTGCTCTGTAGTTGGTAATTTCCTGCTTGTTTCCAGATTTAAATAAAGATATGACTTTTGCTCTTTTCCTCTGCAGTGGAACTGTACCAGTCTGAAATGATAGATTGAAGACGTGTGTTAATAGTTTTGCAACTGCTGTAATTATTTGTTTTATCAGTGCCATATCCAAATCATAATAATCAGTTGATTTCTTATTTTTACATTTCATGAGTACGTATGCTGACAATTTCAATTTCATCCACAGGGCCAATAAACATGGAGTGGGGGTTTCTGTCAGTTGTTGTTGACTTTCCTCTGTATGTTCAGGGATTTTGGCCGCCAGATCTGGACCCACATTAGTGAAGAACCGATTGAAGTTATTTGCCACTTCTTCCATGTTATATTCATCTGTGTTATTATATGTAAAGAATTTAAGATTGCTATGATCATTATGCTGTAATTTGCACTTTTTAAGTGCTTTCAGAAAACTCGCATGCTAAGACACACTTCCTTATTATGACTAAATATATTTTGACCTCAGGAACGTCTTATACAATATGTCTGTACTGGACTGTGGGGAAGCTGGACAAAGTGGTCAAAATAGGAGGCAGATGCAACAAAAAAGTGTCTTTACCCTAATGATGTTACGAGATGTGCCGAGGCTTCGAAGCGTGTGTCGAGTAATCCAGAAAGTCTACGGTGAAGCTCGTATCGAGGCTTGTATCGTGACGTATGTGGTGACATTCGAAGCCTCGTGAACCGCCCGAACCACGTGACTGCTTCAGGAAGTGGTTCACGGATTTGGCGCGATTCGAAACATAAGGGCCAAAGAAACACAACGGATTCACCCAAAACATTTTGTAGTTTTGGGTTATTGCGAGTTTGGCACATTCTATTTGAGATTCTTTTTTTTTTTTTTTGCGTTGGAGTCGGCAAGTGGCTTTTCTCTGCATGCCTGTTTCATCTGTGCACTGTGAAAGGGTTTTTTCAAAAGCAGGGGAAATTCTCTGTAAAAAAGAAACCGTCTGAGTCCAAATACTGTGGAGAAATTTATATTTTTTTAAATAAAAATGAATAAAATGAACATATTTTGCCATCCATATTGTCGCATAAGCACAGACATAAAGCATAGTCACATTACATCCTGATCTCCAATTTGTTCCTATTTTTTCTTTTAATCTGACCTTTATATCATGAAAAATGATGAAATATTTAATCATTCGTTTGTTCAATAATAAATGTTTCCATCAGAACCTCGATGATCATGTTGATTGTTCTATTTTCACTCTGCCTGTTATACATTTTTTGGTCACTTGATGGCGCAGTGGAGCAAATGAAGCACCTTGAAGCATCGGCTCAAGAGTCGAGCAAATGGCTGGAACACTTCAGTGCTTCATGGGGCTTCATCTCGACATCACTACTTTACCCAGACAAAATTTATTTTAAAACAGACTTCCGGTGTACGCTCAAATAAAGTACAAAAAAACAGAAAATAAGTGACTCAAATCAACAAACACCAAACAACCTGCACAGAAGTCTCTCCCCAACTGATGACACCTGCTTTGCTTTTATACCCCACCCAGCAGGAAATACCTCCCCCAGGTGAGTGTCCAGGTAACTCCCAAAGCAAAGCAAGTCCCCTTTCAAAATCAAAATGTTTAACATAAACTAATGTGATTTGGAAATGAGACAAAGGCCCATTTTGTCACGTGGACCAAGACATATTCTGCTCAGACACATGGGAGAAAATGGGTACAGGGCTTTGAATAAGTGGCAGCTGCAGTCAGAAATCACTTCGGGTCAGAACGACGCTAATTGAAGTTTGAATATTCTATCTTTTAATCCCCTTTGTTGGTTTATGGACTGTTAATTATGTGAGAAAAGCAAACAGAATGAGCTGATGTCGACAGGATTAAGTGTTTTGTGACAGTTGCTCTCGCGGCTCTTTGTTTGTGTGTCAGGGATTTGGAGGTTTCATATTTCCCTTTTGTTTGTGTGTTTTTCAGATTTGTATGAGTTCTGCCTCAAGCGGCACTTTTACTGTACAAGAACAAAGCTCCGACACAAGGGTGGAAAAACTCTCTTCTAATGAATTTATTTGGTATTGATTGGTAACAATTATATTTTCTGTCTATTAAAAATGACCTTTAAAAGGATGTTCTGATGTTTCCTCAGCACAAACAGACCTGGAGTTGTTTTGTTTCATTCACACATGTTTAACACACAAACCCTGCAGATTTAGGCTGAGTTCTTCTCTCAAACACTCTGTTACACCTTGTGATGTCATGTGGTAATACAGGAAGTGCTCCACTGTGTTTTTAAACTCAATACACCTTCGCTGGATTAATCTGGGTGATTTCAGATCTGGAATATCCAATCTACTGAACTGAAGGTAATTGAATGTAGCTATTAGTCAAAAAATTACCACTTCATGACGTCACAAGGTGGAATAGAGCATTTGGAGCTTTGGAAATTTAAACAGGGAATGTTAATGACATCAGCTAGAAGGTGAGACATGCTCCTCTCAGTTTTGGAGATGAGCGCACCTGAATCCCATTCCAAACAAGATCTGACTCATCAATTGGCTGCTTGCACTGAAAGATCAACTTAAAAAAAAATAAAAAAGACAATCATTGTGATAAACTGTTAAGGACACAGTTGGATTTTGCTTAATCAGACCTTTTGACATGCACACTTAATATAGATGGAAAAAAACAGTATTGTGTCATGTCATATTTAAATGTAGTTAATATGATTGACTGAGATTCAGGAGCAGGACCACACCTCAGCCGTCCTCTCCTCTCACCAGTGAACCACAACTCACCTCCACCACGCCTCGAATTTCCCAGAAGCCTGTATGTAGCAGCCTTTCCCATCATCCCAGTTTGTCTCTGCTAAGTCGACCCCACCCTCCCATCCCCTATTTTGTCTTTCAGTCATAAGACCACTACAAGGGGCGTCCCGTTCCGGCTGGGCCAGTTGTACATTGAGACGGATCCCCCACCCATAGTCTCAACCAGCCATCTCTGCTCCGCTTCGTACATTATCAATAAAATTATGTATATATGTCATTTTAAACACTTTGAAAATGTACACTAAAAATCATTCAAACATGCTTTTTCAGACTTAAAACATTCAAAACTGCATTTAAAATTCAAAATCTGATGAAACTAATGATCTTCCATAGCAGATTTGTTTCTTTTATAGCTGCAGTCGTTATAAATGAATATTGCGATTTTAAAAAGTACAAAACACAACAGAATAATCCACGGGTGTCATAGATTATAACCAGAGCAGACGCAAGCACGATATGTCTTCTTTAGGAAAAAGTATAGCTGTGGGAAAAGTGAAAAAAGAGTCTGTGTTTTTGTAGAGTGTGAAAAATATGCTAAAGTTGAGAGACGAAACATACATTAATTGTTGGTGTCTGGTTGTCATAGAGCTAAACCCCAGCTGTTGGTGCAGGCGCCTGTAGCTGAGCCTGTAGCTGACTCATTGTTCTGTCGCTCCTCCGCGCTTCTTTCATATATAACACCGCCTTTAATTCATTTCTCACTTTGAACGCACAAATTGTTTCCGGGCTAAGACTCGAGAGGGATTCGGAGTAACATTTTAATCTGCCCAGGCTTTCTGCTTCACTGTGTCCTAATAGAAACGAGTCAAAAAGAGTCGTAATGCTTTATCGGAGGAGTACAGGCGCCGATCTGCGCGGAGACGGAGAATTCAGACTTATATAAGACCGGGACACGTTCATGAAGGACCAGCCAACAAATGGACAAAGGGAAAAGAACGGTCAAAAGTACATCTCAATTCAAACATGGATGAAGAGGAGTCGATTGAGCTGTTTGGTAATACTTCACACAATTTACACCAAAGCAGCAAAAGCTCATTTACGATCTACATCAGTTTTATGTCAGACAATATTTCGGCTTATGGGAGGAGGCGCAGTGTGCAGTTTAGTGGTTTAGTCCTGGTTTTAGTTTTGTTCTGGTTTAGTCTGGAAAACAGACTAAACTATACAGAACATACTCTAAACTAAGAAGCAAAACAACAGACAACGAGTTCTGTACCACAAAATGGGTCACGCAGGCTTACACAAAACGAGTGGTAAAACTAAGGGACGCACAAAACTAAAAGTCAAGTGCCCCAAATTAAACCACATAAGCCCACAAACAAAATTGAGTGACCAAATTAAAAACAGAACTAAACTATAGGCGAGTTTCAGCTGACGTCATTGTTATTAAAAGCCCGCGTTGCATGCTGGGAAATATTTTGGTCAGAGGCAAGAAACATGATAGCGGTCAAACACAGTGCGTAACCTCGCGTATTTATTCCCAATAATGGTAAATTCCTGCTGCATTATCGGATGCACAAATAGAAGCAAAATGTCTTTTTCGTATTCCAAGTGAAAAGATCCGCTAACGGTGAATTAAACGGCTTTCAAACATCCGCAGAGCAAACGGAGAAGATCCTAACAAACCGTGGACTTCAACAAGTTCAACAACACATCGAGACTCTTGGAGGTTTTCATCTTTTCTGCTGTGAATGGCCCAGGAGTTTCCACCAAGTCATTGTGGATATCGCCGAAGTGAATATTTGTCCAGGTAGTTGGTGATTCCGACCAGAAGTTTGGTTTGGTCCAGGCTTTTGTCGGGGTTGAAAAGGGTGATTTGGCTCCATCGATGCTTATGACCAATTTCTGGTCAAATGGTCTTGGGTCCTCTGCCGTTAGAGTGGATAAATAACCGGGATCAATACCCTTTACGTGCTTTCTCACTCCGTCCGTCATGTTGAATTAGTGTTTCTTGCTGCCGACCAAAATGATTCCCAGCATGCAACGCGCGCTTTTGTCAACATTGAAACTCGCCTATAGAACTACACACACAAACACAAACAGGCATACAGGCCACCAAGGCCAACAGCCCTAAACAGGTGCAGGCAATCTTCTTAAACAGGGGGCAGTGGCTGCAGGTGAGGGGGGCGTAGACATGCCCCACCAATCACGAACCAGGACTCCCACAGCAGCAATCAAGGTGTTCCAGCAAAATAATTTGAAATACACAAGACAAATTACAATTTAATTCCTGGGGCTGTAACAACATGTACAGTACATGTACATGGAAGTATCCATGTACTGCAGTCAGACTGTGGACAGCACATTTGAGAGGAACATTACAGTGGACTGGAGATATTTAGGCAAATGTGTCATCTTCATTTTGTCCAGAGTCTCGGAAAATCATGTGCACCTTTTAAAAAGGAACTACAGAAGTTTAAAAGTTCACGTTTAAGACTTTTCTCCTTCTATATGGCCACAATCACTGAGGCTGGAGCTGTGGTCAGTGCTGTGACCTAATGTTAATGCTTTTCATTTGAGCTCATGTAAAGGAGATCAGAAGCACAAGAGCACACATTTCTTGAAGTAATCTTGTATTATTGTACTTCCATGGTCAAATCCCACAGGGACTAAGGTGAACAGAGAAACAGGCTAACCTTACCTTTTCACACAAGTGTCCTAGTCCAGGTCAGGGAGTGGTCAGAAGAAATCTGCTGAAAAATTCTCAAAGTGACGTTCTCTTTATTGGGAAAATGTTGAAAGTATTTCTCAAGTGCAGGGGCTTGACCAGAGCCGAAGTTCCAGAATTTGCAGTGGCTCAAAACACTTAAAACACTTACATGCGCTAAGCAACAGGAGCGCTGTGCACACTGACGTCAGGATACACACATCTGTGGACAGCTCATCTCTGATAGTTTTCTAGAGCAGTGGTCCCCAAACTTTTTTGTGCCACGGACCGGTTGTGTCCGACAATATTTCGCGGACCGGGGTGGGAGGGATGGGGCATATGGGAGGAAGCGCGGTGGTATAGTCCTGGTTTAGTCCTGGTTTTAGTTCTGTTTTAGAGGCGCAGTCCGTGCAGCGTAGTGGAGGGCGTTGGGGACCCCTGTTCCATCAGTATATATATATAATTAGTATAGTGGTATATATCAGTACTGGGGTGAGCATTTAAAATCACAGCTGCACTGAACGTTCTTTGGAGAAAAAATAAAAGCCTAATCCGTTTCAACTATTTCGACCACATGGGGTCTTTTGATGGCTTTGTCCTGGCTATTGTCTCATGTTGGCTTACTGGTGTTGTTACTATGGAAACAGCAGTTTAGGAGTCAGTGGACGTTCTATGATGTGGTGGGCTGAATATGAACCTCCCAGAGAAACATGAGCACAAACCAAAACCAACGCTAGTGCAACTCTCTGTAGTCACCCAGAGCCGGCCTCATCATAATCCCCCACAAAGGCTTTCTGACGCTTTGATAACGCCGCTCTGAGACTGTGGGCAGGTTTGGAAACTCAAGTTCAAGTTAAATACTACGATATTTTCTGATCTGTTCTAATTGTTTCCTCATCAAACAGACCTGGAGTTGTGTTTTGTTTCACACGTTGAACACACAAACACACACCTCATACTCTTCTCTCAAACAAAAAAAAGGGTTCTACCTTGTGATGTGGTAATACAGGAAGTGCTCCACTGTGTCTTTAAACTCCACACACCTAAGATCAGTCCCGGTTTTGAGCCCTGTGTCCCTTGTCCCAGCAGATTTATACAAAACCACTGATTTGTCCCAGTTTTATACAAGAAATGTCCCAGGTGTCCCTATTTTGACCAATTTGCCAACAGCAAAGAGAGGCAAAATATTGTCATTTGTTACGGTAAAATACAGAAAAATTGAAGGTTTGTTAATGCTAATTTATAGGGTGACCAGAATTTCACAATAAAAAACTGGGGCTTCCCTGGTTTGTGGTGGTTGGTAATAAGAAAAAAATTGTGAAACAAGAGCGTAATTAAGGAAAATTGTTCTGCACAGAAGATTCGTGACCAACATGTGAGTCAGTATAATCACATTTTCTCTGTGATTTGGACATTTTTAAGCAGCTTTTCTGTATTTGATCAAAACAAATGACAATGTATGCCTCTTTTTACTGTTCTGGTATCAAATTGGCCAAAAATAGGAACACCTGGGATATTTCTTGTATAAAAAGTGTTGGTCAAAGAGGCAGGTAAAACTGCAGTCTTACAGCAGTCCCAGCTGCAGGACATCTACAACAGAAGGGTGATTTGCAAGGCCCAGCAAATACTGGAGAGCCCCGAGCCCCCGCTCTGTGAGGAGTTTAACCTCCTTCCTTCTGAGAAGGCCCCAGATCAAAACTCAGAAGGCTCAGACTTCCTTTATTTCCGAAGCCATAACCAAGGATGAATCTTACAGCCTGGATGAGTCATGGTGAAATGTGGTCACATCTCCTGTTCTTTTTTTAGACAGTTTTTAAGGGAATGTTTGTTGAGTTAAGCTTAAGCTGTGGCTTAGTGTTCCAGAGTTATATTGTGTGTCTACTAGGGGTGTAACGATACAAAAATCACAATTCGGTACGTAGCTCGGTTTTGAGGTCACGGTTCAGTTCTTTTTCGGTTCAGTTTGGGAACAAAATACAAAACCATTCACTTCTATATTTGTTTTTATTAAACCAACAATTAGTTTTAACATTATACAAACGGGAAAATAAAAATAAATGCAAAGAGCTGCTTGGTAATACTAATAAGTTAAATAAAATATTCTCAAATAATAAAACAAATGTATGAAATATATATACTATAAATAAATTCCTTGTAAACAGTAAACTAACAGTTCCAGCATGAAGTTTAATAGTAAAATGTGAGGCTGAATACAGGCGAACCATTTGAGAAAGCACCATCAGAGGAGCTGTCTACACCAGGAGCAGAGAGACGTCCACCACCACCAGGAACCACCACAGGGTCCAGGGGAGAGATGAAGCCCAAGCACCTGACAGGCCCACAGCACCATGCCCTCCACCCAGGAGCACAAAAAATAAGCACTCGCGAAGATCCAGTTTATCCTAAAGAACAGCCACAGCACGAACCCCGACTTCCTGATGCACAGGGCTCCTACAGAGGAAACACTGGAAATCCTAAAAATATGTCTAAAATAAATAAATATAATAAAATTAATACAATAGAAACAAGTAAAAGTATACGATTTCAATCAAAAGCTGAGCTAAAAAGGTGGGTCTTGAGCCTACTCTTAAAAACATGAACGTTCTCTGCAGTTGTTGTCAAGGCGGCCACCCTAACTATAAAGCGCTGTGGGAAACATTGCCACTCCAATCACGGATGAGTCCCCTCGTGAATATTAAAAAGCCAAGCCTCTATGTAGCTGCACATATAGTGGTGGAATGTAAACACACACAAATTGGTTTGGTGCAGGTCTGTGCACGACTGAATTCACGCAAACATCCTGTACCAAAACGGTTCAGTACAAATACATGTACCGTTACACCCATAATGTCTACTGTATGACACTGCTGCACAACTATTTCACTCTGGGATAATAATGAAGTTTAAAGTTGAAATCACTGGTTTTGCCTAAATCTGCTTGGACAGAGGACACAGGACAGTCCCGAGTAAATAGGAACATGTGGTCACCCTACTAATTCAGCATTTCCAAAACAATAAAAGGTACCATGGTGATCTAAATACGGTATGTGTTAGCAGGTAATACCTCACTGAAGTAAAACAGGTCCTCTTTAAGAATCATCTGACACATGCTGCTTCATAATGCCTCTCCGGGACGTCGGCAATCTGTAAAAGCTCCATTTTGTATTTTTGTTTTTTAGCTTTGAGTTATTTCTAAAGCGTGACACAGGCAGATGAAGAGCCCCGAAAATATGATCTTTAATACAGTCTTAAAGCCACCTCAATCCACCCCGATCCTTTTCTATGGCCCCATACCGTCAGAGGAAAACCAAAGCCCTGACAGACAGAAACAAAGACGCCAACATGTGGAACAGCGTGTGTGCAGAAATCCTCTTCACATTGAATTTGGATGCGTTTTGGATGCTGGCCTGTCTCCGCGCTCCCATGATGCCTCTGCACTTATCCAGCCATTAATTGAGCTTATGTTGGATCGTGTGTGGGAGAGAGAGTGAGACGAAAACCCAATCTGTTTTCAGCGTGCGTGTGTCTCGCCTGATCAGTGCGAAAAGGAGCAGAACGAAGCCAGGAGTCGTGGAGAGGGTGCTAACTTTGCACAGAGGAAATGTGGAAGCATAATGTATTTAAATGAGCTGCGTGTCAGGCTTAAAGGAGCATTAGGTACATTTTCCTGTGGAGGGTCCGTCGACTGTTTTTCTTCCACGGAGATGTTACTGCTTTGTCTGGAATGTTTCACAGTATGGTTTTAAACATTTCAGTGCTCATGGAATCCAAACCAGGCCAAGATACAAGTCAGAGGCGACCCCGCTCACAGTCACAATGTCTGTTTTTCTAGGTATTTTTGGGCTATAAAACCACCTGTAATTGAATAAATGTAAAGTATGGCTTTTTAATGTCATACTGTGGAATACACAGTGTTGGGGAGTAACAGATTACATGTACCAGCGTTACGTAATCAGAGTACAAATTATGAGTAACTATTCGGTTACTCTTACTGTTTCAATTAGTGGTAATTGGATTACAGTTACTTTGGAATTATTTTCCTGTTTTCACATTTTGTGCTACATCCCATTTATTTTTTTATTTCAGTAATTCCACTCATTTCTGGAAACCCAAACAGGAAGCGGCAATAAGATCTTGTAAACGTCATGTTAAAGTTGGCGGCGTCAGTCACACAATGGACAAGGTCGAAGAGCCAGTAGAACAGAGGCAGCAGTGCACAGGTAAACACATTTGTGTCTTGGAAATTCTTCTCCCAACGTGAAATATAAAAGAAAATAACAAATATAAAATCGCCTACAACTTAAACGTCAAACCAGAGCTACTGGCACTGGTGAAAACAACCTGCACAGACTCATGATGTCTGCACTACTGTCCTATAGTGACCTGCCACATGAGGGGACACACACACAAACACACACCTTCATCATCATCATCATCAACCTGAGAACGCACGGACCACGTCTCCTTCTGTAGACACTGCGTGGACACCGCCGTCCTCCCGTGCGCTGCGTGTGGACCGTGTTTTCTCGCGTACGATGCGTAAACCGCGTTTCCTCCTGTGAGCCTCTAAACCAGAACTAACACCAAGACTAAAACCAGGACTAACCCAGTCCAGGACTAAACCAGGACTAAACCAGGACTTAAACCAGATCTAAACAATATGACACCTAACAGTAGGTTGGACATAATTTGATCTCATATAAAAATAATTTCTCTAGCTTGTTATTGTCTTTTAACAGACAAAACATCTTCTGTTAACATATCCCAGTCTTTCTTTCTCTACAGCAAACTGTTGCTTATTCATGGAGACTTGGGCTCAACAGCCAATTTGAAGAGAACAAACATGAATTTTCAGGATGCGGTTGCTATATTCATGTAGTTTTAAAAAGCACGACAATATCAAAGTAATCCAAAGTATTCAGATTACGTTACTCACTAAGTAATTTAATGGATTCCGTTACAAACTACATTTTGAGGTATGTAATCTGTAATCTGTAGGGGAATACATTTTAAAAGTCACCTTCCCAACACTGGGAATATAATAATTATGAACCCTCCAACCACAAAGTTACACAATGCATTTTTAAACTTCCTAACAGAATAAATCTTCTCCACAGTAAAACGTGCACTATAAGAGACATTTATTTAAAAAAGCAACTCAGGTTGACAACATTGCACATTTTCAGAAGACATCACAACATTCTATAGGCCAAAATGATTTAATACAGATGGGGGCAGGTCAAATTCATATTAAAATGCAGCTTTCCGTTGTAATACAGTGAGTTCTTGGGTCTAGTCACTATTGCTGGACGTACGCTGTGCGATATTTTCGATGGTTTCATTCAGCCCCAGCTCACACTGTATGATCAAATCACAGGGTTTAAAAGTTAACAGCTCACGATTCATGTTCTCATACTTTACGAACTACTCCAACAGCGAGTCCTGCACGGGTCCATTTTTGGAGACCCGCACTCTCCTGCACCTGTGCAGTACAGCCCCACACCCGCCCCTTAACCAGTGATGATATCAAAGTTAAATCCACATTCCACCTGTTACCCGCCTGTGCCCCTGATAAATAACACAAATTAAAAGCATTCTAATGCCACCAGTTCGCCAACCCAACTTTTATCTCGTCCGTCATGCCGATGCTCCTCAAACCATGAATGCTGCTACGGAAAATTGCTGCGGTCGTTGTTAAGTGAGGTAGGCTATAGTTTATTATTGTATATTGTAGCACCTGTAGACGACTGAACACACTGTGATTACTACAATTTATACATGATAGTCTAAGATATATATGTGTGTGTGTGCGTGTGCGTGTGTGTGTGTACAGTGTTGGGAAGGTGACTTTTAAAATATATTCCCCTACAGATTACATACCCCAAAATGTAGTTTGTAATTTACTTAATTACTTAAAGTGAGTAACATAATCTGAATACTTTGGATTACTTGATATTGTCGTGCTTTTTAAAACTACATGAAAGTAGCAACCACATCCTGAAAATTCATGTTTGTTCTCTTCAAACTGTTTATTGAGCCCAAGTCTCCACGAATAAGCAACTTTTTTTACTGTAGAGAAGCAAAGACCAGGATAACAATGTTTTGTCTGCTTAAAGAAAATAAAAAGCTCAGTGTTTCCTTAATTATATTAAAAATATTATTGATAGAGAAATGCTTTTTATGAGATCACCTTAATTATGTCCACCCTACTGTTAGTGTCATTATTTATAAAAACTATATAGGCAAGGCAAGTTTATTTGTATAGCACAATTCGTACACAAAGTAATTCAAAGTGCTTTACAGAATAAGAAATACATTAAAATCATAATAAAAACAAATCAAAACATAAATAATCGTGAAGATTAAATAAAAAAAAAAGAGACATAAATTGGAGAGAAGTGTGCGGAATGAAAACCTTTCAGTTATATGCACAGTTAAACAGAAATGTTTTGAGCCTGGATTTAAACAGCGTCACAGAAGAGTCTGTCTCACATGTTCAGACTGTTCCAGGTTTTAGCTGCATGAACCTGAAACTCTGACTCCCCTTGTTTAGTCGTGACTCTGGGCACCAGCAGGAGGTCGGTCCCTGAGTCCTCAGAGTGTGAGATGGTTCATATGACACTAACATGTCACAGATGTACTTTGGTGCTCGGCCATGGAGAGACTTGTACACAAGCAGAGCTGCTTTAAAGTCTATTCTCTGTATATATATCACTTTCAGTACAAACAAAGGCACCAGCCCAGTAAAAATCAGCAATATTGGATGTTTTTTACTCAAAATGATGCAGACTCAGATTATTATCAACACCGATTATTAACAACCTCGTCCATTGTGCGACTGATGCCACCAACGTTAAAAAGATGTTTACGTCGCTCTTATTGCTGCATTCTGTTTGGGCTTCCGGCAATGAGTGGAATTACAGAAATAAAATTTAAAAAGGGATATAGGCCAAAATGTGAAAACAGGAAAATAACGCCATGTAATCCATTTATTTCAACAAAGTAACTGTAATCCAGTTAACATTCACTGAAACAGTAACTGTAACTGATTACAGTTATTCTTAATTTGTACTCTGATTACATAACTCCGGTACATGTAATCTGTTACTCCCCAACACTGTATGTGAATTCACCTGATCCACCTGTGTGTAATCACTACTAACCGCTGAGTACCTGTAAACGCACGAATACACACAATCAAGCCAAAACTCGGCCCGATCCCAAAAACATGAGTCACACGAGTGAAAAATCTGTTCAAAAAGAGCCAAAAATCTCACAGTGCACACCAGGCTTAATAGAAATGGTCAGGTTCCACATTTGTGCATTTACCTTTTAGATATTTCAGGGCAAAACAATACAATCAACTGAGAAATCTGGCTCTTGTCTCATCTGGGAGTATGATGTCATCCCGTTCTACAATCTGAAAACTACCAATAAAAGTCTTATTGGAGTTGTAGGAAATAGATTCAGTTCAAATGTTCAGTCTCTGGCCATATTTTTTAAAGGGTCCATGGTAAAAGGAAAATGGTCACATTTTTATCGAGCGCTTTTCCGCTTTTACCACTCACTTCTTCACACACACATTCAGAACTGGGGGCGAGATGAGTTAAGTGTCTTGCCTAAGGACACAACAACGACATTCATCTGTGGGACTATAGATCTGACCAGTGCTCAACCAATGATATTTATGTCGACAGCGGGATTCGAACTGCCAACCTGAAGTGGTGTGATGAAGCCGCTGTGGTGATAAATGATCGTTATCATTTATGGACATCGTAAATCTGGAACTTTCTGTGGCAAAAATGCACGGAGCTAAATCTGGAACAATGAAAGCCTGACGGGAACTGGCAGAAAAGATCAAATCGTGGATGTGACGAATCAAGTTGGGGAATAAATTTAAACTGGCCTGTAAATCAAATCCCTGTACAACTGGTAGTGGGAGTTTTCAGATTCAGATGTGATGGTGTCAGACTCTCTAAAGAGGAGCAAGAGCCAGTTTTTCCTATACTGATAACTGTTGTAACTTGTGTTTTAATATGTTATTGTTATTGAAAATATGGGTTTGTATTTGGTTTGAATATGAAATGAACGCAGCTAAGAAGGCACACTAAATCTATCATATATATTATAACTAGTGCTGTCATGCGATAAAAAAAAATTGAGAGATTAATTATCATCTGTAATTAATTAATCTAATTCATCTCTTTTTAATATCACCTAAACAATTGCTGAGAAAAGCTTCAACTTGAGGTATTTATTTAAATTCATTATTACATTATTGTGGCAGATCAAAAGACTGATATAGAACAAAAAAAAAGTGACTTTATAAAGTCATTTATTGTTAAACAAACTTTAACAGATGCAGTCACTTACATTCCACAGTATCATCATTATTATTACTATTACTAATCTGCAGTGTTGGGAAGGTGACTTTTAAAATGTATTCCCCTACAGATTACAGATTACATACCCCAAAATGTAGTTTGTAACAGAATCCATTTAATTACTTAAAGTGAGTAACGTAATCTGAATACTTTGGATTACTTGATATTGTCATGCTTTTTAAAACTACATGAATGTAGCGACCACATCCTGAAAATTCATTCAAACTGTCTGAGCCCAGGTCTCCATGAATAAACAACTGTTTGCTGTAAAGTAGCAAAGACGAGGAAATCTTAACATAAGATGTTTTGTCTGTCTCAGTCTTTCCTTAACCATATTAAAAATATTATTCATAGAGAAATGCTTTATATATGATATCACTGGTTTTAGTCCTGGTTTAGACCTGCTTTAGTCCTACTTTAGTCCTGGTTTAGTCCTGGACTGGTTTAGTCCCGGTTTTATTCCTGGTGTTAGTTCTGGTATAGAGGCTCACAGGAGGAAGCGCGGTTTATGCGGCGTACGCGAGAAAACACGGTCCACACGCGGCGCGCGGGAGGACGGCGGTGTCCGCGCAGTAACTAAAACTTAACTGGAAAGAACAAATACAATATATACAGACGAAAATTTAAAAAAACATAGCAGTATTAGGTAAGGTCAAATATTTTCTGGACAATAAAGCTCTACATACACTTTATTGTTCCTTAGTTGCACCATATTTAACATACTGTGCTGAGATCTGAGGTAATAATTATAAAACAATATTGGAACCACTATTCACATGACAGAAAAGAGCACTACGGATAATTCATAACGCTGGGTTTTATGACCACACCAACCAACTATTTATCACTTCCAAAATTTTAAAACTTAAGGATTTGATAATCTTCCAGACAGCAAAAATAATGTACAAGGCAGAAAGGAAGGAACTACCAAAAAATATTCAGAAACTTTTTAGGGAAAAGGAGACAACATATAATTTAAGGGGAATTCATCTTTTTAAAATGGTCAGGATTCGTACAAAAAGAAAAGGTTTTTGTATTTCAGTTTGTGGGGTCAAAATCTGGAACTATGAGTGAGTTTAGACCTGGATTTAGTCCTGGTTTTAGTCCTGGTTTAGACCTGGTTTAGTTTCCAGCAATGAGTGGAATTACTGAAAAATAAATAAAATTAAAAATAAACATATTGTGAAAACAGGAAAATACCGCCCTGTAATCCATTTATTTCAACAAAGTAACTGTAATCCAATTACCACTCATTGAAACTGTAACTGAATACAGTTACTCATAATTTGTACTCTGATTACGTAACGCTGGTACATGTAATCTGTTACTCCCCGACACTGATCAGGAGTAATGTGACACACTATGAGTCTGGCAGAAGCACATTATTTGCTTTTGTATTCCGATTCCTGACCTAGCCTCTGGAGAAAAATGAAATTGCGCAGAGGCACTAGGTGGCGCCAGCACTTCTCATTTGGACGCAAGCAATAAAATAAAGTATGAGGCAAAATTAATCAGGTTCAACATTTCAGAGCCATATTGCATTCCAGATGGTCTGTTTACACCGTTAAACAATGTGCTGCATTGCCGGATTTACAATATGCACACATTTACAACGACTTAATCAACTCCCCCTCTCACTGCAGGACACTGGATTGTGTTTGAAGGCTTACAAGAGTCTAGACGCCAACAAATATCTGACCTCAGGGTGAGTTTATGACCCCCTGCTGTGGTGTCTTCCAACAAAGAAAATATCTTTCATAACCGCAAAGGTAATTAACTTTCTTACATCTTACATCACCTTAGCTGGAGTAACCTTGTAACGGGTTAATTCGATTGTAATTGATGGTGACTGACCTCTGACAAAGTGCTCGCTACAAAGCCTGCAGTGTTTTGACGGCTGCCATAGTTGACCTCCTTTAGCCGGTTATCCACTTGTCTCGTCTGTCCGCTTCAACCAGGATCCGACACAACTGAACCTCTGTGTCTTTATCTCTGTGCACAACACTTTTCCACCATGTGTCTTAATGTGAAAATTACAGGAACGACTCGAAAATGTGCGAACTTTACTGTGGTGGATCCCTCTGCCACCACTCCATAGTGTCAGTATTATTTCATTTCCATTACGTTAATCGCATTACACAATTCCTTTATTTAGACTTATATTCTAATTTACCATGGAGTATAAGGGTCAGATAAAACAAAAAAAAAAAAAAACATGCTGGCGCTACGAGAATAAAGTCGTAACATTGACATTAAAGTCGTAATATTATGAGAACTAGAAAAGCAGTCAGAGAGCGCAGACCTCCGCCAAGGACTACCCCCATTTTTTATATAAATTGCGATAAAATCAATCTTCTGGATCAGATCCGGATCAGCCTTTGGAATATGAAAGAGGATCCCATTGTCCATCCCTGAGTCAAATTTCATGGGGTTTGGTCAATAATTAACCGAGATATTGAGAAACAAAATTTTTGGCCCCATTGACCACAATGTTAACTAAAATTTCAAAGTGATCCAGAATCCAGGATTTCTTCCGGATCACCCCCAAAATGAAATCAGTTCTTCCTTTTCACATTTCCAACAAATCCTGAAAATTTCATCATAATCAGTCATCAGTCCATAACTTTTTGAGTTATGTTGTTTGTTTGTTTGTTTGTCTGTTAGCAACAAACAGACAAACGCCGGCAAAAACATAACCTCCTTGGCGGAGGTAATAAAGTCAAAGCCAGAAAAAGTCGTAATTTTACGAGAATAAACGTACGAGAATGAAGTACTAATTTTATGAGAATAAAGTCGTAGTCAAAATAAAGTCGTAATATTATGAGAATATCGGCTGCTCGGAAAGTCTGAACGAGTGGAGAATGGAGAATTTGGAGCATTTTGTAAAGGAGAAGAATCTGTGTATCATTCGTTCATTCGACTGAACAAGGACTGAATCAGGACTAAATCAGGTCCGGAACCAAACCAGAAAGACCAGGACTGAAAACGGTTTAGTCCTAGTTTAGTCCTGGTTTAGTCACGGAAATGGGAAATGGCGTTTCTGTGACTTTAAAATGCGATGCAGGACTATTGCACCACATACAGACTGAACCAGGACTAAACCGTTTTCAGTCCTGGTCTGGTCCCGGTGACCCGGAGGACCCTTGGAAGAGACCACCATGACTCAATAAGGAGGGGGGGAGAACTATTTAGTTTTATTAAGTTAGTTTGTTTAGTTTGTGTTAAGGTCACTTTATTATCACTTATTATTTTCTGTATTATAATTATTTGCCTTTTTGTTACTTTGATTAAGTTAGTAGATTAGTTAATTATTTAGTGTAATTCCTCTCTTGTGTTTAGCTTTAGTTGGTCCTCAAGTATTTAAACACCCCGTTCCTTTGTCTGGTTGGGTTAGTTTTGTTCTGTTCAGTTTGATTTGAGTTGAGCTTTTGTTAGGATTTGTTTAGTTGTTCTCTCCCCCTCCCTTTTTGTTGCAGGGCTTGAGTGTGGCAGGGGGCGTGGCTTCTTCCAGAGCAGATGAGACACACCTGCAATCAATTCCTTCATCAGCCTCTGTATTTAGCCCTGGTTTTCTCACCACCACTTTGCCAGATAATTCTGTCCTGTTCGGTAGCGTCTATCAGGCTCTTGGATATATACCCGTTTTGTTTGCTGTTTGTCTTGGACTTACCTGCTCCTGTTTTCACCCAGGTGTCTCCGTGGTTGTCTGCTGTTGCCTCTGGAGAAGCCGGCCAGCTCCCTGCCTCCTCAGCCTGCCTTCCGTTTGTAAAATAAACTGTTAAAACTTGACTGAGTCCTGGCTCTGCTTTGGGGTCCCTCTTGCCAAACCCTAACAGCTTTTTTGTTAATTTACCTAATTTGAGCCTTTGTTAAAGTGTATCTTTTTTTGACTTCATTAAATTTAAACTTTTTATACCTTTTCTTTGCCTTTCTGTTTGGTTCACTGCAGTTGGTGGCAGTGGCGGGATCATTCAGTTGGACAAGGTGTATTTTTTGGCACTACAAACCTCCTGGAAAAGAGGGAAAAGAAAAGAAAATGCCTGTTGGAAGAGGTTGGATAAGTCCTATAATCAGGAGGGAGCCAGGTGAATCTGAAGGTGAATTGCAAAATGGCAGTAACGAGGAGGGTGGAGCTGTTGGACAGTTTGGGGCAAAGGAGCCAGGTGAGCCTACATTAACTGACCTGTTAAGAACCCATATAGGTCACCAAAAAGCAAAGGAGGCCTACTGGGACAGGGAAGTTTCCAAGCAGGAAGAACAGTTTAAGGTGCTTCAACACTTCAGTACGCTCAAAATGGAAACTCAAGCCCAAACTACAGTGAGACTGAGGCCTGCACCATTGTTGGAGCCTGGACCTTCACACGGCCAATAAGGTGATCTTGTTCATGCTCCTTCATAACTCTAATAATGCACCTAAGTTACAAAAGTTAAATGAAGATGATGATATTGAACATTTTCTAATCACCGTATTTTCCGGGCTATTAGACGCACTCTTAAGCTTCTTACTCCATCAAAAAAACGACCGCTCGCTCCGCAATCCAGAGCGCCCCATACACGAATCCACTCGGGTGTCCCAGCACGACTTCAGTAAACTACAAAAGCAGACAGCACCCACAGAGAAAAACACCCACAGCCACACTCATCACTCCACGCCGACGAGGAACGGAACGGAGGAACGAAACAAAAAAGCGAGTGCAATGTGCCACTTCTAGACACAACTGAGTCACTGCGAACACGCCGACAATCCAGCGGTCCCAGACAGCACCCTCCCTACACGCCACAACAGGAGGGTTTCAGTCATGTGATCACGATGATGCGCGAATTTCAGGTGGAGGGCAGGAAGTGAAGACAAACACGACAAACACGGCTCTGGAGAACACAGATATGGAGAGGAGTTCTTATTGTCAGGATTTAGAGCCAGTAGCGAGGCAAAAGTACGAGCAGTTTTTCGACAAATATTGAACATGACCCTGATCTTATTGAAAATGAGAGAATTTTCAACCGAAGTAAAAGATTTGCCGACAATCGAGGCAGAGGATCACGAACTATTTAGCTCTTCAGACATCGTTCCAAACCAGACAACAGATGAAGGCGTACAAACATTTGGAGGCATATAACTTTTTTTGTCAGTGGATGGGTCCTCAACCTTGGTGCAAAACGCCTAAATGATGATTATCGTTTGGTCTTGGCCGGGGTGAGTGTTTCTCTTATGTGTACAGACTGTTATGGGAAAACCTGCAGTGTATCGGCAGTAACCTCTATCCCAACTATTTAATGTCAACAAACGTCGTTAGCCGTTAGTCGTTAATGATTCATTTATGTTTAGGTAAACCACAAAAAACACTATTTAGTTTTGTAACAAACCTTTGACGAAGTGTTCACTGCAGACACGAGCATTAGCGAATTCTTCTCCTCCCGACCGCAAACAGGTTTGTAATCCACTTTTTACGGCGTTGTTCTGTCAGTTTTTCCCCATTTCTGACCTTTTGTGGACGACTATATTCGGTACTCCTTTAAAAAAAAAAAAAAAAAAATCGCTTTTCCTTCTCTCGGTTAGAACAATTGGCACAGCCATAAACTACACAACACATCGGCATTTTCCTCCAGTCAGTTCACTTCCTGCCCTCCATCTGATCTTGCGTGCCATGTGACGTCACGTGAAACCCAGCTACTGAACAAAGCCCAGAGTCACCGTGATCGCACCAAACAAAGTCCCACTCACCCATCCAACTGTTGTTTCGTTTAAAGTCCAGTTTATTTGTGAAAAGAGTTTTATAATCCAGAGCAACTAATAGTGCGGAAAATATGGTACTTTTGAGAGAACTGCTATTGCCTGTAGATGGTCAAAAACAGACTGGGCTTTTCATTTAATATCATTGTTAACAGGCAAAGCTAGAAGTGCCTTTGTTCATATGGATGTAGATTTGTCAATGAACTATGATAATGTCAAGTTTACAATTTTACAGAAATGACATTAATAGTGAAACGTACAGGCAAAGATTCCGCTCTCTCCATGTGGAACCTGAAGAAACTCAAAAAGAGCTTTGCATAAGATTAAAGGAGCTGTATGGTAAATGGGTGTAACCAAGGGGTAAAACAGTTGATCAAATTAATGAAATGATCATCCTTGAGCAGTATTTGAGGACGCCATCATCAGAACTACAGGTGTGGATAAAGGAACACGACCCGAAGACTGCTGAGGAGGCTGCTTCACTGGCTGACATGTTTGTAGCTGCTAGGAGGAAGAACCAGTCCTGGGTTTACAAAAGTTGGAAGGACGACCGCTTTCAACTGTCCAATCAACCTCCAAATCCAAAAGTTTAAGTATGGGTAAGCCCCATGGAAGGGGAAAAAAAAAAATCACATGCATCAAAATTCAGTGGTAGAAAAAACAATCTGCTATTTATGTGGACAAGAGGGTCATTGTGGGGAAGCTGGCCAAAGTGGTCAAAGAAGGAGGCAGACAAAAAAAAAAAAAGTCCCTTTACCAAAATATTTCTTCCTTCACCGTGGAGTTGTGGGCAAAATGAAAAAAAAAACATTACAAAAAATAACTGTGCTTAAATAAAGACAAAAGCAACAGAAAATAATGAAACAAAGGAAAATATCCCACGTGCACACGGCTGCACTGATGATCAACCCTGAATGGCTAAACTGCTCCCACCCTGGGTTCACACCAACACACACAGGTTAGTCTGTCTTATTAACTTCCCTGTTTCTAGGTGTGCTATATTATATTCTTGTACGAGGGCCTAAATCCCCTATTTAAATAGTGCTCCAAATAAACTAGAAACACAAACAAAATCCTACAAACCAAATCCATAAAACAAAACTGAATCCAAGTTTTTCCTCCATGTTCTGGCCCAAAACCTCCCCCAGAGCCTTTAAATATGGCTGATGAAGGTCACGCCCCCTCTTTGTCTCCAGACCATGTGGAGTCACAGGTAAGGTGGTAAGTTGTAAAACAAAATGAGTAGATACAACCAAATAAAATTAATTTAACTCTTTCCCCCCTGGACGCCTACTAGGAACAACCCATACATATGTTACTAGGGCTACACCCATAGAGCATAACTGCATAAAAGAAAACAGACTTCCACGAGTGATTATAAATTATTTTTACACTCATGAACTTAATTGTAACACAGACATATTTGGTCTCTCTGGAAACCTTAGACTCTGAACTCTTCATTTATGGATGTTTTAAATGTGATTCAACTCATTTATAGGTGTTTTAACAGCTCACTGAAAATGAGAGTTTACCTGGGCAGGTGCAAAATCGAAAACAAAAAACTACATTCAGCATCTGATATCTGCATGTTCTGAGTACTATATTCATAAAAAAATAAAAAATATACTTTGTCAAAGTATTTAAACAGATTTCATATCACCAGATACAGTATATCCAAGTGTTCACCTGTTTTTACCTGTTGTACATCTGTGTGCACCCAATTAATTTTTTTCCATTTAACTTTCAATTCAACTAATTTCAGCTTATTATAACTTATTAATAATATATAATAATAATAAAACTCTTCCCCGTCAGTGTGTGTCCAGTATTTGTCATCTTGGCTATTTTCTCGTGCGCAGAGCTCTGCATAAGCTTTTTTTCTGTAGCGATTCTGTTATACATCGCATCTTGGAAAAAAAGACTGAAATATTTTAAAGGACTCACCTGGGCAACATCCAGATTTCAGGGCAATTTTGGTTCATAATCGAGTATAAAGCTCAGATAGTTTGTTCGGATATCGCAGGAGTCCACACAGACGCATCAGCGGCATTCTCATCTTCTCCCCGAAAGTCCGTCGCTATCGCTGTTTTCCACTTTATAATCAACTTCAACATCATCACTTTGAAATCTATAAAAGTCACTTTCTCTAAACTTATCCATAAAATACGTCCGCTCCTCATTATTTCTAAAACTGTGCGCCGCGATCTTTCCATTGCACGTGTTTCGTGTTGTGTTTTTTCCGGAAGCTACCATCGTCACTATTTCGATTAACTTCGGAAAAAATCGGCGAAAACATATCCTTGAATCCTATTGGTCAGTCTAGTGTGGGTTGTAGTGGCCCCCACCTATCGCAGTCTCTGTTTAAATGTGAAAAACGGAGCCTTTTCTAAAGGTCGTCAAATCTCGTCTTTAGTGATACAGCAGAGGTGTCAAAAGTCGTCATTAAGGGTTCAGGGGGGGGTTGTCAAATGTCGTCTTCATGGGGGAAAGAGTTAAAGTAACTGTGTGAACAGTGATTAATTTCAACTAAATAAAGACTAAAAAAAAAAAAAAAACGGGATAATGTTGTTTACTTTTTTAGTTGACTTATTGAGATAGATGTAAATGAAATGAAAAGTGAAGAAATAGGGACAAAGGCCCTCTTTGTCACAGTCATACTAAACCAATGTATTGCATGAATCATCACATGTTGAGGGACTATTTTCTCATCAGTCCACCGCTGACAAGATTTCTATCAGGAAGTCCAACTCACTGCTGCTGCTCAGACAGAAATCCTTCAAATGCAAGGATAGTTTTATTTCAAACATTATTTTATGGACACAGACATTTACATGGACAGTCTGGTGTAATAATAGATTTGTTTCGGGTGTTTTGTGGAGTGGCCAAGACTGTTTTAGTATCAGGAGAACGATGACCATTGACATGCACTAGTCTAGCACCAGTGACCTCTGCAAATACAAGGACTGGATGAATATTTCAAAAAGTGTCTCCACGCGTCTCCAACACTCAGGACCTCGTTTCCTAGTGAGCCAATGTCCAAAATTCCAAACTATCTGTTTAAAAATGTGACCATTTACCATATTTCAAACAGCACTTTTCCACCTTCAAGACACTCAAATTGCTTTACAACAAGGAACCACTCACCCATTCATGCACCAGTGTACACAAACACTAGAGGCGAGGTAGGTAAAGTGTCTTGCCCAAGGACACAACGACAGCATTCACCTGTGGGAGATGGAATCACACCAGCGAAACTGTGGGTCAGTGGATCTGACCAGTGCTCAACCAATGATGGTTTACATCGAGAGCAGGATTCAAACCAGCAACCTTAAGTAGCTGGTTTGAATCCTTTGTAAATCCAGAACTTTCTGGGGCAAAATGCATGGAGCTAAATCTGGAACAATGAAAGCCTGACAGGAACTGGCAGAAAAGATCAAATCATGGATGTGACGAATCAAGTTGGGCAATGAATTTAAACTGGCCTGTAAATCAAATCCCTGTAGAACTGATAGTGGGAGTTTTCAGATTCAGATGTGATGGTGTTAGACTCTCTAACGGGGGGCAAGGGTCCAATCTAATCAAACACCAGCTGATAAACTTAAAATATATCCATAAGACGTAGATCTCATTCCAAAGAAGGTCCATGTATGCGGCTTGAAACATCCCCAGGCTGTAGTCTCTCTGATGTAAATGAACATTTTCTGGCGTCTCTTATGCACATGGACTGGAAGTGTAGATGTTAAAACCTTCTGGGAGATCGTAGGTGCATCGTTGACAGAGGCACTAGGACTCACAGTGCCATGGTCTGCAGAACTACTACTGCTGCGCACTGTGTAACTTTACATCAGGGGGTTTGTCACCTTGTTTCTATGGAGATGTCATCGCTCTGCTGCAGACGTTCCACAATTGCCACTTTTACATGAGAGCAGAATAAAAATAATTTAATTCTGAATAAAAATGAATTCCACTTTAAAAAGACCATGCAAACACTTGATTCCTAATGAAAATAATTATTCGGAATTAAACTTATTCTGAAGTAAGTGGGTGGTTTATTCTGATTATAGATGTTTGGAAACTGGACCTTTGGGACTCTGGTCATCACTGTCACATTAAAAGGTAACAGTTTGTCATCTGCAATATAAAAAACACAATGGGAAAAATGGTGTAATCTTTAGAGTAACTTGCCCCTATAAAAGCTAAACTATCTATTGCCACGTTTACATGAGAGCTTTAATTCCAAAAATAATTTAAAAAAAATAAATAAAAAAAATTCTGAATAGAAGAAAAAACATGTAAACACTTCATTCTTAATGAAAATGATTATTTGTAATTTAACTTAATTCCGAAGTAAGTGGGTGGTTTATTCTGAAGCTGAATTCATTTATTCCTCGATCATGTAAATGTTTATTCTTCTTAAAAATAATTCAGGTTGTTCAGCACATGCTCATTGTGTTGCCCTTTTGACACGATCTGGCTTCGGACTTTTATCCACGTCTCTTTGGATTTTCGAGCAGGATGTGGGAGTGGGCTGAGGTAGAGCAGCCGCTGACTCAGGGCCTGTTTACACGAGAACGCTTGTGGTAAAAATGACAAAATATTTTATCGGAAGTGTCTTTTGTTTAGACGGTGACAGCAATTTTGGGGCTTAAAAATGCAAAAATCTGAAACATCCTCCATAGTGGAAAAGTTGAATACGCTCCGCCGTAATGTTTCCGTCTACACTACCCAAGACGCAAAACTCTGGTCAGATGTGCTCAGGTCACGTATGTGTTTACGTCACACACCTACAGTACACAGAAACAAACATGTCGGATCATTTCCATGTGTCGGACCTTCAAGCTGCTCTGGCAGCTCTAATAAACTTACAGGACGCTTCCAACAAATGTAGAGAATCTGCAGAGAAACTATTAGTGAACAGAAAAGGATCTGCAATCACCTCTGTCAAATTCTGGATGCACCAGTTGGTCGCAGCTGAGCCAGACAGCATGCATACCCAGTCGAATTCCATACATACACTGTATGCACTCAGATTTCCTCCCAAAAATGCTTGTCTAAATGCGGAATAAAAAGTGAAGACGCGACACCACTTTTGCATCTTCTGTTCAGACTGTCACCATATAAACGTAGACTGTTTGTCTTCTTCCTCCTTTCTCCAACACTCTTCCCTTCTCCTCCTCAGCTGCCAGACGTAAAGCGTGACGAGAGAATTCTTCAGCAGCTGCGTAATTAACGACAAACTGAGATGACAGAAAAGCCGGTAGTAGCTGAAGTGTGTGTTTTCTTCCAGTCGACGTAAATACGTTGGTGTCTCTGTCCAATCAGAACCTTCCCCACCCCAGACATTGAGCAGAATTAAAATGATTTAATGTGTTTTCCATGTAAACCTCAATTTAGAATTATTATTTCCATAAAAACTCAAAGCAGAATATATTAATTCTGAACAATTAATTTGCAATTACAAAACATCATGTAAACGTGGCCATTATGATATTAAACAGCTCATCCTTACAATTACTGGTGGTTTTATTGTTCAAAAATACCTAGAAAAACAAGTCACAATCTCACAAGACCAGTTCTAGTTTGGATAAGTCTGGGTACAGAACTATAACAAGATGCACAGAGTCAAATCCACAGCACATTCTGAGCAGCTCCCATGTCGCCGTACCAGTTTTACACATGTACTTTATCTGAACAGACAATATTTAGTCTGAGAATTTTCCCTGATCTGAATGACCAACAGAGCGTAAACATCCCAGGACCTAAACACCTGATTTCCCATTCGAGGCCAGCGCTGGACCATCACACACAGACCTCACCCTCCGGCTCTGCGCGGGGAGAGGAGGAGGAGGAGGCGTCCGGGGAGGGGGAGGGCCGTGGAGCATCATGGTTCTGTAGTTGAATTTGACGGGGCAGTTAGCGCGTCATTGGGATTCAGCTCGGGCTCCGGCTCTGCAGACGTTAGTGGACACATTTCATGGTCTGGCTCTTCTGGATTCCATTTCCGCGGGGCTCAGGGCGGAGATGGCATCTGTGGACAGTCAGGGCGCGCCGGCACAAAGATATTTTACCACTTTAAATTACAGGTGTTTGGGGTTAGCGGTTAGAAAATCATTGTATTAAAGGTGCACTATGTGTTATTTAGGTTTTGATTGGTTTGTATTGTGATTTTAATGCCTTTTCTTAGTCTGTAAAGAGCTCTGAATTACTTTGAGTCCTGCACAGGTCCATTTTTGGAGACCCACACAGCCCAGTAGTCCAGGACTAAACCAGGACTAAACTAGTGTCATTCGCATAAATATATACACTCCGCAACAGCTGAACCGATATCCAGGACTGGACCAGAACTGTTATGACCCAGCTCGCTTGGGATGAGGGAAGTAACAAAAAATAAACCAAGATGGAAAAATTGAATAAATAAAGTAATGTTTAATTAACAGGAATGTAAAGGTAAATCAACAAAACTGACTCTAAATCAGGGGTGTCAAACTCATTTTGGTCCGGGGGTCGTGTCCACCCTACTTTGATCCCGAAGGGGCCGGATCAGAAAACTCATGACAAATAGCAATAATTTAATATTTGTGCAGAGAAACACAAATCTATTACAGAAATCTTTAATTGATTAAATCTTTCTTTTACACAATATAATATTATGAACAACCTGAAACTTAAAAAAAAATGCAGTTCAACACAATTTTTTAACATGAACTTGTGTGCAAATAGGAATAAGTTTTGGTTTTTTTTAATCCTGCACTTGGTATCCACTTTTCTCAGTTTTGACATTTTGTTGATGAGGTTACACGGTCAACAGTCAAAATGATCATCCTTTAAGAGTGTTTGGAAAGAGACAAGTCTTCATTTGTGCTGCTCTGGTGGAAGGCGTCCATGCACAGAGATGCTGGAGACACTGCTATGCTCAGCAGCACAGAAAATTACCAACATTTTAATAGAAATTATAATTACAAGATTTTTGTAGAAAATCAGCCGAGGGTCAGATTAAAGGTCTTGGAGGGCCGTATGTTTGACACCTGTGCTCTAAAACTAAGAAACAAAACGAAAGACAATGAGTTTTGTGCCACAAAACGGGTCAGACAGTTTTACCACTCGTTTCGTGTAAGCCTAAGGGAAAAAACACAAAACTAAACATCTAGCACCTCAAAACATCAGTCTGGGTTCTGCTGCTGGAGAGGAAACCGCTGCCTGCCTCCATTTTGCACCCTGCACATTTTTTGCACCCTGCACTTTTTGTAACAATTGGAAAACAAAAAGTAAACTGTGGACCACATCTACCTGTCTGTGTCTGGATTTTTCTTAACCTTACTCACTGAACCCCAAGCCGCTCACGGTCAACCTACGTCACAGCCAGGTGTAGGGTAATCCACCAATCAGGGACCAGGGCTCCCACCGCAGGATTCCAGGGGAACAATAAGAAAACTCAAGGACCTGCAGGCCTGGGGCCTTAACACTAACCCAGGACTGAATCTACACTGTGTCATTAGTGAATTATAAATATATACATGCCACAACTGCAGAGCCAGGACTACACCAGGACTGGACAAGATCTAAACCAGGTCTAAACCAGGTCTAAGCCAGAAGCACAGCCACTGAGCTGAATAGCTCTGCTGATGGTTTTATGTGATTAAAAACACTAAAGTCTCTCTCAGCCGGGTCCATCGTTCCAGGAAAAGACGGGAAATGGAACTTGTTTCCAGGGTAATGGACGTCCTGGATGCGCATCAAGTATTTTTCTCCCGTTTGTCGTTCATTTGATTCACCTGACCCGCCCATGTGTAATCACTACCCACCCACATACCCACCCGAAAAAGTCCAGAACATAAAAACTCACCTGTTTCAGCAACTATTTGCAGGTACTCGTTGGGTAGCAGTGAGCGATG
The DNA here is from genome assembly GCF_026225935.1 of Boleophthalmus pectinirostris. Lineage (NCBI taxonomy): Eukaryota > Metazoa > Chordata > Actinopteri > Gobiiformes > Gobiidae > Boleophthalmus > Boleophthalmus pectinirostris. The sequence continues at coordinate 4,646,542 of NW_026571473.1, read as the reverse complement.
CAGCACTCTGCTTTGCGTACGAGTTGTTCTATCCAAATAATCTTGCGTTTTTACTTATAACTTCATGGAGTGTTACGGCTCGCGGCCTGTCTCCGGCTCCGCATCGCCTGGCACTCCCCGTTTGTTTTACCGCGTGTATCTTCCATATTTGCATGTCCTGTGTGGTACCTGACATCTGACTGGTGGGGCGTGGTTCCGTCGCTGTGGGCTGGCTCTGACGTGCTGTGGTTGGAGGATTGACGTCCCGTTCCTCCAATCCCTTCCCTACACATCCATCACTTCGACCAATAAAAAGTGCTGTGCGCCTGTCCCTCCTCGCGGCTGGATGATAGTTTCAGTTCTCCACTCTGACTGACAGACGCTCGCTAGTTGCCTCTCTGTTGTTATTGTAAAGTGTGTGTTAACTCAGTCTGTAGGGGTTGTGAGCTACTTATATTTTTTGTTAGTGTTGCCAGTTTGGCTCGGCCCTTGGGCAGTTGTTTTTTTTGTTGGTGTTTACTTATCCCATTGTAGAAGTTGTTTAGTTAACTTTGGAAGTTCTGATTTATCAAACACTTAGTTTTTTTTGGTTATTGTACTTACTTACGTTCACTTTATAAAAGCTTACAACATATCTGGTTTGTGTTACTTTCCTTTGTCCCTAGCACTGGGTTGTAACATGGAGTTAAATCTATATCTTTCTGAGGCAAAGATGCACTGAGCTAAATCTGGAACAATGAAAGCCTGACAGGAACTGGCAGAAAAGATCAAATCATGGATGTGACGAATCAAGTTGGGCAATGAATTTAAACTGGCCTGTAAATCAAATCCCTGTAGAACTGATAGTGGGAGTTTTCAGATTCAGATGTGATGGTGTTAGACTCTCTAACGGGGGGCAAGGGTCCAATCTAAGGGTCCAATGTAATCAATCACCAGCTGATACACTTAAAATATATCCATAAGACGTAGATCTCATTCCAAAGAAAGTCTATGTGTGCGGCTGGAAACCCTCAGGGTGTAGTCTATCTGATGTACCATGAACAGGGAGTGTAGATGTTGAAACCTTCTGGGAGACTGTAAGTGCATTGTTGACGGAGGCACTAGGACTCACAGTGCAATTGTGTTCTATACAAATAATCTTGTCTTTTTGCCTATAACTTCATGGAGATGCTATGACATGTCTTTGCCTCGAATATTCCTCAATATAACCCCAACTCAAACGACTATTTAACTTTCAAATAGTTAAAAAACAGTTTTTGCTGTGTAGGATGTTTAAACAGTTTGAGGGGGACCAAAGTTATTCTTCATTTACTTTTACTCATTATTCACCACGATGAGTTCATAAGCACTTTTCAGAGGTCAGAGTGGAGTTTGCTGTTGTGATAAATCTAACAACATCTAACATGCTAATGTGCACTTCCTGATTCTTTGACCAAAAAAAAACTTTCTAATTAGATGCAGGCAGGACACAGCAGACTTATTTAGACTTCAAGTTCCACTTATACAACATCTGTACTGGGGCAAAGCGCAGTATCTTGGAACTCACTCACTGATTCAGATTTGAGTTTTGACAATATTTGTGCTGTTGTGTAAAAGAGGCACCAGCACCTTCATTGTCTGAGGAAACTGTCCTTTTACCATGTAGACAGAACCATGATGACACTGTTCTATAAAACGTTTATGGAATCAGTTTGAACTTTTTTACTGGTCTCATGGTTTGGGAGTGTCTCTTCTAAAAACAAGAACTCCGTGATTCAGTTGGTTAAATGGGCGACTGAGGTGGCACTCCACATACAAAACGTTCGCTGCAAACTCGGGATGATTTAGGCAGGCAGAGGTTTCCTTTTTGGTCCTTCCTGTGGATCAATCCTGCCCATCGCCTTCACCTTTCACTATTTTTCAATTCCGTTAGGAAGGGAAACAGTTTGAACAGAGGTTTGCAGTCGCACACATCTGATTCCCTTTTGCATTTTTGAAGTTTGCAAACAAATTTCTCGAGCCGTTTTCCACTGTTAGGATCCAACAACCACACAATTACGATGTCTGAATCCCAAAACTAAAATATGAAAATATCAGAATCGGAAACAAAAGTGATATGGTTCAAAAGACTTGGCATGGTAGTTTGATACTCACTTTTTTCGGAAAATCCTTCCCAGTATGCATTGCACAATGACCGGAAGTTCCAACATTCTTGATGCGTCTATTGAATAAATGCATCTTATCTTATGTTTAATACCATATTGTGGAACATTACAGGCAAAGCAACAGTATAGCATCTCCATGGTAGCGGAACCCCAACCTGAAAATGCACTTTTAATGTTATAGATTACTTTTTTTTTGTAGAATTGGTTTAAACGAACTAAACACTTAAAATAAAAATAAACATACACATACAATGGATAAAACTATCAGAAAGTTGCAGCCTCCTTTTATTTAAATACACTGTAAATATGCAGATAACCTTTGACCTCATTACTGCTGTTTTTGAAGTTTCAGGCTTAAATCAGAGGAGATAATTGGAACCTTAATGCTTTCTGTGGAAAATAAAACCTTAAAGAGGCAAAATGTACTTATCAAAAGTCCCTGTGTGTTTTATTCAAACATCTGATGTTGTGTTTCATTTTAGTCGCCCACTTTTGAGCAATTATGAATTCCCTGGAGTTTCTTGTAAATAAAATAAGCGAAAATGTAGATATATTGTTGTATTTTTTAATGTAATTATATTTTCAGGAGTTTCAAGCGAACTCATACGTTCCTTGGGGGTGTGATGTTAACTAAAGGCACTGCTCTGTCTGATGCTCTGTTACTCTGTTCAAATTAGGTTTTAATCTGAGCTTTGTTTAAACACAGACAAAGAGTTAGAGCTAGAACAAATGAACTGATTTTGTAAACAAGTCTCACACACATTGCAAATTACAGTCACAAGCTTCATTTAGTCACCTTCATCTTTTTGTTGAAAATTAAACTCTTAAACTTGACCATGAACGCTCGGATTGATCACATGCTCCTGAAAAAGGGCTCTTTAAATCCATTTTGTATTTTTCTTGGTTTTCAGATTTTAGACTTTAAGATCTTAAAACTGATCAGGCTGTGTTTGTTGTGTGTATTGTGCCACTATGTAACTGTTGAACATTCAGCCATATACCCACATGCTGTATACCCCCAGCCTGATGTCACTGCAAAGTATCAATATCTCCAAATTTGCAATGAAATCGTGGCACTAATATACTCTAGTCCATATAAGCTCTCCACCCCCCTCCAAGTAGCTCACCAAAGGATTTCTGATTTTTGTATGTCGTGCTGAATAAGTAAAATTTGATTAATTACCTTTTGTACGTGTAGCATTTTGATACCTTTAGTCCTGGTTTTAGTTCTGATTTAGTCCTAGTTTTGTTCTGGTTTTAAGTAAGTAAGTAAATAAGTCTTTCTATAGCACTTTTCACAGACATTTTCTGTCCCCAAAGACGCTTTACAGAGCATTATTCATTCACTCTATACCTGGTGATGGTAAGCTATTATATATACACTATTGTAGCCACAGCTGCCCTGGGGCACACTGACAGAAGCACAGCTGCCATGCCAATCAGCACCATTGGTCCCTCTGACCACCACCACCATCATCATACGAGACAATGTGGGTGAAGTGTCTTGCCTAAGGACACAATGATTGAATTGATTGTATTTAACTGACCATGACTATCAACTGTTCTGGAGAACTGTAGCATTTTTAGTTGTAGTTTTGGGTTGATGGGGGAAACCGTAGCGCCCAGAGGAAACCCATCCAGACACGGGGAGAAACATGCAAACTCCTCACAGAAAGGCCCGGGCGACCCAGGGATTGAACCCAGAACCTTCTTGCTGTGAGGCATGAGTGCTAGCCACTCAGCCACCGTGCCGCCACAGTGCTGCGTTTTAGTCCTGGTTTAATTCTGATTTAGTCCTGGTTTTAGTCCTGGTTTAGAGGCACGGTTCACGCAGTCTACGGGAGAAGTCACAGTCCATGCGATGTATGGGGGGCGCACTTTCACAGCCCAGTACCGGTCCACAGTCCAGAGGTTGGGGAACCCTGTTCTAACTGTTCCCATCTAAGGTTTACTGAGGCTCTTTACTCAAGTTCTTTGCGACTGCTTAAATGAGCAGCTCTCTGGCGTTTCACACTTGTAAAGGAACTCACCGGAGGAAAAAGGCTGGAGACCCCCGCTCTAGTCTATATGATAATTCCAATTAAAGCATTCATTTCTCATTCACTTTTTGGTTATTAAAGTTATTTTTCCCATCATACTTCTTAAAGGTGCGTTGTGTAATTTTTTTGGTGTAGGGTTTGTTTTTTTTTCTTTTTGTTTTTTTGTAGTACTTTATTATCCTTGTAGGGAACTTGTCCTCTGCAGTGGGCGGCACACGGGGCCCGGGGACCCATCTCCATGATGTTGTGGCTCGGCTTGGTCAGGACTATGTCAGCTGGAGGATTTGGCCTCTGGTGCATGTTTTGGGTTGACGGGGAAAACTGGAGTGTCCAGAGGAAACCCACCCAGGCACGGAGAGAACATGCAAACTCCACACAGAAAGAAATCTTCATGGAGACCAAACCAGATACGGGTCAGATCTGTGGAGAGGCGATCCCACTCACAGTCAGACTACCTGTTTTTGTAGGTAAATTGGGCTATCAAACCACCTATAATTGAATAAATGTAAGGTAGAGCTGTTTAAAGTCACACTGTGGAACATTCCAGGCAGAGCAATGACATCTCTATAGAAACAAGCAACCAAAAAGTTACATAGTGCACCTTTAAGACCTTTTATTTTGAGTCATATTGAACAATACAGCTCACACTCTGTCCAAACACTGTTATTCTGTGGTATGTCTGATTTTATGGCAGCCTTTTTTAGTCCTGTATGAAAACATCACCTCTCGACAGCTTCCCCAAAGGTATAACATAATATCATTCAGTTCAGAGTGGTTCTATTTCCCATCAGCCCTCACTGCAGCTGGGAGGAGACCGGGGCATCCCACAGAGGGACATCAAGTTCTCATCAACCCAAGAAACATCAGAGAGGTGACTGGTAGAAAAATCACAACAGGAGAAGGTCAAGGAACGTTTGAACAACAGCTCTAACTCACGCTTAAAGGTCCCACAGTACATAAAGTGGACTCTGGTGAGTTTTAGCCACATTATAATGTTGTTACCTCCTCAGAAACAGACCTGGAGCTGTTTCATTCACACATGTTTATGAAAGCCTATATTATTAGTCCATCTATATCTGCAAAGCTCAAAATGCTCTGTTCCACCTTGTGATGTCATGAAGTGGTAGTTTTCAAGTGAACCGCTCCTTTTACTTTTAGTTCAGTAGAGATCGGCAATTCCAAATCTGAAGTGATCCAAATGATTCTAGTGAAGGTTTATGGAGTTTACAAACACAGCGGAGCACTTTCTGTATTACCACATGACATCACAAGGTGGAACAGAGTGTTTTCTGTCTGAGAGAAGATCTCAGTCTGAATATACAGGCTTTGTGTGTTAAACATGTGGCCATACCGGTTTGTCAAAGCCTGATCCTGTCATATCTCAGAAGCTCAGCAGGGCTGGGCCTGGTTACTAATTTATGGGAGACACTGAGAAAATCAGGTGCCACATGGGGGCGCCAGTCACTAAAACAGTTGTTGTGTCCTTAGGCAAGACACTTTACCATTGCCTAATAAGAAAGTGGTGTGTATGTGAGTGATGGTGGTCGAGGGGCTGATGGTGCAGCTTGGCAGCCTTGCTACCATCAGTCTACCTCAGGGCAGCTGTGGCCACAATAGTAGTTTACCACCACCGAGTGAATGAATAATGCTCTGTAAAGCAGAGTCCTGCACGGGTGCATTTTTGGAGACCCGCGCTCACCCACACCCACGCAGTTCAGCATCATACCCGCCCCTTAACCCGTGATTATATCAAAGTTAAACCCGCACCTGCCCAGAACCTTTTTACATTCCACCTGTTACACACTTGTGCCATGATGAATCACAAACAAATTAAAAGCATTCTAACTGAAGCATCCATCCATATGAATAGAAAAGTTATCATTTCAAGAATTACAATGACGAAATGAAACGGTTACACTTTCTTCAGTACAGATATGAATTCACAGACTCGACTCAACTGTCATCACTTCACAGGCTTTATTTACTGAGCAGAACAAACAGTGATCGAGATGCTGGACTTTTGCACCGCACACACCACGGACTAACCCAGGACTCACCCACCAGGAGGACTAAACCAGGACTGACCAAGGACTAAAACCGTACTAAACCAGGACTGAACTAGGATTAAACCAGAACTGAACCAGGACTCACTGTTGGGACAGGCTCAGAGACCATTGGATGACTCCAGGCGAAAGGACCAGCATAGAGCTCCGCGCCCCTTGGAGGTAAGTGCAGCAATCGCCTGATAGCACTGTGCGGACACCCTGCTCCACGAGCTGAGGGTTTTCTCTCTCTTAAGTCCAAGATAAGTCCTGGTTTAGTCCTGACCCGCCGGGTGTAATCACTACCTGCCCGCATATCCACCCGTAAAATTCCATAATGTTAAAACCCGCCTGTTTCAGCAACTATTTGCCCACAGGTACCTGACCTGGAGCAGGACTCTGCTGTAAAGTGCTTTTGGTGTCTTGAAAGGTGCTATATAAATGCAATGATTAATAATTAGTTAATTATTTCATGTGTGAATGAACCAAAACACAACTCCAAGTATGTTTATGATGAGGGAACAACATAGATCTGAAAATAGTGTAATATGTGCCCTTTAAAGTGAAACTATGCGCTAAAGCATTGTATGTTTTTTATTGTCTTTTTTTTTTTTTTTGATGCAAACTAGGTACATTTGCCCTGATCACAGCCTGGTGTTCCTGATACAAACACCTGTCTGCAGGGGCGGAGTCTGAAGTGTAGATCCCTGTTAGACCAATCACAGTGCTCCTTATACCTCCAGACCCCGCCCCTCCCTTAGTCCTCCAGGTCCTGCCCAGTTTAGCAGCTCTGTTTCAAATATGATGTGGGCGAAGTTTAGGTGTTTAATCCAATTTTATAACCTGATTTTCAAAGTGCAAAATGAGGAAACTGTAATTAGATCTGTTTATAACGTGTCTGTAGTTCTCATAAACGCTTTGAAACCAAGTTAATATCTCCATCCAGTTAACTATCCGGGCCGTGTACATCTTTAAAATGGCTTTTTTTCATTCTAGACGAAGTGAAACCGGGGCAAACCGCCAAAGCGCAGCAAATCCTAGAGGCGCTAACTGTAATTACTTGTGTGTTTTCGATAAATACTTTTATTATTAGATGCAGACAGCGCAGTGGTCTGATTTAGTCTCAGTGCTGCTCCTGAAATGAACTACAGAGAAAAACAGCATTTCCAAGAATAAAGTCAGGTACCACGGCTTCAGAGGAAATGATCACCATAAATAACCAGGCTGACGGTGCGGTAGGTGGTTCAGCGATCGCCCTGTAACCTCAAGATTAAAGGTTCTTGTGTATATACTGTGTCAATATGTGATTAGTGTGAATGTGGGACTAGTTGGAGAGGTTAACTGAGCCAAATGAAAACTGTATTTACATGAGTCCAGACCTGGAGAGTAGGGGTGTAGGAAAAGAACTAGTCGAACTGTAAATTCGCAGTACTTCATTGCGCAAATCTTGAATCGAAAATCTGAATCCATTTGTTTTTAAGTCATGTAAAATACGAGTTCAGTTTGATTTATTGTTCTCATGATTATTTCATCTAATGTTGTTCTTGTGAAGGTGCCAGAGGTGGGACCAATCATCCTTTTGCAAGTCTCAAGTAAGTCTCAAGTCTTTGACCTCAAGTCCGAGTCAAGTCCCAAGTCAAATACAGGCAAGTCCAAGTCAAGTCTCGAGTTACTGGCCCATAAGTCCAAGTCAAGTCCAAGTCGTCTGGTTTAAAGACTTGAAATGACTTGAAGCTCAAAGCAAAGTACCAAATATAGCTTTGATTTTTGCAATTTGTGACTTTTGAGATAAATTGTACTTATAAAGTCATACTATATTTATATATGAGTATGTATGAGTTTTTCTTTTTAAACGTCTTAATAAGATCTTAGAGTGAATCATTACTATCAAAATAGAAAGAATTCAGATTTAAAAGTGTTTCTCAAGTCATAGGCTTCAAGTCCGAGTCAAGTCCCAAGTCTTAGTCCATTTTATCAAGTCAAATCTCAAATCCTAAAAATAGTGACTCAAGTCTGACTCAAGTCCATGTCACGACTTGCAAGTCCCGACCTCTGGAAGGTGCCCACAACCAGAACATTATACGTAATTATTGATAGATCACAATATATCGCTCGTTTGTTTTAGTATTTGAATAAATGTTGTGATAAACTGAACCATGAGGCGTATCATGATATGCCTCATGATAATGTTCACCCTACTGTCTGTTTGTCTTTTCACTCAGGTGTTTTAGTGGTAGAAAAAAATTAAAAACATGCATTCTTACTGTGAGTGATGGTGCCTTGTTTTCAGATCTGACATTGGTTTGGTCAGGTGGTGCCATCAGCTTGTCTCCTTGGAGACAGATAAGTTTAATGCCATACTGTGCAACATAAAGCTAAAGCATTTCCATGGTGACTAGGAAGTGGCAGATCCTCCTCCAGAGAAGTTACATAATTAAATATGTTCTTCATAAATCCCAAACGTATTTACAGATCTTTGAGTGTCTGTGTTGTCCCTCAGTCGTTCAGGTAGGATCAAAAGCAAAAAAAACTATTCAAACCTGTCAAGTGGACAAAAGTTTTTAGAGAGGTGACGTTTCGCAGCTCATCCAAGCTGCTTCTTCAATTCTGGGCAAATTGCTCAAAAAACTTTTGTCCAGTTGACAGAATAAAAAATGAATTTTCTTTCTTAGCTTTGTTCTTTGTTGTGTTCATATTTTATGTCCAACACATTTTGGGTTGTTCAGGCTCTTAATAAATAGTTTTGGCAAATCATTATTCAGTTGTGACTTTATTGTGTTCCATCAAAATAATTAAAACATACAATTAATGTGTTATGTATCATATGTGGACATATACACATAAAAATATTAAAAATATTATAAAAATATAATTCTTTGTTTTTGCACTCAACAGGTCAGCCCAAATAACAAAGAGAAATCAATAAAGCCGTGCAAGAGTTCAGGTCCTAGGAGGTTAATTAATAATAATAAAAACACAACTTGAAAATGTGACCTTATACCAGCTTCTTTTACAAACAGGTTTACAGGTTTGACATTTCTCTGTACTTTTACTGCATTCTAGGATTTCATTTGCACCAAAGAAAAAACATATCTTCTCCTTAATTCTTTCAAAATATTATTCCATATGTATTATTCATGTCGTTAGTGCGTGAGCTTTAACTGGACTCTTGTTGTGGTAATATAATGATAAAAGTATACTGTAGATATAAGCCTCGGTTTTGGAGCCCTATAATGAGCCGGTGCATTCACTTCAAACTGTCTCTTATGGCTCCCAGATAAACTAATGACTCATTTTTATGATTGACAGGTTGCCAATTAAGTTGAATATCCCACCAAATGTCCAAGTGTTTGTTTATAACAGAAAATGGGACAAATATAAAGGAAAGGAAAATAACTGAAAGAAGGGTCTGTACCTGATAACAAACTATGAGTCATTATGGAACACTTTTTAGTTTCAACTTTTAACCCCGCACACTTAGTCCTTTCTGATTTTTGAATATTGGACCATGACATACTGTAAAAGCAACTGTCTGGGACGATGTCACCAAGTTGTTTTCTTATATTTGTCAAATCTCTTTTTATTATTACTTAAAATGTACCATGACAGAGAAGCGACAGTCTGGGATGGTATCAGCTGTTTCTTTATAATTCTTCAATCTCAAAAAACAAAATTATTTTCAAACTGTATTCTCAAGGACAACATTAAAACAGAAATGCATCTCTGTGGAATCAAGAACTGGAACTTGTGAAATCATGATTTTAAAAGTTGCACTAGTGTTTCTCAAACTTTGGTATCTTGGTGGATGGAAGGTCTTAAATGTTTTCTAACCTCGTAAAACCAGGATTATTGTGATTGTTGTCGACTTCCAGAGAGGCCACACTCAACTGAACATCGACGGTGCTGCTGTGGAGGGAGCGAGCAGGACTTAACTCCTGGAGGTGCACATCAGTGAGGACGTCTCCTGGACCAACACTGCAGCACTGATGAAGAAAGACCAGCAGAACCTCGACTTCCTGTGGAAACTCAAGCAGCGAGTGTCTCACCACCATCATGACACATTCTACAGAGGAACCACTGAGAGTATCCACCGCCTCACCCGCATGTACGCACCCGCCTCACCCGCATGTACACCACCCGCCTCACCCGCCTCACCCGCATATACCACACCCGCCCACCCGCCTCACCCGCATGTACGCCACCCGCCTCACCCGCATGTACCACCCGCCCTCACCCGCCTCACCCGCATGTACGCCACCCGCCTCACCCGCATGTACACCACCCGCCTCACCCGCCTCACCCGCATGTACGCCACCGCCTCACCCGCATATACGCCACCCGCCTCACCCGCATGTACCCCACCCGCCTCACCCGCCTCACCCGCATGTACGCCACCCGCCTCACCCGCATGTACGCCACCCGCCTCACCCGCATGTACGCCACCCGCCTCACCCGCATGTACGCCACCCGCCTCACCCGCATGTACGCCACCCGCCTCACCCGCATGTACGCCACCCGCCTCACCCGCATGTACGCCACCCGCCTCACCCGCATGTACGCCACCCGCCTCACCCGCATGTACGCCACCCGCCTCACCCGCATGTACGCCACCCGCATATACCACTCACCCGCATGTACACCACCCGCCTCACCCGCATGTACGCCACCCGCCTCACCCGCATGTACACCACCCGCCTCACCCGCATGTACGCCACCCGCCTCACCCGCATGTACGCCACCCGCCTCACCCGCATGTACGCCACCCGCCTCACCCGCATGTACGCACCCCCCACCCGCCTCACCCGCATGTACGCCACCCGCCTCACCCGCCGCATGTACGCCACCCGCCTCACCCGCATGTACGCCACCCGCTCACCCGCATGTACGCCACCCGCCTCACCCGCATGTACGCCACCCGCCATCACCCGCATGTATACGCCACCCGCCTCACCCGCATGTACGCCACCCGCCTCACCCGCATGTACGCCACCACCCGCATGTACGCCACCCGCCTCACCCGCATCACCCGCATGTACGCCACCCGCCTCACCCGCATGTACACCACCCGCATGTACGCCACCCGCCTCACCCGCATGTACGCCACCCGCCTCACTCGCATGTACGCCACCCGCCTCACCTGCATGTACACCACCCACCTCACCCACATGTACGCCACCCGCATGTACGCCACCCGCCTCACCCGCATGTACACCACCCACCTCACCCACATGTACGCCACCCGCATGTACGCCACCCGCCTCACCCGCATGTACGCCACCCGCCTCACCCTCATGTACGCCACCCGCCTCACCCGCATGTACGCCACCCGCATGTACGCCACCCGCCTCACCCGCATGTACGCCACCCGCCTCACCCGCATGTACGCCACCCGCATGTACACCACCCGCCTCACCCGCATGTACGCACCCGCCTCCACCCGCATGTACGCCACCCGCATGTACGCCACCCGCCTCACCCGCATGTACGCCACCCGCCTCACCCGCATGTACGCCACCCGCCTCACCCGCATGTACGCCACCCGCCTCACCCGCATGTACACCACCCGCCTCACCCGCATGTACGCCACCTGCATGTACACCACCACCACTCTAACTTCTACAGTAGAGCATCCTTCATCTGTGTGTTTCCATGGAGATTTTGCATAAAATATACCACAGTAAATCATTAAATTTTCCCATCTTACATTTATTCCACTACTGTTACTTAAATGCTTTAAAAATAACTTGAAAAACCTGCACTGTTACTGTGAGCGGGGCAGCCACGCCACAGATCTGACATGTAACTCGTCCTGGTTGACATCACCTGCTTATTTCTACGGTAGTTTAAAGCCATATTGTCAAACATTCTAGGTAAAGCAACAACATCTCCACGGGAACGAGCAGAACTGGACAGAATTCTCCCTTAATGCAGTACCATCAGTATGTGTTAGAACTCTGCTTTCTGTCATTTTCAACACATTTTTCAGCTTTTCTTCACAAATTGCTTCTTGATTGGAGTAAAACTATAATCTATTTTTACAACGGGCATTAAATCAAAATTAGAGAGTCATAAAAGTCTCTCATGTGTACTTTTACTCTTGGGTTTTGTACTTTCACTATAACAAAACCGCCGTCGTCGTTGTTCCAGCTCTGTGCATGTGGATTGTCTCGCTGAAATATAAGGCCGTATATTATTGCCTTGTTGCCCCGTGAACGGATTTGACATTTTGAGTTTTATTATTGTTGCCGTGGCAGATTTGCGGGCACCTTTTGGCTCCTTAAACATACTGTGTGTCCAGCAGTAATATAATGATAATAAAAGCGGCCCATAATGGATGTTAGGGCCTGCACTATCTTAAACCTGCTCATTTATTACACCACAGAACAGATTATTTGCTGTTTCTATTGCGACTGTGAATATAAACAAGGAGCCTGGCCTGGTTTAAAGCTGCACCGTGTAACTTTTTTCACAGAAATGTTATTGCTGTTGTTATTTTCTCCAATGTTCCAACTTATCTGGCAACTCATTTGATCGATTTCTGGTGTTTTTGTTAGAGAAATCCCTTCGAGAAACAGGCTTCTTACCATGATCGGCGTCGAATCTCCACCAGATCTGACCTGTAACTTGGCCTGGTGGTGTTGCCTGCTCGTCTCCATGGAGATACACAAGTATAAAGCCATGTTGTGAAACGTTTTAGGCAGTGACATCTCAGTGCAGGCGACTATTTCAATTTTTTACATTTTCTTTTCAGTTATTGTCTTGACATATTTTTGAACTTTAAATTCTCTTTGTCAGAATGTGTTAACTGTTGTAAATTTTGGAAATACTTTCTTTTACAAGCCGACAAAATTTATCGCATTTATAAATATAATTTTTTTTTTTATTTCTCATCTCCTAATAGATTGTAGGTTTGTGGAATTTCCGGTTAATGGTTTTCTGTGTCAAAATGTGTGTGTAAATGTGTGTCATATTCTCCAGCAGCTTCATAAATCTGCCCCATCACCAAATCTTCAACCAACAAGGTTCACAAAGGATAAACATTCTAACATGAAGAATTTATCCACAACTATTAAGGCAAGAAAGACGAAAACGTAAAGGAAAACAACAACGACGCATTAGTGACACTGAACAAAACTAATGTTATGGTCATGAATAGACCAGAAGGAACTTGTTCACTCAGACAATTATTATTTCATGATGCTGATATTATCATAGATGGACAGATTTGTGCAGTTTAAATGCTACAGATGTTCACAGGTTACATGTCTCGCATTCAAACTGCATAAATCTGTATGTCCATGTCTGGCATGAGCAATTACATTTTCCATGAGTCCACATGAGAAACAGAAAATACTGTGGAGTCAAAATGCTTCACTCATTTCTACAGAATATTAATACTATTTTAGTATAAAAAGCAGTAAATAACATTGTTTTGACGAGCTGGTCAGACTGGTAAGAGTTTATGTTTTGACAAAGCAATGAAAAAGTGAACCTGCCTTAAAAAAAAAAATCATAAAAATAGCAGCTCTAAAATAAAAGCAATGCAGCTTTTAGTCCATGTATGAGGTCAAATGATCAAATATGTTTTCTAATTCCAAATGATCTTAAACGGGCCAGTCAGAGTCAACCCAAGGGCTGTATGTGGCCCCGGAACTGTACAATGTCCAGGTCTGGTCTGTGCTAATACCTACATCATGAAATCAACTTTTAATTTGAATTCTAGAATCAGTCTGAGTGAACAAGTGACTTCTGGTTTAGTCATGAGCAGAACATTAGTTTTGTTCAGTGTCACTAATGCGTCATCGTTGTTTCCTTTAAGTTTTCGTCTTTCTTCTCTTGATAGTTGTGGATAAATTGTTCATGTTAGAATGTTTATCCTTTGTGGACCATGTTGGTTGAAGATTTGGTGATGGAGCAGAGTTATGAAGCTGCTGAAGAATACGACACACATTTACACACACATTTTGACACAGAAAAGATTAACCAGAAGTTCCACATCATTTGATCTCATACATGGACTAAAAGCTGCATTGCTTTTATTTTAGAGGTGCTATTTTTATGACATTTTTTAAGGCAGGTTCACTTTTTCATTGCTTTGTCATAACATAAACTCTTACCAGTCTGGGCAGCTTGCCAAAGAATGTTATTTACTGCTTTTTATACTGAAATAGTATTAATATTCTGTAGAATTGCATGAAGCATTTTGATCTCCACAGTATTTTCTGTTTCTCATGTGGCTCCATGGAAAAATAATTGTCCACCCCTGACATGGACAGAGAGATTTATGCAGTTCATATGCGAGACATGTAATCTGTGAACATCTGTAGCATTTAAACTGCACAAATCTGTCCATCTATGATAATATCAGCATCATGAAATAATAATTGATTCTATAATCAGTCTGAGTGAACAAGTTCCTTCTGGTCTATTCATGACCATAACATTAGTTAAAAAAATTTCAGTGTCACTAATGCGTTGTCGATGTTTTCCTTTAAGTTTTGTCTTTCTTCCCTTAATAGTTGTGGATAAATTCTTCATGTTAGAATGTTTATCCTTTATGGATTTTGTTGGTTGAAGATTTGGTGATAGGGCAGATTTATGAAGCTGCTGGAGAATACGACACACATTTACACACACATTTTGACACAGAAAACCATTAACCAGAAGTTCCACAAACCTACAGGGCAAGAATTCCAGCCATAGTGAAAAAGCTCTATGATTAACTGTGGTGTGATGTTTATGCCTCCATTTCAAAGACAGTACTGCCACCTAGTGTTCATTCAGTGTAACTACAGTAAGTCAGAACTATATTAAAATCTCACATTCTCTGACTGTTTTAAAACAAAAATAACTTTCTAAAAACATTACTCTCATTACTCTTGCTGCTATGAACATTATAATTTCTTTTATATTTACATTCCCAAGTTTAGTGAATATGACTTTTAACCAAGATGCCCTGCAACTCTCACTTCTTCTGTGTTTTTATTCACTTTAACTTGTTTATATTCTTCTTTTTATTCTGTTCAAAAACAATAATGAACAATGTGGTGTAGTGAAACCTTTGCGTTTAACAGTAAATATAATCCCCAGTTTAATGTGTAGTTTTAGTGCCCTCTAGTGGACAGTAAAAACATAATACAAAATCTCATCATACTCAAAGGCAGAAAGGAAAAGTTGTATGTTTTATTAGTATCAAGGTGGAAATCAAATGAACTTTAATTACAAATGCATTTATATATAAAACTCATTTGGGTGAATTCTCTGTAGCGGTTTGTCTGCGGTTTATCCAAAAATGCCTTTCTTCTTTTCTGTTGAATTAAAGTTATAAATTAAAACAGGACTATTTCATAAGAATAATAATATTGAAATAGACCCTCACCCTTTTCCCTGACGGTGTAGAGAGCCTCCATCCCCCCCTTCAGATGATCGGTCACGTGACAATGGAACAGCCAGGTCCCCACAAACTGAGGACGCATCTTCACCGTCTGCACGAAGCAGGAGGAAAGTTTAAGCTCAAATCAAACAACAGTGATGTAATGTGAACGGAATATAGGCCAGTGAAAAAATAATTTCACTTTTGTTTATTTATAACTTCATGTTTTATGCTGTGTCAGCTGCCCCATCTGTATTTGTAAGTCTGATTTAATTCATGTCATTTTGTATTATTGTTCATTGTTTTATGTGTCACTATATTGCACATTTAGTTTGTGAATTTTGTTCACAGATAATGACAACAAAAAACCAAAAAAAAACAAAAAAACATTTTGACTCTGATTCCATTGTTTAATGAATTATGTATTAGTGGTTGGATTCATATAGAACAGGGGTGTCCAAACTTTTTTCATCAAGGGCCACATATCTAAACACAGACGAAGCAGTGGGCCATAGACTGGTGCTCAGTACAGTGAATAACTGAAATATGTGCAGGTTTAACACATCAGAATGAGCCATCAGTCCTTTATTCATGCTAAGATCCTTAAAACCACACACTAAATATTAAATATGAGCTTTATCAAGGTAGATTTTCAAAAAACTTGCAATAAAAAGTAAATTTTTAATTGATGCAAGGTAATCTGGGCCAATTCTCCTGGAAGCCTGAGGGTCAAGAAAAATTTGTCTGAGGGCCGCATTTGGCCCACGGGTCATAATTTGGACGTGCCTGATATAGAGTCTTTGAAGATATGGGACGTGTCTGGGGTGAAGGAAGTCTGGGAGTACCTGCTTAGACTGCTGCCCCCGCGACCCGGCCCCGGATAAGCGGAACAAAAAGGATGGATAGAAGATACGGGCGACAGTAGCTCAGTTAGAGCGTTTGTGCACTGATCTAAATGTTGGTGGTTTGAATCCCGCTCTCGACATTGGTTGAGCGTCAGATCCATTGGCCCTCAGGTTGGCAGTGTGATTCCAGCTCCCACAGATGAATGCTGTCATTGTGTCCTTGGGCAAGACACTTAACCCACGTTGCCCCCAGTGTCTGTGTGCACTGGTGTGTGAATGTGTGTTCCATGCTTTTAGTTTGAAAGGCCCATGTACAACCGGAAGCAGCCTCGTGAGAGCGGATGTTTACCTCCCGGCTAACAGTCTGTGCGGCTAACTGACTATGAGCACAACGGAAAATTTAGTTTATTTAATCTAAAAGTTACTGAAACTGTATTTTAATTAATATATGGTCTTTAGCACCTGGTTGATGTGGGAACAAGGTTAGTAAGGAATAATATTGAAATTACTTTGCTTTGGAAATGTTTAGGGTTTTTTGTACGTTGAGCCGTTATAATTCTCTGTTATAATTTAATCCACTAGATGGCGCCAGTGCGCTTTGTCTAAGCAATGTTATGTGCAGTTTGACCATTTTAATGTGTATTTTTTTGTTCAATATATATTAATAGCAAGGTTCAGGTTTTATAAGATTTGTTGTTGGTAAACAGTAATTGTCAGATTGTCATAAATAGTTAAAAGGAGTAAAAGGTACACTGTAAGAGCTAATTGTTGTTGTTTTTTTATTTCCCTTTTTTGTAGCTCTTACGGTGTGTTCACAAACAAGGCCCAAAAATAAAAGTTGTGAACCATCAGTATATGAGACCATCATTTCAACCGGGATGCTACAAAAACGTGCGAACGATATATCTAAAACGTGCGAACGATTTAGCTAAAGTGTGGGAATGAATTATATATTGTGGGAACGAAATAGTAATTTGAGGCCACGATTTAATATCTTTTTTCGCGTACGTGATCGGGATGTCATCAGGTGGGCTCCGTAGGGAATCAGAAAAGACTGGTGCGCAAAAACTCCGGAAGTGCGAGTTCAGGTACCAGCCAATCAGCGAAGAGCCATACATTCTGTATTGGCAACGATTCCCAAGATCGAGGATTTAAAGCCGTAACAAAAAGCATGTTTGGTGAATTTTCAATCAAGGGGAGGGACGTTATTGCCCTTCTTCCTACGGGATTTGGGAAAAACTTAATATACCAGTTAGTGGCGCATTACATATGTCACGACTAGGGCTGGGTATTATTAAGAAGTTGCCGATACGATACATGTCACAATACGTAGGCCACAATACGATACATATCTCGATACAGTGACCTTTCAATTTGATACGATATATTTCAAACTGATTTGATACAGTTCAATAAAAAATAAAGCCTAGCTCAAGTCTGTCTTTGTTAAACCATTTCTTGTGCAAAGTTAATATGAAATACATCCATTTTAATCATCAAAACAGTGAATATGTCAAATGTGTTTCATAAAAAAGTTTCCTTCCAAGTACTTTTAAAGGGCCTATATTACTCAAAATTGACTCTTGTGGCTTTAAGTCATGTTAGAATGCTGTTACCTCCTCAAAAACACACCTGGAGTTGTGTTTTGTTTCATTCACACGTTTGAGTAACACTTTATTATTAGTCTGTTTACATCAAAAGTGAAAAAATGCATAGCACACTCCGATGGCTGATGTCCAAAAGCTTTTTTATTTTCAAAATAACATTTCAGCAACAAAAGCCTTCATCCCATATTTTTCTGGCTTTGGACCACAGTACACTAAATGGTTGCCAGCCCAGGTGCTCATATCCCCCTCCAATGAATGGGAGGTCCCAAAGTGAGGTCACCCAGTGAGTTCAGCTGACTCTACAACAGGAAAAAACTGTTTAGGTATTTACATAAAAAACATTCTATAAAATACAGAAATAGTTTACGTGTATCACAAAAACATAGAAAAAGCTAGAGTTGGCTTAAGTTGGTGAAATCAGAAGTGTTCTTTTTGACAGGAGTGTTTCTCGATTCCCACCTATAAATTCCAGTTCCACATGTTCAATGCCAATATATCTTAAGGAAGAGATAGGATGGTTAAAATCAACAAAATGAGCCGCCACAGGATAGTTCATGTTTTTACATCTGATTGTACTCCTCTGCTCTGCAATCCGTGTTTTTAAAGCCCTGCTTGTTTTACCCACATAGGCTTTACCACAGAGGCAGGTGATCATATAAATAACAGACTTAGTGTTGCAGGATATATTTCCTCTGATGGGTATTTCTTTTCAAGTGTGAGGAGCACTTCTTGTATTACCACAAGACAGCACAAGGTGGAGCAGAGGGTTTTCTGTATGAGAGAAGAACTAAGAGCCTAATATGCAGGTTTGTGTTAAACATGTGTGAATGAAACAAAACAACATTCTAACATAGATCAGAGAGTAGCATAGTATGGACCCTTTAAATATACTTGTACACTTTCTAATATTTCCTCACATTAGTCTCCTGTCGTGTACAGTCCCTGACAAAAGTCTTGTCGCTTATCCATTTTGTAGAAACAAAAGCTTATAACCTGACTTTAAATGAATCGATTGGTTTTAGAAATGTCTCATATGAAGCTAAAACCCTCCCAAATTATGCTCAATAATTCTAAAATAAATTTGCTTCACTGAAGAAAGATTGATCATTTAATGAACACAGAAAGGTCAGATTTTGGCAAGACAAAAGTTTTGTCGCCTACAGAAAATTGAACAAATAATTTACTTCAAATACAAAAATATGTTGCATAACATCAGTGAATGAAGTAGTGGTGCTGTGAGATCCATATTTAATATTTGTATGACTTCCATGAGCTTGAAGGACGCATCCATGTGGTTCGACAATGATTCATACAATTTGTTGATGTAGTCATCAGGAATAGCAAAGAAAGCGTCTTACATTCCTCCCAGAGTTCCTCAAGATTCTTTGGTTTTGCCTTCCATGCTTCCTCTTTCATTCTACCCCAGACATGCTCAATGATGTTCATGTCTGGTGACTGGGCTGGCCAGTCCTGGACCACCTTCATCTTCTTCGCCCTGAGAAACTTTGATGTAGAGATAGAAGTATGCGATGGAGCACCATCCTGCTGCAAAATTTGACCCCTTTTATGGTTGGGAATGTAAGAGGAGCTAATACTTCTTGATATTTTAGGTTATTGATATTTGCCTTCCACCCTGCAAATGTCTCGCACAGCCCCATACTGGATGGAACCCCAGACCAGGATTTTTCCGCCACCAAACTTAACTGTTTTCTGGGTGAATCTTGGATCCATGCTGGCTCCAGTAGGTCTCCTGCAATATTTGTGGCAGCTGTGATGTAATTCAACCAAGGATTCATCTGAGAAATCCACCTTCTGCCACTTTTCCAGTGTCCATCCTTTTAGCAGGCTGTGGGCCTTGGCAAACGCCACATGTTTTTTTAATTGCCTTTTGTTTAGTGCTGGTTTCTGTGCACTGATTCGACCATGGAGGCCATTTCAAGACAGAATTCTACAAACTGTTGTGGTTGACACAGGGACTTGAGGTGACCAGGCCTGGTGGAGTCTGCTGCAGTGGAAAAGGGGCTGGCCTTGGATTTTCGAATCAACAAACGGTCCTCCCGAGCAGTTGTCTTGCGGGGTCTGCTGGACCTGGGCTTGTCAAAAACATCCATCCATCCATTTTCGTCCACTTATCCGGGGCCGGGTCGCGGGGGCAGCAGCCTAAGCAGGGACTCCCAGACTTCCTTCACCCCAGACACGTCCTCCAGCTCCTCTGGGGGGACCCCGAGGCGTTCCCAGGCCAGCCGAGAGACATAGTCCCTCCAGCATGTCCTGGGTCTTCCCCGGGGCCTCCTACTACCGGTGGGACATGAGCGGAACACCTCTCGAGGGAGGCGCCCAGGAGGCATCCGGAACAGATGCCCGAGCCACCTCAACTGGTTCCTCTCGACGTGGAGGAGCAGCGGCTCTACTCCGAGCTCCTCCCGTGTGACTGAGCTCCTCACCCTATCTCTAAGGGAGCGCCCAGCCACCCTGCGGAGGAAACTCATTTCGAGCGCTTGTATCCACGATCTCGTCCTTTCGGTCATTACCCAGAGCTCATGACCATAGGTGAGAGTAGGAACAAAGACTGACCGGTAAATCGAGAGCTTCGCCTTTCGGCTCAGCTCCCTCTTCACCACAACGGTCCGATACAGCGACCGCATCACTGCCGAAGCTGCACCGATCCGCCTGTCAATTTCACGTTCCGTCCTTCCCTCACTCGTGAACAAGACCCCGAGATACTTGAACTCCTCCACTTGAGGCAAAGACTCCCCACCCACCCGGAGAGGGCAAGCCACCTTTTTCCGGTCGAGAACCATGGCCTCAGACTTAGAAGAGCTGATCTTCATCCCAGCCGCTTCACACTCGGCTGCAAACCGCCCCAGTGCACGTTGCAGGTCCTGGTTCGATGAAGCCAACAGGACAACATCGTCCGCAAACAGCAGAGATGAAATCCTGTGGTCCCCAAACCGGACCCCCTCCGGCCCCTGACTGCGCCTAGAAATTCTGTCCATAAATACAATGAACAGAACCGGTGACAAAGGGCAGCCCTGGCGGAGTCCAACATGCACCGGGAACAGGTCTGACTTACTGCCGGCAATGCGAACACAGCTCCTGCTCCGGTCATACAGGGACCGGACAGCCCTTAGCAAAGGGCCCCGGACCCCATACTCCCAGAGCACCCCCCACAGGACACCACGAGGGACACGGTCGAATGCCTTCTCCAAGTCCACAAAGCACATGTGGACTGGTTGGGCAAACTCCCATGAACCCTCGAGCACCGATGGAGAGTGTAGAACTGGTCCAGTGTTCCACGGCCAGGACGAAAACCACACTGCTCTTCCTGAACCCGAGGTTCGACTATCGGCCGGATTCTCCTCTCCAGTACCCTGGCATAGACCTTACCGGGAAGGCTGAGGAGTGTGATCCCCCTATAGTTGGAGCACACCCTCCGGTCCCCCTTCTTAAACAGAGGGACCACCACCCCGGTTTGCCAGTCCAGAGGTACTGTTCCCGACCGCCACGCGATGTTGAAGAGGCGTGTCAGCCAAGACAGCCCCACAACATCCAGAGACTTTAAGGTACTCAGGACGGATCTCATCCAACCCCGGAGCCTTGCCACCAAGGAGCTTGCCAACCACCTCAGTGACTTCAGCCAGGGTGATGGATGAGTCCGCCTCTGAGTCCCCAGCCTCGGCCTCCTCCTCGGAAGACTTCTTGTGTCCAGGTGAGCTTCCTTCTGCTCTAAACACACAAAGCCCTGTTTCCTGAGGCACTAAAACAATCCTCTATGGGCCCTTGTTGTTCTCTGTTCCTGTGATCTGATTGGCCGCCTCTGAACCAATGGGGCGTCGGTGTGTGGACAGAGGATATTAGGCAAAGGCTCTGGGCTGTAGATGCAGTGTTGGTTCAGGTTACACAACACAGCGGTGAAGCAGACTCACCTGGACTTACCTGGAGCTGGATCTGTGCCATAACACTCAGGTGAGGAGGAGAGGACCTAAGAATAATTTATAGTAGTAGTAGTAGTAGTAGTAGTAGTAGTAGTAGTAGTAGTAGTAGTAGTAGTGGTGGTGGTAGTAGTAACAGTAGTAGAAGTAGTAGTAATGGTGGCAGTAGTGGTGGTATTAGTAGTAGTAGTATTGGTGGTAGTAGTAGTAGTAGAGGTGGTAGTAGTAGTAGTAGCAGTAGTAGTAGTAGTGGTCATAGTGGTAGTAGTAGTAGTAGTAACAGTAGTAGCAGTAGTAGTGGTATTAGTCGTAGTAGTATTGGTATGCCTAGAGATGGTAGTAGTAGTGATAGTAGTAGTAGTGGTGGTAGTAGTAACAGTAGTAGTAGTAGTAATGGTGGCAGTAGTGGTGGTATTAGTAGTAGTAGTATTGATAGTAGTAGTACTAAAGGTGGTGGCAGTAGTAGTGGTATTAGTAGTAGTAGTATTGGTAGTAGTCGTAGTACTAGAGGTGGTAGTGGTAGTGGTAGTAGTAGTGGTAGTAGCAGTTGTAGTAGTAGTAGTAGTAGTAGTACTAGTACTAGTAGTAGTAGTGGTAGTAGTAATAATGGTAGTAGTTGTAGTAGTAGTAGTAGTAGTTCTAAAATACTATATAATGCAAGTATAATGCAGTAGAAGGCTCAGTTAATCATCAGTTATTATTTCTGTTGAAGTAATTATATGTTCCTTATTTACATTTGACAATAGACCTATTTTAAGTACACCATACAAACATTTGTTTTGCAATAGTACTTCTAAATATAGGAAGTACAATAGCAGCTGTTTGTGAAGTCATATTTTTCTGCATTCATGGGTCATTCATCTGTATCTGATGTTATTTGAGAAATTGTTCATTACAGACTCACATAACTGACAGTAATGTGAAGTCAAAACTCTAACAGTGATCTTTGTCTACCTGTAGGACCTGTTTGTTTAAACCAGGGGTGCTCACACTTTTTCAGCATGCGAGCTACTTACAAAATGACCAAGTCAAAATGATCTAATACAAAGCCAAGCAAACTGCACTGAAACACTCTGTGCCCCTTTTTTGGACCCTCACCCACAGTTTGAGAAGCCCTTCTTTAAGAGAACTTCCTCTGGCACTTCACACAAAACTAAGAAAAAAGTGAAGGACGATTTTTAAACTTGTTTTTTAAAGTTCCAAACTGGAGCTGCATTCTTTTCTGGTTTTGCAGTGATATTTACCAGCCTCTGCACGTTTACCAAACCAAACGCACATCGTGACAAACACAGATGCATTTGTGCACTTTTGTTAGACAAACTTCAGTCAAATGTGGCAGTAGGTCTGTTCTGTAGATCCGCTCTATGCTGTAGACCTGCTTTGTGCCAACACTGGAACACAAATTTAGACTCATTTTTGCTTCACGTTTGGTCTTGTTCTTCTAATCAGCGCACTGTGGGAGGGGCTTGTGTTGGCTGTACGCAGGAAGGAGCGAGAGCGTGAAAAGGCGAGGGGCGGCGTGCTGACGTGAGGCAGATGGACAGGTAGGATGTTTAGGAAGTTGAACCTGCCCTACACTTGTTGAGTGTCAGACCTTGAATGAGAGACAAGACCGAGTCTAAACGCGAGTCCGAGATGAGACACGCCGATTTACCCACACGACCTTGGCGATCGACTGGTAGATCGCGATCGACGTATTGAGCACCACTGGTTTAAACGGACTATGTCACTTTTCATGCAGGCTTGTCCATGGAGATGTTAATGCTTTGCTTGCAATGTTCCACAATATGGCATCAAACCTCTCCATCTTGCATCATGGCAAATGTTTAACACAGTAGTTCTTTGTCCAAGCTGTTAAAGTGACTTTACCTAATCTGACCTTATCTTCTGACATTTATATGATACGTTCAGTTCACAGTGTAAACACCGTTATGTAAAGTAACCTGACACAGGTGTCCTGGCACGCAGTCTCCATCCAACTTGAGAGCGTCTATATTGTGAAAAACTGCATTGTTGAATGGTTTTGTCAGGGGATCGAAGTGCTCTGTAATTATCTAGACCAGAGAATATGTGATGGGTTTTTGAGCTTTTTGTCAGAGGATTAAGAGGTTTTGTGTGGTGGAGCCAAGGGACTGTGCACCTTATCTGCCCTTTGTGTGCTATTGGTAAACTTATTATACACTAAAACTGAGCAAGTATTCTTGACTTTTTATAAACTATATTATTTATATACTTAAGAATAGTATAGTGAAGTGTACTTCCATGGTGACACAGTGGCTGAGTGGCTAGCACTCATGCCTCACAGCAAGAAGGTTCTGGGTTTGATCCCTGGGTTTCCTGGGTCATTCTGTCAAACACCAGTAGGAACAAATGGTTTCAAAATCTTGCAGGGAGTATTTTGCTGTCACCTTGGGCCTGGGGCTAAGGTGGGTTGATGCGGAGATGGACTATGTTAGCAAACAGAGTCCAGGGAAGTGAGATGGTGCTGAGCTATTTGTGAATGAAGACTTATTGTGGTGGTTCAAGGTAAATACAATTGGGCAAGAATGAATTTGCAGGCTGTATTATTACTTATTTATTAAAGGTGCACTGTGTAACATTTCTAGTGGATGATCCACCACTTCCTTGTCTCCATCCCCTTTTTCAGAAGAAATTGTTGTATTTTTGAGCATTAACATCTCCATAGGGACAAGCAGGTAGCAGATCCGCACCGGTTTTTATTATTGTCTGAGACCTGCAGAAAAGGCTTGCAGGTTTTGTTTTGTTTTTTTTAGCACACATCTAGTTTAAGCAAATTTTTTAAAAAATGGATTAATGAATAATAAAAATGGTTTCTGCTACACAATTCAGCACAAATAATCAAATCCATGCAACCCCATACTGAACCTCTGGACTGACCCTCACACAAACATGAGAATAGACCTTAAACAAGTGTGTAATATTACAAGAGGAAATCAAGCTTTCTATTTTTTTTTTTTTTAAGATTGTACTCCTTGAAATCCCAGTGCATGACATTTTAGCCTAAAATACAAGCAGGTTTTGGTTGTTTCTTTTTCATTAAACACGTCCCTACTGTGAGTAGGCTTGCATTTCCACAAACCTTCATTCAATTACTCAGAATAGCTTGCAAAACATTCTTACAGTGAGCGAGGTTACACAGTGTTGCTTTAAAGATGCTTCTGCTTTTACTTCTTCTGCTAATACTACTACTCTAATGAAACTACTGCACATCAAATAACAGCTAACAATAACAATAACAGCCAGGACTGGACTGAACCAGGACTCAACGAGAACCAAACCAGGACTGAACCAGGGCTAAATGAGAACTAAACTAGGAATAAAACAGGACTGAACTAGGACTAAACAAGAACCAAACCAGGACTGAACCAGGGCTAAACTAGAACTGAACTAGGATTAAATCAGGATTGAACCAGGGCTAAATGAGGACTAAACTATGAATAAAACAGGACTGAACCAGAACTAAACAAGAACCAAACTAGGACTGAACCAGGGTTAAACCAGAACTGAACTAGGATTAAATCAGGATTGAACCAGGGCTAAACCAGGACTAAACCAGGACTGAGCCAGGATTAAACGAAGATTAAACTAGGATTGAACCAGGATTAAATCAGATTTGAACCAGGACTAAACCAAGACTGAACAAGGACTAAACCAGGGCTAAACTAAGACTGAACCAGGATTAAACCAAGACTGAACCAGGGCTAAACTAAGACTGAACCAGGATTAAACCAAGACTGAACCAGGGCTAAACTAAGACTGAACCAGGATTAAACCAAGACTGAACCAGGGCTAAACTAAGACTGAACCAGGATTAAACCAGGACTGAACCAGAATCAAATCAGAACTCAACCAGGATTGGACCAGGGCTAAACCAGGACTAAACTAGAACTGAACCAGGGCTAAACTATAGGACCAAACCAGGACTGTATCAGGATTACTGGTATTTGTCCTGGTCACTCTACTTAACTAAAGTAGCGTGTAGATCTCTCGTGCACGTTATACTGATACATGTCTTTTCCTCTTTAATGTGCTGCAGCCAAAATGAAAATCGCTTCTTTTAACATTCAGAGGTTTGGCCCTAAGAAAGCATCTGACCCACACATCATCTGGATCCTGGCAAAGGTGAGGACAGTGTCACTTACAGATGGACTCCTGCAGTGATTTGTGTGTATTTAAAACTGTTTTGGTTTCAGATTGTGTCTCGTTATGACATAATCCTGATCCTGGAGTTGGTGGATAGAAGCGGAAGCGCCATCAAAATTCTGCTAAAAGCTCTCAACAAGTCAGTCCCAGTCACTCTTTATGTTTTTAATGTCATCTTAAAACGTCATAATGCTGTTTCTTCATCATAACAATACCAGAAGTCATGTTTTGTTTCATTCACATGTGTTTGAATAATCCTGCATGTTTAGTCTCCAAAATGCTAATTTCCACCAAATGCAGAGAATTAATTGAAGTGAAGTCTACTTTACCTTAAAGCAGACCTATTCTGCAAAATCCACTTTTTAGACCTTTTAACCATGTTATAGTTGTTTCCTCTTTTTTTACCCTCTCGAAGTTGTATAATTTGTTGAGTAATTTCTGCATGTTTGAGCAATCTTTAATGACTTATTTTCAAGACGCCGTATTGCCGATCAGTTCATATTTTCACTGTCCCTGGAATACGCCCACTTCTGCAGCATCACACAAAAAAATCCACTGACATTTACAGCGATGTTGACTCCCATTGGGCACCACAGTTTTCTAACACAGAAATCAGTTGTTTCTTTTATTACATCCTTTTAGATGAATTTTGCAATTTATGTACAATGTAAAATGTACAAATTATAACATAATGATCCACATAGATTACAGCAGACACAACAATATGTCTTCAATAAAAAGAGTGTTCTTCTGATCACTGCGGTACTGAATTGGGTATTGAATATTGAATCAGTTCCTTAGTGATCAATAAAGTAGGCATCTACATGTATCTATCTATTTAATCTATCTATGTAGTAACAAATTCACGTTTAACACTGGGATCTTTAATGGTTGATGTCAATAATCTCTTGCCCCAGGGGAAACAAGAACAATCAATACAGCCTAAAGATCAGCAGGAGACTGGGACGGTCCAGCTACAAGGAGCAGTTCGTGTTCCTCTACAGGTAAAATATTTCATTCTTCATTAGACAAACTTTACTGATCCAAATGGGAAATTATTTGGACACAGTAGCTCACAGCATATTATAATAAAAATAATATGGAGTAATAGTAATAGGGAGTATTATCTGTTACATAAGGGTGAGTTGTTGTACAGTTGTAGGGAGTATTATCTGTTACATAAGGGTGAGTTGTTGTACACTTGTAGGGAGTATTATCTATTATGTAAGGGTGGGTTGTTGTACAGTTGTAGGGAGTATTATCTGTTACATAAGGGTGGGTTGTTGTACAGTTGTAGGGAGTATTATCTATTATGTAAGGTGGGTTGTTGTACAGTTGTAGGGAGTATTATCTGTTACATAAGGGTGAGTTGTTGTACAGTTGTAGGGAGTATTATCTATTACGTAAGGGTGGGTTGTTGTACAGTTGTAGGGAGTATTATCTATTATGTAAGGGTGGGTTGTTGTACAGTTGTAGGGAGTATTATCTATTACGTAAGGGTGGGTTGTTGTACAGTTGTAGGGAGTATTATCTATTACGTAAGGGTGGGTTGTTGTACAGTTGTAGGGAGTATTATCTATTACGTAAGGGTGGGTTGTTGTACAGTTGTAGGGAGTATTATCTATTACGTAAGGGTGGGTTGTTGTACAGTTGTAGGGAGTATTAATCTATTATTGTAAGGGTGGGTTGTTGTACAGTTGTAGGGAGTATTATCTATTATGTAAGGGTGGGTTGGTGTACAGTTGTAGGGAGTATTATCTATTATGTAAGGGTGGGTTGTTGTACAGTTGTAGGGAGTATTATCTATTATGTAAGGGTGGGTTGTTGTACAGTTGTAGGGAGTATTATCTATTATGTAAGGGTGGGTTGGTGTACAGTTGTAGGGAGTATTATCTATTACGTAAGGGTGGGTTGTTGTACAGTTGTAGGGAGTATTATCTATTACGTAAGGGTGGGTTGTTGTACAGTTGTAGGGAGTATTATCTATTACGTAAGGGTGGGTTGTTGTACAGTTGTAGGGAGTATTATCTATTATGTAAGGTGGGTTGTTGTACAGTTGTAGGGAGTATTATCTATTATGTAAGGGTGGGTTGTTGTACAGTTGTAGGGAGTATTATCTATTATGTAAGGGTGGGTTGTTGTACAGTTGTAGGGAGTATTATCTATTATGTAAGGTGGGTTGTTGTACAGTTGTAGGGAGTGTCTCACTGTTTGAGTGGAGCTGTAGGAGCCTGTTGGAGAATGAGCTCCTCTGTCTATAGTTTGGTGCAGCTTTACGGATTAGTTTTTCAGTCCGCCCAGTGTCCCTTTTATTAGTGTTGCTTTATTCATTCTCGAGTTTATCAAGGTTTTCATTAACAAACCTGTCACACAATATTTGGGTCGACTGTTAATTCCTCCACTCAAGATCAATAAAGTTGTAATTTGGTCTTGTTTAAGGTCTTATATTACACAAAACTGACTCGTGAGTTTTTAGTCATGTTAGAATGCTGTTACCTCATACCTGGATTTGTGTTTCGTTTCATTCACACGTGTCTGAGTTATCCTGGATTATTTGTCTGTATACATTTCCAAAGCTCAAAATGCTCTGTTCCACCTTGTAATGTCATGTAGTGGTAATTTTCAAGCTGTTTTCAAACAGCAGCCTTTTACCTTTTTTTCAGTAGTAACAGGAAATTCCAGATCTTAAATTATCCAAATGATTTAAAGTGAATAGTTTACAAACACAGTGTAGCACTTCCTGTATTACCACATGACATCACAAGGTGGCGGAACAGTCGTTTGTGTGTTAAAATTGTGAAAATGGCAGGAAATACAACTCCAGTTCTGTTTGTGATGAGGAAACATCATAACAGAAAATAGCATAAAATGGTAATAGGGTCAATCCATTACCAGGACCAAAACAAGTGTGAGCGTTTATAAAATGTGTGGAAAAGTTGTCAAAAGGACATTTTCAGAGCTTATAATAATGTATACTTGACTGATTCTTTTGTAGGAATAACTTGGTGGACTTGGTCGACACATATCAATTTGATGACATCGGAACTTTGAGCTACGATGTATTTGCTCGAGACCCCTACATCGTGAGGTTCAAATGTCTCACATCAGGTGAATGCAACAGAGTTTGTCCTGTAAATATGACCACTTATTTCATGGCATATTGTAACCAGTGTTGCCAGATTGGGTTGTGTGATTTCCGCCCAATCACGTTCGAAAATCTGCCCTCCTCAGCAAAAGAAAAAAAAAAAAAAAAAAGCGCCCAACAACATTTTGTCACAGAAAACATTTAATCTTTGAATAAATGTATGTGATCCATTGCTGGGCTTTTTAAAAACATTGCTGGTATTGAGAAAACATGTTAAATGTAGAACAGTATTTTCATTTATCACAGAAAACATGCTGTAACGTAATGTATTGTCTTTTTATAAACTTTGCCTGGATTGAGAAAACATGTTTTGTAAAACCTTCAGTAGAACAGCTTTTTCATCAGGCATAAAAATGAATATCATCAATGGTCGGCTACAGCCTAGGCTACTGCAAACAGCTGACAAACCCAGAGCCTAAGACTCATACATCAAAGAACTGAATCTCCACAACAGCTGAACACCGGGGACGTCTGAACGTTGGATGATGTCCATTCATTTCTGCACAGGCTGAGACCAAAGTCTGGACAGGAGTGAAAGTCACATACAGTTCCTCGTGTTATTGCATTACTGCGTGTCACACTGATTGGTGTAAAAACAAAAAACACCCAAACTTGTTGAAAGTAGTCCAAATATTATCTGCCCGCCTGAGGCTTCCCCTCCCAGCCTGATGTACTCAAAAAAAAAAAAAAAAGCACCCACCCAATCTGGCAACACTGATTGTAACTGATACAAGTCTCTTGTGAGGTTTAAGGCATGTTGTAATGTTGTTACGTCCTCAAAAACAGACCTGGAGTTGTGTTTTGTTTCATTCACACATGTTTGAGTAACTCTTTAGTATTAGTCTGTGTACATCTCCAAAGCTCAAAATGCTCTGTTCCTCCTTGTGATGTCACGAAGTGGTAGTTTTCAAGTTACCTTTAGTTCAGTAGAGATTGGCGATTCCAGGGGTGAGTTTGAAAATACAGTAGAGCATTTCCTGTATTATAATATGACATCACAAAGTGGAACAGTGTTTTCTGTTTGTGAGAAGAACACAGCCTAAATATGCAGGGTTTGCGTGTTAAACGTGTGAATGAAACAAAACACAACTCCAGGTCTGTTTTTGATGAAGAAACAACGTGATAACATAGATCAGAAACTAGCATAATATTGGCCCTCTAACATTAGAACTTGTGTTTCAGAGCTGGATTTCGTTCTCATCCCAGTTCACACGACTCCAGAGGAAGCTGAGGCTGAACTGGACAAACTTCACGAGGTGTTTATGGATGTTAAGGAAAAATGGCAAACTGATGTAAGGACTCAACATTTAATCACAAATAGTAAAAGGTTGTCTCTAGAGCTGGATTTGGAGAGACTAGTACATTTTTATATTATATTGATAATTGATCATTTGCAGCTGATTTCATCAACATTCCCTGGGGGTGTGATGCTAACTTGAGGCACTGCTCTGCCTGAAGCTCAACAGAACAGGACTAAACAGAACTAAAAAAAAAGCAGGACCGAACCAGGACCCAGTTTATTCCTTGTGACCCAAAGACTAAAATAATAAGAATGTATAGATAATTTATAGAACCCAATTAAACTAAGGTCTGAACAGGACTAAACCAACCCTAAACCAAGGTTAAACCAGGACTAAACCAGAACTAAACCAGGTCTATTTTTTGTCCTTCAGAACATAATGATTCTTGGGGACTTCAACGCTGATGGTTCGTACCTTTCTGAAGCTCACATGAACATGATCCGTATCCGTAGCGACGAGGACTTCCACTGGCTCATCTCAGACGACCAGGACACTACAACCAGCACAATGAACACAAACACCTATGACAGGTAAACCAGGACTGAACCAGGACTAAACCAGGACTAAACCAGGACTGAACCAGGACGGAACCAGGACTAAACCAGGACTGAACCAGGACAGAACCAGGACTAAACCAGGACTAAACCAGGACTGAACCAGGACGGAACCAGGACTAAACCAGGACTGAACCAGGACGGAACCAGGACTAAACCAGGACTGAAGCAGGACTGAACCAGGACTAAAACAGGATGGAACCAAGACTAAACCAGGACTAAACCAGGGCTGAACCAGGACAAAAACAGGACTAAAACAGGACTGAATCAGGACTGAACCAGGACTGAACCAAGACTAAAAAAGGACTGAACCAGGACGGAACCAGGGCTAAACCAGGACTGAACCAGGACGGAACCAGGACGGAACCAGGACTAAACCAGGACTGAACCAGGACTGAACCAGGACTAAAACAGGACTGAACCAGGACTAAAACAGGACTGAACCAAGACTAAAACAGGACTGAACCAGGACTGAACCAGGACTGAACCAGAACTAAAAGAGGACGGAACCAGGGCTAAAACAGGACTGAACCAGGACTGAACCAGGACTGAACCAGGACTGAACCAGGACTAAAACAGGACTGAACCAGGACTGAACCAGGACTAAAACAGAATTAAAACA
Organism: Boleophthalmus pectinirostris; assembly: GCF_026225935.1. NCBI lineage: Eukaryota > Metazoa > Chordata > Actinopteri > Gobiiformes > Gobiidae > Boleophthalmus > Boleophthalmus pectinirostris. Next base: position 4,614,795 of record NW_026571473.1, on the reverse strand, counting down.
AGACTGAACCAGGACTGAACCAGGACTAAACCAGGACGGAACCAGGACTAAAACAGAACTAAATTGACCACCTTTTCCCCCTAGAATTGTTGTCTATGGTGATGACATGTTCCAGGCTGTTGTCCCAGGATCGGCCAAACCATTCAACTTTCAGGAAGCCTACGGACTCTCTGATGAACGGGTACTCAATACTCAGCCTCTACTTATTACCACTGGATTCTTTTATCAGCTTTTTTGTTATATTAAATGTCTGTGTTTTCCAGGCCTTAGACGTGAGTGACCATTATCCTGTCGAGGTCACACTCGAGTGCTCAACCCCATACGACGAGGAGGGTAAGAGATGGAACTCTCTTTAAGTCTCTAACTGATTAAAGGTGCACAGTGTAACTTTTTGGTTGGGGATCCGTCACCTGTTTGTTTCTATGGATATGTCATGAGTGTGTCTGGAATATGAAAACTAATTTCACTATTGATTGGTCAGGGTATCAATCATCACGAGTAAGTGTAGGTGCACCGATATGATACTGGTATCGGATATCAATGTCACTGCTGAATATCTGGGCCAAGATCAGTCAATATCCCATTTTGGTACACTAATTGGAGCAACAAAACTTTTTACTCGCCAATGGTGGCCCAAAACACTTTGTAATATTGAACTTGTATTTTTATATCACTGTTCAGTAATTACTTTACATGATAAAGAAGTTACAAAACACATTTGGATAGTTTTTTCCTATAAACCATTTGTGTTTAAAATAAATAAATAGTATTTCCTGATATTGGTAGATACTTAAAGGTGCATTATTACTTTTCAGTTGGGGTCCATCACCTTCTATGGAAATGTTACTGCTTTGCTTTGAATATTCCACAGTATGACATTAACAGATCTATCTTACCTTTATTCAGTTGGTTTTATTGTTCAAAATGTCTAGAAAAAACATTTATTCTGTGGTTCAGGTTCCCTCTCCGACTGGTGATTCTCTCACCAGTAACTTGGCCTTGTTTGGTCTCCATGAAGATAGAAAGGTTTAAAGCCACACTGGGAAACATTTCTGACAAAGCAATAACATCTCTATGGTGAAAAACGTTTGATGAACCCTGCACCAGAAGCCATTGTATCAACATTAGTACCAGAACACTCACTGATTCAAAATTGAGTTTTGATGATAATTGTTCCGCTGTGTGTAAAAGAGGCCACCAGTGCCTCCATTGTCTGAGAAAGTTGTCCTTTTACCGTGTAGACAGAGCTATGATGACGCTGTTCTATAAAACATTTATGGAATCAGTTTTAACGTTTTCATTGCTCTCGTGGTTTGGGAGCATTTCTGTTAAAAACAAGAACTCCCTGAATCAGTCGGTTAAATGGGCGAGTTTGGTGACTGGCTATCCTCAGAGCTGCTGGACTCTCTGTACTCGAGACACTTACAGAGGATGTCCCAGAGTATTTTAAGAGATGAGCAACATTCACTAAACTCAGATTTGCAGCTGCTTCCCGATGGTCAGAGGCTTTTAGTCCCAAGATCTAGAACAAATCATTTTAAAAGGAGCTTTGTTCCAGCTGCTATCATACTTATGAATAAACTGTAATCTATTTATCGAAGATTGTGTGTTTTTAACATATTTAATATTTATTGTGATTTTAGCCAAGCGTGATGGATGAATTTTACTAATTGTTTATGGAACAAACCATTCTGCACTGGAGCTCTGTAACACTTTATTTGTAATTGTGTTTTTATTGTGTTTTGTGGTTGAATGAAATGTGAAATGTGGAACCTGCCTCTCAAATCTGCAAAGCAAATTTACCTATGGGTACGAATAAATCAACCTAACCTAAGAGCATAAAATTGTAAAATGTTGCATTATCGTTGCTGTTAGTCACCTCACACCAAGAAGATCTTGGGTTCAACTTCTTTCTGTGTGAAGTTTGCATGTGAAGATGAGATATTTACCGGCCTATAGCACATTTTTCATGAATGAACGGCACCTGGTTATTGCTAATAGGAGAAATATTTAGACATATCCTGATCTAACAGTCTTGTTTTTCTCACGTGTTATTCTTCTTCCAGTGGAGTTGGATGAGGCCGAGCTGCTGCATGCTCTAGCTCCCACTATGAGCTCAGTGATGGTTGATGAAGAGATCCTGGATCTGCAGAAGAAAAACCTGCTCCTGGAGAGAGAAAAACTCAACCTGGAGGTCCAAATACTCAAGTTGCAGATGGAGAAAACTGCCATGGGCAGTTAGGGACAACGATCAACGATCTGACCCAGAGCTCTGTATTAGAATTGGTAAAATGGTAATAATAAATTCAAAATAAGTAGCAAAAAAGACAGCAAGAGACTGGTGACAATTAAGACATAATTATATAATCGTATATATACTAGGGATGTAACAGTCGAAATATCGTGATATTGTATCGTAGACCATCACAATGTATCGAATTACAAGTCTCTTTGCTTAAATTAAGAGTTATGGTGCAGCAATAGCTAAAAAAAGACACAGGGAACTACATAAACCATGATCCAGTGCAGACTACAAGAAGAAATACCAGTTCTAAGCACTTTTAAGTCTTTGGATTAAGTCTTGTCAAGGCATTTTAAGAGGAATATTAACAGTTTTGTTAATAAAATATCACAAAATATCCCAATAAATGTCGTACCGTGAGATGTATATCATGAAAATATCATACTGAGAGATTTGGATATTGTTACATCCCTAATCGTCAGCCTCCCCACCATATCGTGAAGTTTCCACGATATTGCAATAAATATCGTCCCATGAGGTTCATACCATGACGATATCGTATCGTGAGACTTGGACATCGTTACACCCCTAATATATACAAGTCATAATAAAATAGAACGATAAGTAATCAAATCACAGCTTTATACAAGAGATAGGAAGATGATTGAAAGAACACAGGGTTATCTGTTACATAAGGGTGAGTTGTTGTATATTTGTTGGGTGACTCCCTTAGTCCACTTCTTTCTACAACCTATGTGTTAGACCCTGTATGTTAACACTGTAAGTTTATAGGTGGAACTTTCCCAAAAGCAGCACATTATAGTTTTACTAGGGTCATAAAACTTTGCATTTTTCCTCTTTGTAATGTAGCCAGTCCATTACTTGGGCCTAGGGCTAATTAAAGGGTAAAATAATGAGAAACTGAAACAAAGTTTTAGAAAGGTTTATTGGAATAATTGAGTATGTGCATATTGAAGTTACCTGTAAAAGAAAAGGAAATAAGTAAAAGTAAAAGTGCATTTAAATTTAAGTAATTGTGTTAAAGTAATTGTACTTACCCTCTGGTGTGGTCTGCCTCAGGTGCTCCGGCCAAAAGAGGCCACGGGCAGCTGGAGCACCTTAAGAAGGTTCCGGGGCAGCCAACCATGTTGTTTGGAGGAGGGGAGCACAAATTTTTAACTTTTTCTATTTAGTATTTAAAAACATTAAACACTGCTAATTTAAGTAAAGAGATATATATTTTTGTAATTAATGTAATTGGATATTGTTTGGGCACTGTTTTGATAGTTAGATTTTAGATATTAAATGTAAAAGGTATTGAGCTTACCTAGTCGTTAAAGTGGACTCACCCAATTAGGACAAGGCCTTTTAAAAGAAGTCAGCCTCACCTTGTTCAGGAACAGGTGCTGTGTGAGCGCAGGTAACTGCCATGCCTGTTTTTAACCTTTTTTTTTTTGGCTAACTTTTGTAAATACTTTTCTATTTTTGTCTTTAATAAATGCACTGCGATCTGCACTGTAAACCGGCTCAACTTGACTCTGTTCCTTTGAAAACCGCTAAGGTTGCCACCAGGCTATTACACTCTTCATGCATGTTCTACTGGAATGTAGTAAATGATAGGATTTGTAGATCCTACACAGTAGACTTCATGCAGACAACACATCTGTATTTCTCACATATGAGTCATTTAAAATGTTATTGTTCTGCAGTGACAGCATCATGCCAGTTTACAGGTCAGATCTGTGGAGAGGCAAAACTGCTCACAGAAACATGCATGTTTTCAAGGTATGTGTTTAGTAAATAAAACACATGCAATTTATTAAATGCTGTGAAACAGACCAAAGCAATATCTCCACCAGAGACTGTATGAAGAAGTGGACTAAGTGAGTGTGACGTCACCCACAGTGTTCAGCTCCGCTCAAATGAGGCTCTCGATACTCACGGTTACAAGAGTGAATTTGGAGCCAGGCTCTATGTTATCAACAGGAGTTTTTTGACAGACAAAATAGCCAAAAAAAAAATTCAGGATCATGTGTCATGTGTTAATACGAATATTTTAAAACCAAAATGACGAGGCTCGCAGCAGCAGTTACAGAGAAAGGAGAGACAAGATCCTAATGTAAGTCAATTGGAGCCAGAAGGAGCCAGAAGAGCCTCCTGATGAACTTCCTATTTGGCACAAAGCCACAGAGCGGCTAGAGCGTTAGCTATGTCCACTCATATATATGGCCCATGATCTCCGTGGAGACAGTTGTGAGAAAAGTTACATAATGCAGCTTTAAGCTATAGAGTAATGAACACTGTTTCTCCCTCTCACCTATTTTGTTGAAAATCAAACACGTAAAAAGGACCATGGACACTCGTATTGATCACAGGCTCCTGAAAATATGCTGTTTAAATCTATTTGTATTTTCTTGAGTTTTCTGACTGTCTTAAACTTTTTTGTCCGTGTTTGCTAATGAGTGCATTGTGTCACCATGGTAATCCTGAACCTTCCACCATAGAGATACAAATACAACATCCCCAGTGTGATGTCACTGGAAAGAATCAGTAGCTTTCTCAACATAAAAAAGGCAAGAAGGGACTGTTTGATTTTAGCCACAAGAAAGTTCATTAAGCAACAACATTTGTGTTTTGAGTTTGAGATTCTCTAATTTGGTGAGATAGACTTAGACAAACTTAACTTAGACAAACTTTATTGAGTCACAAGGGAAATTACTTGGACAGAGTAGCTCATACATCACAATATAATATAATAACAATGAGCAAAAATATAGATGGTCATCATAAATTCAAAAATAGCAAGAGACTGGTGTCAAATAAGGCGTAATTATATAAATGTATATATATAAGAAAAAATAAAATAAAATAGAAATAAGTAATAAAAATGTCTCAGCAATATGAAAGAGGGCATAAGGAGAATACCTGTTGTAAATATAAATGGCAGTTGTACACCAATCAAGAAGCAAATTGTAAAGAAACATTGAAAAGTACAGGAAGTAGACTAGGGAGAATTGTATCCAAAAGTCAAGTTCCTGTAATATAAACGTTTTTCCTATGCTTTGAACATGATTTCACCAAAATAAACCTATTTTCTTATCACTTTTCTTGTCAAATAATAAATCTGTGCACATTAGAGGAGTTTGGGCCCACTGTACATCTTAGATTTCTATTCCACAAGAGCAGTCATTTGAGACACTCTCATTTGAACGCTGTAGCTTCCAGTGTTTTTCCATCACAGACATGTTAATAACACATATGTACTTTTACTGTGAGGCCCCTCAGAGATGGGCCCCACACAGGAGACACAGAACCTGTTGGAACAAGTCCAAAAATCTAACCACACATATTTGTAAATTGCTGCAGAAGGTAGTAGGCACTGTGCACACTCCACTGTTAGCACCACAACTTCCTGTCCAATTTGATCTGTCTGGTTGTGTCCGAATGTCTACACTACGCCCTACTTAGAGCACTATTTAGGGGTCATACCATTTCTGGGGGTGTCCAAATGTCCAATGAGCGAAAAAGTAGCCACTCAGAATTTCTCACAATGCATCTTGAAAAGTAGTGAGTATCGGTTTTCACTAGACTGGTCAATATAGGCCACAATGCACTGCCAGAGTCGTGAAAACTAAACTGAAACAAAACACAATGAATGAATGAATAAATGAACAGTGTTGGGAAGGTCACTTTTAAAATGTAATCCTCTACAGATTACAGATTACATAGCCCAAAATGTAGTTTGTAACGTAATCCATTAAATTACTTAAAGTGAGTAATGTAATCTGAATACTTTGGATTATTTGATTTGCTGCAGAGAAGCAAAGACGAGGATATTTTCACATAAGATGTTTTGTCTGTTAAAAGAAAATGAAAAAGCCCAGACTTTACTCAACCAAATTAAAAATATTATTGATAGAAGACGAGGAGACACGGTCCACACAGCATGATTTAGTCCTGTTAAATCCTGGTTTAGTCCTGTTTTAGTCCTGGTTTAGACCTGGTTTAGTCCTAGTTTAGAACTGTTTTAGACCTGGTTTAGACCTGGTTTAGACCTGGTTTAGTCCTGGTTTTAGTCCTGGTTTTAGACCTGGTTTAGTCCTGTTTTAGACCTGGTTTAAACCTGGTTTAGACCTGGTGTAGCCCTGGTTTAGATTTGGTTTAGACCTGGTTTAGTCCTGGTTTAGACCTGGTTTTAGACCTGGTTTTAGTCCTGTTTTAGACCTGGTTTAGAGCTGGTTTAGACCTGGTTTAGACCTGGTTTAGTCCTGGTTTAGTCCTGGTTTAGTCCTGTTTTAGACCTGGTTTAAACCTGGTTTAGACCTGGTGTAGCCCTGGTTTAGATTTGGTTTAGACCTGGTTTAGTCCTGGTTTTAGACCTGGTTTTAGTCCTGGTTTTAGTCCTGGTTTTAGTCCTGGTTTAGTCCTGGTTTTAGTCCTGGTTTTAGTCCTGGGTTTAGTCCTGGTTTAGCCCAGAATGTGAAAACGGGAAAATACCGCCGTGTAATCCATTTATTTCAGCAAAGTAACTGTAATCTAATTACCACTCATTGAAACAGTAACTGTAACTGAATACAGTTACTCATAATTTGTACTCTGATTATGTAACTTCAGGACATGTAATCTGTTACTCCCCAACACTATAAATGAAACAAAACACAACTTCAGGTATGTTTTGATGAGGAAACAACATTATAACAGGTCAGAAAATGGCTTGATGCACCTTTTAAATTAGAAAGGGGCGGGTCTGCGCTCATCCCTGGGCTCTGATTGGCCAGTCGCCCTGTCACTCAGAGGCTTATGTCCCACAGCGATTATAGTGGATTATGGCACACAGACAGATGCACAAAGAGGAGCATGTTTTAGCTTCACACCACACCATGATTCATCTGTTTACCGTTATATTCTTGTACAGTGCTCTGCACTCGGGCTCCTGCCTCGGACCTCAAACGCAGCACAGGTAACAGGCACCTGAACGCACCGTGGGCTGGTCGCAGTGGGTAGAAATGAGACTCTGTGTAGGAATGGTTGACCTCATGATCTCCTGACTTTTAGTGGGTCAGAGATTAATGTGCCACCATATGCCTTTGCAACGTGAAAAACTACATGTCTTTTGTTTCATTAACTATGATAAAATTAAAGGAGCACTGTGTAACTCTTCTGGAGAGGGTCCGCAACCTGTTTATTTCCATAGAGATGTTAATGCTTCGGTTTATATTGTCCACAGTATGGCATTAAACTAATCTGTCATGCATTTATTCTACTACAGATGTTATTTATTGCTCAAAAATATCTTTAAAAAACATACATTCTTACTGGGAGTGGGGTCACCTCTCCACAGATCTAACCTGTAATTTGGCTCGCAAGTTTCCATGGTGATTCATAAGTTTATGGCCATACTGTGGAGCATTCTAAGCACATCTCCATGGAAACAAGCAAACAAGACACAATGCGCCTATAAGTGAAATTTACAAATATTTACTTTAACACTTAACTTGTGTTTTTTCTTACAGTGTTGTACTTACAAATGAATTTAACAGAAGACTACAGACAACTCCTCATGAACCGCTAAAGGTAAGATTAAATGTCCACACATGTACAGATGAAGTGTTGGGAGTATTTTTAAAAGAAATTGTACTTTTCAGAGTACTTTTCTAACAGCATACTTTTACTCTTACTTGAGTCATGTTTTTATTGAAGTAACAGTACTTTTACTTGAGTCAAAGCTGTGATGACTCTTCCCACTGTGAGTAAGTGACAAGTGATGAAAGCTTCATGTGAAAATATGAAATGATGTCAACATTTGTGTACTTGCATCACTCCTTCAGATAGGATTTAGTTTGTGTCATTTTTGTGTCTATCCCTTGAAAATACCACATTTTGAGCATTATTTAGTTTTGTCCTTCACACTACATTAACTTGTATTACCTGTAAATATTCAAAGACTGTTTGAGATGAGAACAAGTCACTATAATTTAAAAGGAACCTACATGTTTAAAAAACCCAGATTCAGAACCAAAGTTATGGAGCAAAGCGTCGCTGTGAAAGGAGTTCACTTATGGAATAGTCTTGACAAAGAAATAAAAGAATCAAGTACAATGATGACATTTAAAAAATACATAAAATCAAATGCAATGTGTATGTGTGAAAAAGAAAACTAAATTGTTGTGCATAATAGTGAAGATTACTGTTTGCAATTGATCAGTAATTGTGCCTGAACTGATTTGGAATGTTTAGTAACCATCGGTGTTGATGTTTTGTCTTGAAAAAGGAAAAGGGGGCAGATAACATAAGATATTTTGTTCTTTCTGCTCCTTTTCATTCATTTCTTGTGTGTTTGATGTTGTGACACTGTTGATGTCTTTTTATGCTTTATGAATGAAATAAATCAATAAATAATAATAATAAAAAACTTCAAATTATAAATCAGATGTTACATTTTAAGTTACTCTTATTTGAGTTGTAGTTTACCCCACTACTTTGTACTTCTTATACTAAGATGATTACTAATATTATTTTGAAGTAATGTAACTCGGAGCTGAGTTAATTTTTGACTACTTAACCCTCAGGTTAAGTGTCTCTGTTCCAAATAGGAAGTGAGAATGGGCACACTTCAGGCTCCATCAACTTCAATTGACTTTACATTGAAAATACTAGAAAAGTGTCACCCCTTTCTCTTCTGTAACTGCTGCAGTGAACCTCAACATTTTGATCTTAAAGTGTTCATGTTCAAATCAAATCAAACTTTATTTATAGAGTGCTTTTCATACAGAAATGCAACACAAAGCACTTTACAGTGATTAAAAACAATTGTTAAATGTTAACCCTCTCTACATGATCCTGGTGTTTTTATTTCACTATTTTGTCTATAAAACAATTCCTATTCCTCATATGGAACTCAGCTCAGCTAGTCTTGTGAACTTCATTTGACGTCACATTCACTTAGTCCATTTCTTTACACAGTCTATTACACATATGCACACGTGTGTTTGTGCTGCAGGTCTGGTTGAATGGGGAGCCTTGTGTGCTGCTCTGGTTCAGGAGGTTCTCTCTTGGACACGGGGAGCGGAGGGTGGATCTCACTGAGAGGGTCTTCTCCGCTCAGAACCCTGTGGACCTCAGCCAGTCCAGCTGCAGCACAGACCAGTCCAAGTACGGACCACCACAACATCTACTGATACTTTGCCGTGGGGGTGTTCTACATGTATCTCTATTGGCGGGAGTTACAATCAGTTACCATGGTGACACATTTACGCATGGTGCACACATTAGCAAACACAGGAAAAAAAGGTTCAAGATCGTCTGAAAACTCAAGAAAAATACTAAATGGATTTAAACACATTTTCAGAAGAAGAAACAAAAAGGTGAGAGTGACTGTAACTTTGACTGTAAGTTTGTGTGTGAGAAACATCTTTGACAGCACAAATCAGCTCACCTGTTGTAATTCCAGCTACAGTAAGTCAGTTCTTTATGGTCAAATTATGTTAAAATAAAGCTCAGATTAAAGTTGAATAGAGCTTTAGACAGAACAGTGCCTGCAGTTTGCAATATCACACCACCAGGGAATGTTGATGAGATCAGCTGCAAAGTATCAACAGAGATGTTTGTTACTCACATTACACAGGCCTAATCTAAAACAACATGTTTACGTTCCTTTTGCTGCAGAGTGGTTCTTTGGTTTGGAGACATGAAGGAGCTCAAAGACTTGTCCATCAGATGAGACAAACAGCAAATATTTCACATTTCTTGCATCTCTACGCATGGCATTAAAACATGAGATTGAAGTTGTTAAAAGTTGTAATGTTTATGTTTTAAAGGCGCACTGTGTAACTTTTCTGGTGGGAGGGGGGGTCCGCCCACTGCTTGTTTCCATGGAGATGTCTTTGCTTTGCCTGGAATTTTTTACAACCACATTAAACATAATTTTCCAAAGAAACAAGCAAGTGATGCTACAAGGTCAAGTTACAGGTCAGATCTGTGGAGAGGTAACTACATTGACAATGAGAATGCACGTTTTTGTTTTTTTTTTTGTTTTATGGTATATTTGAGCAAGAAAAGTAACTGTAACCATTTGCTGGCATACTGTGGAACATTCCAGGCAAACAGGTAACATCTCCATGGAGACATCTGGTGGCGGACCCTCTACCTGAAAATTAGCAATTTTTTTTCATTGTAACTTTTTTTATAATAACAAAAAAGTAATTCAAAATGTCTTATCCACATTTGTCAGTTCTACTCTTCCATACATCTCAAACCAAATACCAATAGATTTTTTGTTTCTTCCAGTAGCCGCATATTGAGTACTGCAGCTAAACCAGATCTTACGGCGATGCTCTTTACATCATGCATTCCGCAAACGTCGTACCCCGCAAACGCCGCACCTCACACTGACCCTAATAAGCCTAAGATTAGACTTTACCCTAATTATAATCCTAACTATAGCCCAACCCTAACCCTATAAATCTTAATTTAACCCTGCAATTTTCAAAATTTGGCAAAAAAAAAAAAAATCCAAGATGGCGAACTTCCGGTTTGTAAAGGGGCGTGGTCACAATATACATTTTTATTCTTATTGCCATGATGCATCTCGCTACCAAATTTAGTTTAGCTACGCCAACATTTGTGTGAGGACATCCCATTGGCAAGGATACAATTTTGGCTTGTTGCCATGGCAACGCAATGTAAATGGGGTGTGAGCATCATTGAGTTTTTTTTTTTTTTATCAAGACCATGTCACAAATGTGGGTATCAAATGTTGTATATCTGTGACAAATAAAACCTTATTTTTACATACAAATTTGCTAGGGATTGCACCCATTTTTGTATTTTCTTACATCAATCTTTTCAGGGTCGAGGTGTGAACTCAGGATTCTCAGGAAGTTTGATGGTGAGCCCCAAAAACTAACCCGAAATTTGCAATGTTGCCACAGCAACACCATTTGACTTTTTAAAAAGCTTTTATTAACTTTTTAATGTCGCACTTGTCTAGATGATACAGAATGATTCTGTCTGGGTCAAACGCCCGAGGACGAGTTCGTTCAAGTACGAGGACAGGTCGCACGATCAATCCAATATGGCCGACTTCCTGTTGGTTGCCTAGCAACCGCGTAATATACTTTTTTGTTCCTATTCCCATGATGCATCTGTGTACCAAATTTGGTTTGGCTACACCAAAGTTTTTGTCGGGCCTATAGTCTGTCGCCATGGCAACACGATGGGAAATGGCATGGGGTCGTCATTGACTTTTTTGATCAAGACCATGTCATGAATCTGTGTACCAAATGTTATATTTCTACAACGAAGTAAATTTTTGCACTACCATGCAATCTCCCTAGGGGGCGCTATTGTGCCCATTGGAGATTTTTTTTATATAAATCTGTTCAGGGTCGGGGTGTCAATCAACGATTAAAATTTGAGTGAAATCAGCCAAAGTTTGTGCCAGAATTTGTAGATTTTACCAATGGAGAGTTTATGTCATCGCTATGGCAACGCAATAAAAAATATGACATGGGTGTCATTGACTTTTGGATCAGGATGCCAAAATGGAATTTTGTGCAAAATTTCAGAATTTTTTTAACAACTATTTGGGAACAAATGATATTCTTCTATATTAAATTTTGTTTCAATCTATAGGGGGCGCTAATATGCCAAATTAATAATTTTCACATGAAGTAGCTTCAGGGCAGAGAGTTTAACAACTGTTTCAAATTTCATTGAAATCGGAGTTTGTTTTAGCAAATGGGAGCAATTTGTAAATCTCAAAAATTTTGTGCATTTTTTGTTGCTTCACTGCTCAGAGATCGTAAGACGTGTGTGAAAAATGTGAATAACTTTTGATGTTCTACGTCTTGAGATGATGTGGACCAAATTTGAGCTCGTTCGGGTGAACGCCCTCGGAGGAGTTCGTAAAAGCTTAGCAAACTTTAAGCCAATATTACTGCCCCCTAGTGGAGCACACGGTGTTGGCGTAATAATATTTTTTCCTTGTCTTGACATGATCGACTTCTGTGTCAAATTTCATGATTGTACATGCAAATTTTTTCATTTCATTTCATTCGTATTCCCTAATGCATTTTTGAGGCGTTTGGGGGCGCTGACGAGCCATTTTATTTATTTTTGGAAAATGAAAATAGCCAAAAGTTAGAGAAACGCGAGTTTTACCAGATGGCAAAATTTCAGGACTTTTCGTCATTGTTCAGTGGGTGAAAAATGGGTGAGTTGGTTAGGAGAATAACCAACCGATACGAGAACAATGTTCCGCTTTTTTTTGGCCGACAAACTATACATTTTCGGAAACCTCTGGTGCATTGCTACGTCATGGCGAGGATCCCTGGTCACTACGGGCGAGTCACGTCGCGCCATTTCATTTTTCAGCCACTCGGAGCATCGCTTTGTGATACTAATAGGCCCTTCGCCAGCCTCTGGCGCTCGGGCCTAAAAATAATAATAATTCAAGCAAAAACAATATATCCGAAAACATTAGAACAACATATTATACATTTTTTGAAAGCTCTCAACCTTCCCCATGTCTCCACGAGGACAATGTTGCATGTCGTATTGTCGCATTCGCCTATGCGCGCGTCGCTCCCCATTCGCACCGCGTAGCGGAAGCACAATAATTCACAATACAAAGCACAGAACAAACAGAACAAACTCAAGTAATGAGGAAACTGTCATGTTTGGAGGTTACAGGTGGTGAGGAAAAGCTGATCTTTAAGCAGTTTTTTGAACGTGTTTACTGAGTCTGAGTTTATGATGTGGAGGGAAAGTTCTAGAGGGTTGGCGTAGCCATGGCAAGGGCTCAGTCCTCTGAGGTCTGGTGCTTTGATTTGAGTGTGGGCGTGAGAAGGTTTGAGGAGCTGGTCAGAGTCTGCAGGAGGCGCTGGAGCTGGAGGAGGTCATGAGGAGTGCAGGGGCCTGATTATAGAGACAAAATGTGATTATGACTTGGGCACTTGGGCTGAGAACATAGTGGAGCTGTTAAGGACCAAACTTTACCAGATTCCTAACACCCCCAGGATTAATATTTGTGGATTAATATTTGTGGATTTAATATTTGTGGATTTGGAACCAAGTTTAAAGTAACACTGGAGCTGAGAACTGCACATGTCACAAAATAGACGAAATGAAAATGAGGACCTGGGCACTCGAGCAACAGAGGCCCAGATCTACCACACCAGACAAGACCCACGGTGCTCAATACGTCAGTCGCGATCTACCAGTCGATCGCCCAGGCCGTGTGGGTAGATCGCCGTGTCTCGTCTCGGACTCGATCGCGTTTGGACTCGGTCTTGTCTCTCACTCGAGGTCTGACACTCAACAAGTGTGATCATATTTCATTCCGGCCGCTGCTGTTGGTAATAAACTTGTAGCGGGTGCAGGAGCGTGTGGGGCGTCTCAGTGCAGCCTGTGCGCTCATTTGAAACCCGCGGAGACTCTACGGCACATCACAAACACACACGCTCCCTATGCAGGGCTCGTCTGCGACAGCGTGTGCCCTCGTGTACCAGCGTGCATCACAGGGCAGGTTCAACTTCCTAAACATCCTACCTGTCCATCTGCCTCACGTCAGCACGCCGCCCCTCGCCTTTTCACGCTCTCGCTCCTTCCTGCGTACAGCGAACACAAGCCCCTCCCACAGTGCAGCTGATTAGAAGAGCAAGACCAAACGTGAAGCAAAAACCAGTCTAAATTTGTGTTCCAGTGTTGGCACAAAGCAGGTCTACAGCATAGAGCGGATCTACAGAACAGACCTACTGCCACATTTGGCTGAAGTTTGTCTAACAAAAGTGCACAAATGCATCTGTGTTTGTCACGATGTGCGTTTGGTTTGGTAAACGTGCAGAGGCTGGTAAATATCACTGCAAAACCAGAAAAGAATGTAACTCCAGTTTGGAACTTTAAAAAACAGGTTTAAAAATCTTCCTTCACTTTTTTCTTAGTTTTGTGTAAAGTGCCAGAGGAAGTTCTCTTAAAGAAGGGCTTCTCAAACTGTGGGTGAGGGTCCAAAAAAGGGGCACAGAGTGTTTCAATGCAGTTTGCTTGGCTTTGTATTAGGTAGATCATTTTGACTTGGTCATTTTGTAAGTAGCTCACATGCTGAAAATGTGTGAGCATCCTTGCTGACACAGTCCAGCACAGAACTGCAGGTGTAAGATGCTGCAGGGAAACAAACATGGAGTGACAGAACCAAGTGGTGGGCATAGTGTACAGAAACATCTGTGCAGAGTACGGGCTGGAGACCCCAGGATCAAGGTGGGAAACACCTCCAAAGGTTGTGGAGAACGAGAGTCTGTTCAGATACAGACTGACAGGATGGTGATGGACCAACCAGACATAGTGGTGGTGGATAAGAAACAGAGCAGAGCCGTGGTGGTGACATCACAACACCAAGAGATGGTAATATCAGGAAAAAGGAACATGAGAAACTAGAGAAATACCAGGGGCTCAAGGACGAGCTGGAGAAGGTCTGGAAAGTGAAGGCATCAGTGGAGCCTGTGGTGATCGGACACTCGGGGCTGTAACCCCCAAACTGGAAGAAACTACAGCAGATACCAGGAAAAACAACAGAACATCTCAGTCCAGAAAAGTGCAGGACAGGAACAGCAAAGACACTGAAGAACTCTCTGATAGACGACCCGAGCTGGATGAGAGGGAGAGACCAACCACGGAGGGGGAGGAAGATAAATATATATATTTTACCCACTACAATGATATCGTTGTGCAAAGCCAGAGATATACTTCATTAAACTGTGCAACACAATTTAGCTGCTAAGTTATTAGTTTGACTGCTATAAAAGCACAGGTGTGTCACAACATCAGGAAGAATCAGAATTCTTCAGGAGATGAGTCATTATTTGATTTAAAAGGCTCACATGCTGTTCTAGGGTGTGACTGTTTAATAAATTAAGTGTATCAATCAGTAATTGCTTTAAAATAATTAAGTTTAAATTATAAATCCATTTTGTTTTATTGCTGCATTTTTAATAATCTGTTTATATCTTCTTATGGTGTTATTAACTGATTCATTGTGAAACCAAAAGTGGCCTCACACTGAGTCATTATGTAAATAATAATATTTACTGACACACCAAAAAATCCAGATCCACCTGTTGGCGTCTTGACAAAGAATAATCAATCAAGCCAAGGTAAACCATGAACAATAACATGTTTACAGACACAGTCCTGGTTTAGTCTGGTCCTAGACCTGGTTCAGAATTAGACTTGGTTTGTTGTTGTACATACACACATGTGTTTGTTGTTGTACATACACACATGTGTGTTTGTTATTGTACATACACACATTGTGTTGTTGTTGTTTGTTGTTGTGTGTTTGTTGTTGTACATACACACATGTGTTTGTTGTTGTACATACACACATGTGTTTGTTGTTGTACATACACACATGTGTTTGTTGTTGTACATACACACATGTGTTTGTTGTTGTACAACATACACACATGTGTTTTGTTGTTGTACACACATACACACATGTGTTTGTTGTTGTACACACATGTGTTTGTTGTTGTACATACACACATGTGTACACACATGTGTTGTTTTGTACATACACACATGTGTTTGTTGTTGTACATACACACATGTGTTTGTTGTTGTACATACACATGTTTGTTGTTGTACACACATGTGTTTGTTGTTGTACATACATACACACATGTGTGTTTGTTGTTGTACATACACACATGTGTTTGTTGTTGTACACACACGTGTTTGTTGTTGTACATACACACATGTGTTTGTTGTTGTACATTGTTGTTGTACATACACACATACACACGTGTTTGTTGTTGTACATACACACATGTGTTTGTTGTTGTACATACACACATGTGTTTGTTGTTGTACATGTGTTTGTTGTTGTACACACATGTGTTTGTTGTTGTACATACACACATGTGTTTGTTGTTGTACACATGTGTTTTGTTGTTGTACATACATACACACATGTTGTTTGTTGTTGTACACACATGTGTTTGTTGTTGTACATACACACATGTGTTTGTTGTTGTACATACACACATGTGTTTGTTGTTGTACATACACATGTGTTGTTGTTGTACATACACATGTGTTTGTTGTTGTACATACACACATGTTTGTTGTTGTACATACACACATGTGTTGTTGTGTGTTTGTTGTTGTACATACACACGTGTTTGTTGTTGTACACACATACACACGTGTTTGTTGTTGTACATACACACATGTGTTTGTTGTTGTACACACGTGTTTGTTGTTGTACATACACACGTGTTTGTTGTTGTACACACGTGTTTGTTGTTGTACATACACACATGTGTTTGTTGTTGGATCAAGGTGGGAAACACCTCCAAAGGTTGTGGAGAACGAGAGTCTGTTCAGATACAGACTGACAGGATGGTGATGGACCAACCAGACATAGTGGTGGTGGATAAGAAACAGAGCAGAGCCGTGGTGGTGACATCACAACACCAAGAGATGGTAATATCAGGAAAAAGGAACATGAGAAACTAGAGAAATACCAGGGGCTCAAGGACGAGCTGGAGAAGGTCTGGAAAGTGAAGGCATCAGTGGAGCCTGTGGTGATCGGACACTCGGGGCTGTAACCCCCAAACTGGAAGAAACTACAGCAGATACCAGGAAAAACAACAGAACATCTCAGTCCAGAAAAGTGCAGGACAGGAACAGCAAAGACACTGAAGAACTCTCTGATAGACGACCCGAGCTGGATGAGAGGGAGAGACCAACCACGGAGGGGGAGGAAGATAAATATATATATTTTACCCACTACAATGATATCGTTGTGCAAAGCCAGAGATATACTTCATTAAACTGTGCAACACAATTTAGCTGCTAAGTTATTAGTTTGACTGCTATAAAAGCACTGGTGTGTCACAACATCAGGAAGAATCAGAATTCTTCAGGAGATGAGTCATTATTTGATTTAAAAGGCTCACATGCTATTCTAGGGTGTGACTGTTTAATAAATTAAGTGTATCAATCAGTAATTGCTTTAAAATAATTAAGTTTAAATTATAAATCCATTTTGTTTTATTGCTGCATTTTTAATAATCTGTTTATATCTTCTTATGGTGTTATTAACTGATTCATTGTGAAACCAAAAGTGGCCTCACACTGAGTCATTATGTAAATAATAATATTTACTGACACACCAAAAAAATCCAGATCCATGTGTTGGCGTTGTTGTACATAACACACATGTGTTTGTTGTTGTACATACACAAGTTGTTTGTTTGTTGTACATACACACATGTGTTTGTTGTTGACATACACACAGTATTGTACATCACATACAACATACAAGTACACACATTGTGTTTGTTGTTGTACACACATACACACATGTGTTTGTTGTTGTACATACACATGTGTTTGTTGTTGTACACACACATACACATGTGTTTGTTGTTGTACACATACACATGTGTGTTGTTGTTACACATGTGTTTGTTGTTGTACATACACACATGTGTTTGTTGTTGTACATACACATGTGTTTGTTGTTGTACATACACACATGTGTTTGTTGTTGTACATACACACGTGTTTGTTGTTGTACACACATGTGTTTGTTGTTGTACATACACACATGTGTTTGTTGTTGTACATACACACATGTGTTGTTGTTGTACATACACATGTTTGTTGTTGTACATACACACATGTGTTTGTTGTTGTACATACACACATGTGTTTGTTGTTGTACACACATACACACACATGTGTTTTGTTGTACATACATGTACATACATACACACATGTGTTTGTTGTTGCACATTGTTTGTTGTTGTACATACACACATGTGTTTGTTGTTGTACATACACACATGTTTGTTGTTGTACACACACACATGTTTTGTTGTTGTACATACACACATGTGTTTGTTGTTGTACATACACACATGTGTTTTGTTGTTACATACACACACATACACACTGTTTGTTGTTGTTGTGTTTGTTGTTGTACATACACACATTGTTGTTGTGTTTGTTGTTGTACATACACACATGTGTTTGTTGTTGTACATACACACACATACACACATGTTTGTTGTTGTACATACACACATGTGTTTGTTGTTGTACATACATGTGTTTGTTGTTGTACATACACACATGTGTTTGTTGTTGTACATACACACACGTGTTTGTTGTTGTACATACACATGTGTTTGTTGTTGTACATACACACATGTGTTTGTTGTTGTACATACACACATGTGTTTGTTGTTGTACATACACACACGTGTTTGTTGTTGTACATACACACATGTGTTTGTTGTTGTACATACACACATTGTTGTTGTACACACATGTGTTTGTTGTTGTACATACACACATTGTTGTTGTACATGTGTTTGTTGTTGTACATACACACATGTGTTTGTTGTTGTACATACACACATGTGTTTGTTGTTGTACATACACACATGTGTTTGTTGTTGTACATACACACATGTGTTTGTTGTTGTACATACACACATGTGTTTGTTGTGTACATTGTTTGTTGTTGTACATACACACATGTGTTTGTTGTTGTACACACATGTGTTTGTTGTTGTACATACACACATGTTTGTTGTTGTACATACACACATGTTTGTTGTTGTACATACACACATGTGTTTTGTTGTTGTACATACACACATGTGTTTGTTGTTGTACACACATGTGTTTGTTGTTGTACATACACACATGTGTTTGTTGTTGTACACACATGTGTTTGTTGTTGTACACACATGTGTTTGTTGTTGTACATACACACGTGTTTGTTGTTGTACACACATGTACACACATTGTGTGTTTGTTGTTGTACACACATACACACGTTGTTGTGTTTTGTTGTTGTACATACACATGTGTTTGTTGTTGTACATACACACATGTGTTTGTTGTTGTACATACACACATGTGTTTGTTGTTGTACACACACATACACACATTGTGTTTGTTGTTGTACATACACACATGTGTTTGTTGTTGTACACACATACACGTGTTTGTTGTTGTGTACACACATGTGTGTTGTTTGTTGTTGTACACACATGTGTTTGTTGTTGTACATACACACGTGTTTGTTGTTGTACATACACACATGTGTTTGTTGTTGTACATACACACATGTGTTGTTAGTCTGGGGGGATGGGGGGGGGGGGGGGGTAACTGATGTTTGATGTTACAGATTGGAATTTAGGAGTTCTAAGTTAAAGCAGCGCTCACGTGGCCTTTGTGAGTGTTCGACTCTGACTAGAAGTAAATTTGGGGGCACCACTCAACAAATGAGAAATATTACCAATCCAATTTAATCAATTACCTATGTTAATTAATTAATTAATATTTAATTAAACAATTGATCTGAAAATTTGTTAATTCTTGTCCATATCAGTGACATATTTTGAAATGACATCACTGGAAATAACATCACTATTCACCAAAGCAAACTGTGGTTTATGAATATTTATTGACCAAGTTAAACAGAAGCATTTAAATATCAAATATGTAAATGAGTGTAGGTCGCTCTGAACTGGTGTCTAGAGATCTGAGATTAAACACAACTTTAAGAGTTATATAAAGTTCTGTGCTGAGTCTAGATTGATAAAACAAGCCATTTTGTGACAGTGCACATACAACCCGGGGAGAGTGGACATGTCCAGTAACGAGGTGGTCCTGTTGGGTTCAATGAGGATTCGAGTTTCTGAGGACGTCGGTTCTGAAGAATCAAACGCAACGAAACGGACGAAGGTCACGTGATCTGATGAATCTTCCAGGCTCAGTCGGCGTCCGGCTGGAGGACGCTCTCCTCTGTTCCAGAGGATTGGAGGACACGTTTCTGTGGCTGTGAGGTCTAACAGCTGCTCACAGATTAGGGCTAATCAATCAAAAAGACTATGTCTGCAAAAATGCGAATGTTTAAATTTGGAAAAATATGAAAGCTTCGCTTTCAAATCAGATCAGCTACAGGTATTTGAATAAAAACACGTCAAGCGACGGGCACAGCTTGAACAGAGGGAGAACTTGGGCGTTGTCCCTCCTGTTCGGCTCTACTACATCTTGACCATTCTGAGCTGAACTGCATCTGCGATCTTCTGCTGAACAGAGATCTGCACAAACAAACTGGTCAGAACTGGGCGATCAGCGAAAACTGGGGGATCTCTTGCTGAGGTCTGTTTTCCTTGTCTTAAGTCTTAAGATAAGCAGGAAAAACTGTCTAATGGTGGGTCTGCGTGTGGAATGTGAGTTAGTCGAGTGGGGGGTTTATGACATAGCTCTTCTATTACACACTATGAACAAGTTTTACACCAAGAAAGTTTTACAAAAACAAAGTATTCACCTGACATTTACAAATCAGTATTGAAACACACTGGCCATAGTTCATTGAATGAATTGAATTTCATTCCTTTCTTTCTCTGGAGAAAGTCTATTGGCTTGAGATTCAGAAATTGTTCCATCAGAAATCCCATAGTGTCTTATATTTGTCGATTATAGTCAGTGATCAAACTTCAGTCAGTTGAATTATCAATAGGTGAAGCTTTGTAGAAAAGTTAGTTTGTAAAAAGATCTTTAATCCTTTAAGGGGTCTTTATGTGGTACAGCACACAGGGAGTGCATGAAGACAAGACACTGTATATCTTGCTTGGGCGACAGGTCCGAGATAGGAAGGTTCAAGCAAGTGGGGGAAGGGTAGAGTGTCTCAAAGTGAACCCGTCAGAGGCGTCCAAACTTTGTGCAAGTCTATTCCCTAAGATTTCGATATCATGGTAACAGCCATGATTTCACATCTTCCATAGGTCAGAAGTCAGTCCTCTTACACATGTGTTTGTTGTTGTACATACATGTGTGTTTGTTGTTGTATTTGTGTATTTACCATCAGCACAGTGTGTTCCTGGGCCAGTCCTGTGTCGTTTGAAGGAGTCTGATCATCTTTCCCCAGACAAACACAGAGTTAGTGTGATGTGTACGTCCTGTTTTAGCTGCTGTGGTCGTCCTCCTTATGATGCACGGCTGTGGATTTATGAGGTCAACTTTACACAGAGAATTCTGTACCAGCTGAGCTGCTGCATGTCCAAGAAAAATGACATGTAAAAATATATTTTTTCATCATAAAGTCCATGTTTGAGGCTTTAATTTGGTCTTTGGTCTTTTATACCAGTCTTTTCATTTGACTTAATTTCATTTTTAATTGACGTTTTTAGAAAGCCCAGGCCTCCTTCTCTGTGTGTTTCATAAGATCCTGTGAATATCGTGTTTAGTTTATGCATGTCTTTCCCAGAGTGTAGTGAGTATACAGTAAATACATCTGTACAGTAATGAGTCATTTTAAAAGCTTCAAACACCAAAACTCCAGCAGCTACAAAGATGAAATGAAGTAAAAGTGGTGGTCAGTGACTGATAGTGCAGAGTAAGATGCTCTACAGCCCAGAGTTGGACTAACAAGGACCTAAAGGAGGGATGTGGTACCGACCTTTACCTATTTTCAGATTAAACATTTTTCTCTCCAGTTCAAAATCCTTCAGATGTTTTAAAAAACATTTTATTCATCTTCATGTGCGTCTCTGTTTCGTTCCAGCCTGAGTTTGTCTCTCCTCACACAGGCTGCACAGACACTGAACACAACATTTAATTAACCTTGTTTGAACCACTGAGTTCGTTGTTTTCCAGTAAGTACAAATGCTTTTAGTTTCTGTCTAATAAATACAATAGCATCATTGTGAAACCAAATCATAACCAAACCAACATGCCACAGGACCAGTTTTGCTCGAACTACCAAAGAAGTTTTTTCCACTGGAATTTCCCTGACGTGACTTGAAGTAACTTATGTGTCTAAGGCGTTTGATAGAATCAGCCACGAGATGTGTGTTGTTCATCAGGAATCCTTTAATACCAGGGCTGCACAGGAACAACAGTTCAGATTTCTGTCTTCAATCACAGGACATGTCACAATCACAGATAAATTGTCATTCATCCTCCTCCCAAAATAATCTAATGTAAACATATCACAGTCCTCTGAGGCATCAGGCCGAGTCTGTGACTCCTTCAGGGTGATCTGTGGGCTCCAGTGGGGGTACAGTGTCCCTTCAGCTCTACAACATTTAATTAAATTTATTTAACAAGACAATGTACAGTCACATAATGCACGTGGGCAGTGATGCTGATAACAGATTGTAGCTCAAATGGCACCTCCTCCTTCACTTCTCTGACACATTTACTCACTAGTCAAACTTGAATTTTGGATATGTCACAATGTTTTTGATCAACACGGTGAAGTTTTTGGCTGTAGCAAAAAGAGCAGGACTAGAGGACAAAACTGTACAAGTTAAAGTCTAAAATATAAATAAACTGATCAGTAAACTTGTGTTTCACTTTGGCAACATGAAAATACCAGACAGGTTTGGACTGAATCAGAGAAGTTCACACTTTGCCCCGTCTGGAAACTTACAAAATAAATCATATTATTTGGTTTTGCTTCATGATTATTGTATTTTAGATACAACCACTCAGACTCTTTTAACAAATACAGCTGGAGAAATAAAGACATTTGACTGAGTTGCCAATGTCTGTGGAAGTCTCTTTTTTTTAACTGAAGCTTTTCTGGCTGCACACACATTTGAACAACTCATATAATTAACAATAATAGTAATATATTTGTTTTATTTAGTGCTTCTCACAGTAACTCACACACTTCACAATATGAAGGACAAACAAACTCAAGTAGTGAGGAATCTGTCATGTTTGGAGGTTACAGGTGGTGAGGAAAAGATGATCTCTGAGCAGTTTTTTGAACGTGTTTAATGAGCCTGAGTTTCTGATGTGGAGGGAAAGTTCCAGAGGGTTGGACCCTCTGGAACTGGTTTTGTTTAGACTCAGGTCATAATCACATTCTGTCCCTCCATAACCAGGCCCCTGCACTCCTCATGACCTCCTCCAGCCCCAGTGCCTCCTGCAGACTCTGACCAGCTCCTCAAATCTCCTCACACCCACAGTCAAATCAAAACACCAGACCTTTGGGGACCGAGCCTTTGCCATTGGTGGTCCAACCCTCTGGAACTTTCCCTCCACATGAGAAAGTCAGACTCACTAAACACCTTCAAAAAACTGCTCAGAGATCATCTTTTCTACAAACAAATAATGACAAACATGGAAGCTGTGTTTTCTTAACGAGTTTATTGATCTGTCAGGTTTAAACCCACCTAAACATTGTAAAACAAGAAGAAAGACAAGAGATTAGAATGGTTTTCTCATGAGGAGGGCGGACAGAGAGTGCATTCACCATCACAGTCTCTACCCGCTCTGGTGCACTCTCTGCGTCTCCTCTTTTTATTGTCTTGAGAGGGTCCCTAGTTACAATGGGTGTCTCTGCTCTCAGGGAGAGGGGGTGAAAACAGCGGAGACACCAGACATACAAATATGACAAATATGTGTTATCAACAGCAGGTGCATATGTTTCGTTTAGCTTTCAGACACAGCTTTCTCCGTGCAGCCTTGAAAGTTGTCTGCTCCCAGGCTTCCGAGAGCTGAATCGCCGTTGCTCACACATGACTGCATACAGTTTCCAAGCACAAAAGATTATTCAAATACACAAAGAATAGTACATAGCAAATATAGCAAATATGGGATAATACAATTATTCTAACATGATCAAATCAGTTAATTCTGTAATTTAGCACATTCATACATACACAGACAGACACAAATATTTGTTGTACATACACACACACACACATGTGTTTGTTGTTGTACATACACACACATGTGTTTGTTGTTGTACATACACACACGTGTTTGTTGTTGTACATACACACATGTTGTTGTTGTACATACACACATGTGTTTGTTGTTGTACATACATACACACATGTGTTGTTGTTGTACATACACACATGTGTTTGTTGTTGTACATACACACATGTGTTTGTTGTTGTACATACACACATGTGTTGGTTGTTGTACATACACACATGTGTTTGTTGTTGTACATACACACATGTGTTCCTGTATACCTTGGGGAATTTGGGTCCCCCAGAAACAGGTACGGTATTTATTTTTTTGTGCGAATTAATCTTGCTTTGTGTAATGAAGTTGAAAGGTTAAAGTATGTCATGGATATAGATGTAGCTGGAACCTGAACAGATAGTGTCATGGATGAAATTGTCAGTTGTTTAGTAGGTGTATTGTGTTTGTACTGTGTTGTCATTGTTTGTCCTGTGTGTGTGTACAGCACTGTGGCCAGCTGTATAAATACTAAATAGTTATAAGTAATAATACTGATAAATAATAATGGTAAATAGATTTGGTATAGTATGATATGATAAGTGGTAGGTGAGGAGATAATATATGTATTGGCAAAGGTGGCTGCAGCCCAGGTGCAATTGGTTTAATACAGAGAGACACAGAAGGCAGATAAACAACCACATACTAAGGAATTTTTAAGTGACCAACAAACACATACAACTGAAAATATATGGGCATTTATCCCACATTACCCACTGCACCTAATGTGTCCCCAGTGTACACTGAGGCCTCCTGTGGGGACAATGGCGCCTGTAAAGGAAATGTTAGGAAAAGTTAGATACAACATTAGAGAGGACTCCCAAAGCTTGACTAGACATGGGGCAAGGCGACGGAGACCATGTAGTCCATCAGACTCTGGCTCAGATGAGTGGGACTGAGTGAGCATTTTCTCTTATTGAGTGTAGGACACACTCCTATGAACTTGTCTAAATTAGAATATCACAAATAGAGGTCATGAGAGAGCTAGTACAACAACAGGGACAGGGGACAAGACCAAAGGTGACTGTAGGCTCCAAGAAAGGTGTAAGACCGAAAGGAGTCCATAATTTGACTGAATGGGACAAGGAGGACACTGACAAAGACTGTGATGAGGGTAATGAGACTATTGAATACGATAGTGACACTTCTGTCACTGCACAGGCAAATAGTAAAATGATTGAAACAGCTATGGACAAAAAAAAAAAAAAAAAAAAAAAAAGGGCAGACAGGGGGTGCTTATTTGTTATCACTTAAACCAGTGGATGGGGGCTGGGAGATTATGTTCCTTTTGGAGTGAGAGACCCCACAGCCCTAGTTGATAAATTACCAAAGTTTAACCAAAGTTAAAAATTACAAGGGTGAGGCTCTAAGGCTATCTAAATTTACTGATGTTTCAGGCTGTAAAAGATTTTTTTTTTCTAAAACCTGTAGATACAGCTCCAACTGTCCTGTTATGGATTCTTGGGTTAGATCCTGTGGAGCATTATGCTAAATGTACGAATGCTTTGATCATGGTCACAGGGATAAACTTAATGCTGAAAATCAGGAAATGTAAATTCAGTTGTTAAAATTTCACTTGAGTTAGGTTGAGCTGCAGTTAAAAAAAAAAAAAGGAAGGAACTTTAAAAAGCTACTCAGACAGATTGGTCTGCTATGTTGTGGCAGGGTTCATGGTAAAGTGGTGGGGTCAGAGAGCATGGAAGAGGTCAAACGCTGGTTGTGGTCCACCCATACAGGGGCCTTCCCCTAAGTCCGCCTCTAGTTGATAGAGGACGGCTTCAATTTTCTGAACAGGGCCCATCCAACTGCAGCAGGGAACAGCTCCCAGGCCATGGCAACAACCCAGTGGACATGGAGGCTATTCTGGGGGATGACGTATGACATCTGATGGCCAATACTATGCTGAATGGACAGAAAGTGAGTGGACCTGGTGGATATGGGTGCTACTCTTCTCTTAATGTGCCTATGCTATCAACTGCTTCTGTCTCGCTGGTGGGACCCCACAGACTCTGCCTTTTACTCGACCTCTGAAAACTCATATTGTTGGACAGACACTTTTTCACCAGTTTGTGCATTCCCCACAGACTCTGGTGGATTTGTTGGGGAGATTTGCTGATTGCAAGAAGGGATACTATTGCATATGGACCTGATGGTATTACAGTGACTTTTCCTGATGGACAGGCTGTCTCCTGTAACCACTTTCAATCTTCTAAGGGACAATGGCTGATGGCTCCTACAGACCCAACACTATGTGCTGACATCTACTGGGCTTTGCTGAATCCAGCGTCACCTGGACATACATAGGGGGTGTTTTCCACTTTTTGGCATGGAAACCTTGGATATGTTCTCTTGCACCATACCACCCTCCTATTGACCCACTACATTGTATTTTATTTTTATGATAGAGACTATGATAATGTGTACAGTGAGGCATTTCATCAAATTGAGGGAGAAAAATTGGGAATTAACATTTATTGTAATCTATGTAGGGGAGGAGGTAGTAGTGGCTCACTGGGATTTAATACCTAACCTGTTACTCTGGTGTTGTATGGGAGGGACTGCCCTTCCTCATGTATCACTAGTCTTGGCTCCACAAAAGGAAGCTTGAGATTTAGGCCTCATAGTCCTTAGACTTTTTAAACTTGTTGATTGGCAAAATTCTGATTTACCTTCAGTTCAATATTCCTCATCTCAAAACGCTTACGTAGTTTGACTTTTATGATTAATTCTACTCTTTTGCAGCATGAAATACTGACCAGGACTCATGGTAGAGATTATACTGATTATGAGGATTCTACTCAAATGCAGGAGGCTCTCCCTGACCACACATGGTCTGGAGGCAGATGTGGCATTCTTCTCTGGATTTGCACCCTTTAAAATTTACATCAAGAAAGATCAGGTTTTATATGTTTTACAGTATAAAATCAAACAAGAAGCAGCAGAAGAAATTGAAAATAATAATAATAATATGTGGGCTGTGGGATGCAGAGGTATTGGAAAAATCTGATTCCGATTGGAACACTCCTATCCTACCTAAACAAAAACATGACAGTCAATATTATTGTTTGGCATATGATTTGAGAGCTGTTAATGTGACAATAACATTTTGCTTGCCTGTTCCAGATCCTCATAGGATTTTGACGACCCTTGGACTATAATATTAATGGTTCATGGTATTAGATTTAGTTAACACTTCTTCTGTTTCCCTTTAGCGAAGGAATGCAGACACTACTTTACATTTACTTATAAAGGCTGTAAATTACAGTACACAAGGTTACCTTAAGGTTTTAAACTAAGTCCAGGACTGTCTAATCAAACTCTGAAAACCTTGTTACAGGATTTGGTTCTTCCTGGTGGTGTGGAGCCAATTCAGTACATGGATGACATCCTCCTGGTGTCACCCACTCTTTTGGCCTGTATGGAGGCTACTAAAACTGAATGAACTAAGTTAGCTTTTTAGGCTTCAAGGTGAGCAGGAAGAAGCTGCAGTGTTGCAGATCTGCTGTGACCTTCTCAGAATGAATTGTATCTGGAACAGGTAATGCAATGTCTGCAGAACATCATTTGTCTATTTTATCACACCCAAAACCAAACAATGTTGTCCTTTTTAGAACTTTGTGGCTACTGTAGGAATTACATTCCAGCATATGTAGACCAAACATCTCAGCTTGGATGCTTTAGTGAAAGAAAAGGCATGAGAAATTTAAATGTCACATTTGACTGGACTATAGACACTGAGGACATTATGTAGCTATTGATGACACCACTGCTAATGGGGTGCTTTACCAAAATGTAAAATGTATGGATTCAAGGACAGTTTCTAGGTTTACAATGTGACCAAAGCTGCCAGGATCTCTCTACAGTGCCGCTTGACATGGACATGTGCTGTTCATGGATTGACACTGCTGAAGAGACTCTGATGGCTCTTTGAGAGAAGGATTTGCAGTGGTGAAATATTTACAAGGTCAGTTTATGCCTCTTATTCAAAAATCATTAACTACTTCTCTTTCTGTGCAGGCTGCTGACCTTAAAGGTGTTATGACAGGGAAACTTCTATCGCACACAAATTAATTTTTTGGACACCTGGATGCAGCCATCCCAACCAATTGCCATCTAGGTTATCTATAGGAAAATGTGTAGGGCCCTCTAAAGAAGATTCTATTGTTGTTAGGGTGAAGGAGGCTCATGGCCCCTCCCATGTAGGAACTCATTGGTCAGGGACCATTGTGACAACTGTAACACTTTTGGCCAGACGCAGAAGTGATCATTAACTGGCTTCTGTGAACCGTGAGGATGCTTCTTTGGTGATTAAAGTAATGATTAATCATTATATTCCTACTCATGGCTTTCCAGCTCTGAATAGGTCTGATAATGGTACAAAATATTAGGCTTACGTCATTAATTTGATTCTGTGTATCACCCTTAAAGCCATGGATGGGTGAACGTATGAATTGCACTCTAAAAGTCAAATTGGCTAAGATTTGTTTTACTTCAGGGCTTAATTGGCTCCAAGCCCTACCCCTGGTTCTTCTGGCAGTGAGTCAAACTGTTTATAAAGTCACAGTTTCTTCTTATGAGTTGCTCACTGGAAGATTGATGCCAGGTCCAGGGGCCACATTGGTACCGCAGGAAGAGGTGCCCCTTCTAAATCTTCAGTTTAAGCCAGATTGGAATCAACGGAGGCAACTGGTGTCTAATTTTCTTCCCAGCTTCCAGAGAAGAGGCTGCTATATCTCCACCTTCTGAAGTTTATTTGCAGGTTTTATCTTGGAAATGCTCTGAACTATGATGGATTGGGTCGTACAGAGTGATAGCTTGTACTGATACGGCTGTTCAGATGGACGGGAAAGGATAAATGGTTTCATGTTACGCAGATTGAGCTGTGAATTCCTGAATTTTTTGTGTTTGTTTGTTTGTGTTTTCTTTTTATATATTTTCATAGGTGACGTACAACGGTTTAAAGCTCCAGGTGTGGTGTTGGACTGTGTTCTCTCCTCCCTGTACGTGGTTGGTTAATGCTCACTGGTTGAAGGTTCGTGTATGCGTGCATGATTTTATGGCTATTGTAGATCGTATTAAGTTTCCCCTAACCAGAAGGGGGAAATATGGGATTTTGACAATTGTCTGCACTATCCTTCTATGGGAAATAGTTCAGAAACATGTACAAACCAATCTGAGACGTGATCCACGATCACTCTCAACAGCAGAATGTGATAAGTATGTCAAAATGACCTTACAGTATACCAAGGGGTCATTTACTACATACCAATTTGATTTATGTTCCATCATTTATTGTAAGACACTAAATGCCCCATCAGCAGGCTTTCGAGACGATGATATTATTGCAGGATGTACAATGAAACGACGCCGTGGGTATTGCGAGAGATTCGAAGATGTTTATTTTTACACAGGACCTGCGACCCTACTTAATCCACATATAGGTAATATTAAGTTAACCAGGGGTCAAGGGCCTCCAGGTAAGAATTGGACTGTCCTGTGCTCGTGAATGTCTGACTAGTGAATGTTAAACCCGACAACAAAAAGAATGTTCCGCAGTATAGCATTAGCCAAACAGAAGCCCGGCCCGAATGCAGTCTAACGGTGTATGAAAATAAAATGTCATATGTTGAGCTGAAGTGTTTGGTTTCTGACTCAAAAAGAATTGTATTTATCATTTTATCAGATTAAAAGGTTTTCATGAGGTTTAATAATCCATACACACATTCACACTTTCTCTTTTATAACCCCAACCTGGAAAACCTGGAAATAACTTGGCCAGAAGATCGACCAAAACTAAATATCGTC
Organism: Boleophthalmus pectinirostris; assembly: GCF_026225935.1. Lineage (NCBI taxonomy): Eukaryota > Metazoa > Chordata > Actinopteri > Gobiiformes > Gobiidae > Boleophthalmus > Boleophthalmus pectinirostris. Next base: position 4,584,959 of record NW_026571473.1, on the reverse strand, counting down.
CTTTACTGGAGATTTAAGGTTAATAGTCGATATAAAAAAAAGTAAATACTAGGGATGAGGCTTTAATACGTTAATTATAATTAATTAATCACAAAGAAAATAATGTGAACAATCTGTGAACAGCAGAGATGAGATCCTGTGGTCCGGTTTGGGGACCACAGGATCATCTCCGCTCTTTGCAGATGACGTTGTCCTGTTGTTTTCATCAGACCAGGACCCGCAGCACTGGGGCAGTTTGCAGCCGAGTGTGAAGCGGCTGAGATAAGGATCAGCTCTTCCAAACCCGAGGCTGTGGTTCTCGATTGGAAAAAGGCGTCTTGTCGTCTCCAGGTGGGTGGAGAGTCTCTGCCTCAAGTGGAGGAGTTCAAGTATCTCGGGGTCTTGTTCTCGAGTGAGGGGAGGACGGAGCGTGAGATTGACAGGTGGACAGGTGCAGTGTCGGCTGTGATGCGGTCTCTGTATCAGACCGTTGTGGTGAAGATGGAGCTGAGCCCAAAGGCGAAGCTCTCAATTTACCTTCAGTCTCTGTTCCTTCCCTCACCTCTGGTCATGAGCTCTGGGTAATGACCGAAAGGACGAGATCACCAATACAAGTGGCTCAAATGAGTTTCCTCCGCAGGGTGTCTGGGCGCTCCCTTAGTGATAGAGTGAGGAGCTGAGTCACACGGGAGGAGCTCGGAGTAGAGCCGCTGCTCCTCCACGTCGAGAGGAGCCAGTTGAGGTGGCTCGGGCATATGTTCGGATACCTCCTGCGCACCTTCCTCAAGAGGTGTTCCGGGCATGTCCGGGGAAGACACGCTGGAGGGACTATGTCTCTGGGCTGGCCAGGGAACACCTCGGGGTCCCCACAGAGGAGCTGGAGGAAGTGTCTGGGGTGAAGGAAGTCTGGAAGTACCTGCTTATTAGACTGATGCCCCCGCGACCCGGCCCCGTTTAAGAGAAAGAAAATGGATGGAAAATATGAACACATTTTATCACAGTTTGCCGAATAACGCAGACCGTTCACACAGTTCTGACTACAACAATCCATGAGCATCAAAGAGCTCTGGGTCTGCTGGACGGTACATTTCTATAAAAAAAAAAAAAAAAAAAAAAAAACCCAATGGAAATATTGACAAAGGCGTTGTTTATTGAAAATTGTGCAGAAAAGAGTTTGTGTATCACAGAAGCACCTCAACGCTACGAGATCATTTAAAGGCAAAACATGTGACAGCGAGAACAGAAACTGGAGCTACAAACAAGAGAACAAACTAGAACAAGTGACTGGCTTTAGAAAGAAAATGAGTAATGAGTTACCTTTGTCTACTGTTTTGAAATGAAATACCATTTATTTTTCCAAGACATTTTTCCAGACATTAAAAGCGCTCAAGTTCAAAAGTGTCTGTGTGTTTTATTTGATGAAGTCGTCCACTAAAATTCATTTGCCGTATTTTTCAGACTATAAGTCGCACTTTTTTTCATGGTTTGGGTGTTTCCTGCAACTTATACTCTGGTGCGACACAGCAACCGAGAGGATGCACCATGAAACTTTCCTGAAGTCACTGGATGGATGGACAAAGCCTAGACTTCAGTGACACTGAAACCATCCTGTCGGGATTCAGAAAGGCCAGAATAATTCTAACTGGAACTGATGCTGAATCTGACAACAGCTACGGTTGAGGTCGAGTTGTTCAGAAGTGACACCGAGGATGAAGAATTGAATGGATTTAGTGATTTGGAGTGAGATGGAGAGTTTGGTAAACTTGTTCTGTTCTGTTGTTTATGTTATAATTATCTGAAGAACTGTTCATATGTGACGTTAACAGTTAACAGTTCTCTCTTCTATTGTTACGACTACAACTTGACTTTACACAGGAAATGTCAATTCTTTTTCATTACACATTTTTTGGCTGGTACAACTTATACTCTGGAGCGACTTATAGTCCGAAATATACGGTCCATAAAATACATGTTGCTTTGAGGCAAATATTGTTATGCGATTCATTGAGATTAATTAATTACAAAGCCAGTTTTAATCAAGTCCCACCACCAGTAAATACATCTCCCACCGTACTGTGTTTAAAAAGAACCAAAACAGTTAATTAAGCAACAGAATCGATATTGAATTCAATACCAGGAAAAATAATAACAAACACTCTATCTTTAGACAACAGAATGTGATTTTCAACATTAAATCATAGTATTTTCCTTTCTATTCCCATGTGTCCTTATATCTGTGTAATCCTTCAGTGGTCCAGGTACGTTCCATCGTGGTCCAGGTCTAAACCAGTTCTAAACCAGGTCTAAACCAGGTCCATGGGCGTATATTAGTCTATATGCTCTTCTGATACAGCTCCAGATCGTTCTGAAGATTTGTAAAAGCATTCTAAAGGTTTGTGAATCTGACTTTTTAGTATCGATACCTGCTCAAACTAGTATCAAAACTAGAAACTCTTAAGTATGGATTAGCATCTCATTTTAGACACTTTTGACAGCCCTGCTTCCTCCGCTCAGTCTTTTCATGTACAAACGCAGACGTGCTCTCGTCTCTTTGGACCGTCTTTAATCGTACACGTGTTTCTAGTGGTCGAGCTGGCACAGACACGCCACCCCGCGGTTGATCCAGTGTTTCTGTGGGTGCTCGGAGGGCAGCTCGATGGACAGGACGTAGTTGGTGGAGTGCCCGGTGGTGGACAGGGTTCCTCTGCGGGCGCTGGTCTTGTACACTGGGCACACGTACATGTTCTGGTGTTCAAAGTTGGACATCTCCCCAGGCTTCAGCTTGATGACGGGCAGAGCGTCGAAGAGGATTTTGGGTAAAGACTCCCCGATCGCCATCCGCTCCCTGTCCCAGCGCGCCCCCTCCATGAACAGGCCGCGCACGTACGCCCCGTCCTCGGGCTTCTGGCTCACGTGGCTCTCCTCTTTGGTCACCTGCAGCACAAGGACAGACTCTAGACTGAAGAGCAGGAGGTCTGACAGAAGGGACTGTCCAACACATATAAGGAGGAGTTATGACACAAAAACTAAAACTAGATCACACTGAGCACAACACATATGTGAAATACGGCCAGATCAGGAAAAAAACAAGACTAAACTACACTGCAAATTTTTCTGATCTGGAAGATTTTAAAACTTAAATCAGGTTCTTCATCTTGTTTTCAGATTTATTCCCTACTTACTAGTTCTGATGCTTAAAGGTTGTATGGAGGATTTTTTTTTTTGTTTCAAATTGTCAATGATAGCATTATAGAGGTGCAGTAGCCTTGTAATTATGAGGACCAAAAAAAAGAGAATAAAAATTCATCAACTCTGGACGTGGTGGGGCTAAACATTTGCCAATAGATAACGACACTGCCTCGTTATCTGTGAGCTGACAGGCTGTCAATCAATCTCCCTACGTTTCTAGCGTAACTGACTTGCCTGCGCCGCCGGTACGTGGTTTGCGTACGACTGTCACGCAGTCCACAGACGCACAGACGCTGTTTACTCCACCAACGCAACAGTTCTTAGCGGCTTTTTTTGACCTATATCTTCCTCGCAGTTAGCACAAAGTTTGTTGCAATGGCGACAAGAATCCAGGAGCAGTTAGCCACAAAAGAAAGTCCGTTTTTGAGGTCACTGAAAGAAGAAGACAAGGGGAAAAGCAGCGAAGCCAAACTAAGGTGATTCTTGAAGATTCATTCCAGCGATGGCGCGACTGAAGCAGACGCAGGGTCTAAAGACTGACGCACTGGTCCACAAATTACTCCTGGACAGGTCACTTCTGCTTATTATGAAAACGTACTTTATTTCCAAGAGCTAGACAAACGTTTTTCAGGACACGAAAGCGATATCCTATGTCTGAAAACGTAATTTTCAAGGCAAAGAAAGAGTCCTGCTTGCTGCTGCGTGTTGTAGCTAGTTCATTCGCACTGAATCTCCGCGCACTCTTCTCTGTACACCTTTCCTGCTCCTGTCCCCGCTGCCCGATCCGCTCTTCCCCCTGCTCCTCACTTCTCCGGGCACGGAATCTCCGCTCACCGCTCCTCTCTCCTCTCTCCCTGCTCCGCTCTTTTCCCTGCTCCTCACTTCTCGTCCGCGCACGAAATGTCCGCGCACCTGTTCCCCCCGCTCCTCACTTCTCCGTCTTGCCTAACCAACACTGTAGTTAGTTGTTTACAAGTCATGTGCAGCGCACCGGCTGTAAACAAACCTGTTTCTGGCGTAGGGAGGAGGCGTTTCTACGTAGGGAGCTGTAGGGGAGGGGGGGTGGTTTCACGCATGCGCAACATTTGAAAAAGGACAAACAGTCGCTGGATTTCTCGTTCCTTGGAAAATCCTCTATACAACCTTTAATTCTAGTCTACAGGTAGTTTATTTTAAGATAACTTGTCACCAAAGGTTTTAGAACACCACACTTTTTCCATTTTTTTACTGTTTACTGTCGACCAAAACATATTCTAAACTTTTGATTAATGAAATAAAAGTGTCAATCTTTGTCAGATAGAACAGCTGAACACACTCCTGGCTCTTTCTTTTTACAATAGAAATTAAATATTGTTCAGAAAGTTTTTCCCAAGTCTGTTGCAGAAGTTCCCATAAATGTGTGGCACTTGTAGGTTGCTTCACTCTTCTGTCCAGTTCATTCTAAACCAGCTCCATGGGTTTAAGTCTGGACACTGTGCTGCTGGACACTTCAGGTTTTCAAGCTTTACCATCTCATTCTTTTTTCCTGAGAGAGTTTTGGCAGAGCTTGGACTTGTGTTTTGTTCTTTTATTTTACTTTTGTAACATTTCAAGTTCTTCATTGGACCTACACAGCTTGAATTGCAATAAATAACTGGAAAAATTAGGTGTGGAACAGATTCTATTCACATAAACTACACTGAGCAAAAAGAGCTGCTTAAATATTACAAAGACAATAAGGGTGCTTTCACACCGACAGTAGTTGGTGCACCAAACGGTCCATTCGAACCAAAAGCTCTTAGTTCAGTTTGTTTTCGTTGGTGTGAAAACGTGAATCGGACTCGGACCTGGACCAAATCAAGCAGACAAAGACCTCAAAAAAGAGGAGGTCTCGGTTCGCTTGAATCTGCACGAAATACCAAACTCTGGTGCGGTTCCTCTGGTGTGAATGCAAACTCGGGTAAAACCATAAAGAGTAGGTCCAAACGAACTATTCCAAATGCATCATGGGAGGACACGCGTCTCCTCTGCCTGTAATGACGCGCTGTACGACTCCAGCGCAGTAACAGATTGTTCCCCAGACCGCGACTCATTTTCAAATTATTTTGCCAACAATGGCAAATACAGAGAACGTGATACACGAAGACCAGAGCAAGAACCAAGGTGTGAACACGAGTGAGTTAAAATTATGGGTGTGTACCCCTGTTCAGAACCTGCACAGAGAAGTCCCGGTGTTCCCCGTGTTCACATAGCAACAGCATTTGTTATTTTAGGCTTTAATTAAACAAATCATTTTATGGCACTAGGCAATAGCCTATTCAATTGATACAACTTCAAAAAGTCCCTGCTTTTAAGCCTAGTGTGAGGAATGCTACAGTCGGACTAGATCCAAACCAGAGACCTGAACCAGCGGGAGCAGCTCCGGTTCTGTCCGGGCTCAAAGGAGCTGGAGCGGGGAGCGGTGTCAGGAGCCTTGACCTGAGAAGGGCTTTCCCCGGGAAGAACCAAATGGGCAGATGACAGATGCTCAGAAGAACATATAACCAACCAAACTGGACTCACGCTTCTGTCCGGATGCTGCACCACCTCGGAACCAGTCACGGTTCTTGAGTGCGGAGGACCGGAGCAGCCCGTCCAGACCTGTGGTGTACAGCGTATTCTCACTTTCCCCGCGTGGAACCAGCGCGCAGATGACGGAACGTACCCAGTCCACTGCGCTCTGGTCTTTCACGCCAGGACACCAGGACATGGAGGAGGAACCTCTGGATCATCTGACCAACGCGCTCGGAGGACGGTGAGTTTGTACAAAGTTCTACATGTTGCTGTTTTATGAGTTCATGGTGACACTTGAGATGAAGACGTCCCGTGGTCTTAACAGGGAACATCAGTATTGATAACTGGAGGTATCGCTGTTTTCCCGGGAAACAGAGGCACGTCAATCGGACCGATTTTGGTTCGAACGCAGACCACACTGGAGTGTAAATGCTACATAATAACCATTTTATTGCCTGGTGCGGACCAAATAATCGAACTAGCAGTGTGAAAAAACCCTAAGAGACTTTACAAAAGAATTTCAGTTAAAATGATTTCAGCCTTAACAAGATCTGCAGGAAACTCTGAGGACTAGACCAGGACAAAAAAAGGACTAAACCAGGTCTTAAAAAGGACTAAAGCATATAGAAACCAAAAATACAGTTAGTTCTAAAACAGGACTACAAAGCAGATCGATCCAAAACAGACTGAACAGTACCTCAAACTCAAAGCCGATGTAGTCGATGGGGATGGTGTACTTTCGGGCGAAGTTCTGGGACACTCCGGTGAGAAAGGACTGAGGGAAGTAAAACCCAGAGAGCCAGAAGACTGTGGGGGCACCTCCATCGATCCACTCCTGAAAACACAACAGAGGAGAGGCTGGCAGGAGCAAACAAATCAATCAGTCAAACTTTATTCATAGAGCTCTTTACAACACTCACGATGACCAGAATGTTTCACATTAAAATCAACACAATATAAAAACATCAAACACTGAAAGGAGTGTGAAAGCCGGACTGAATAAATGAGTTTTGAGTGTGGATTTGAACAGGCCAGAGTCTGTGATAGTGGCATATCAGGAGATCTGTTTGTTCCAGAGTCTGGGGCAGCGACAGAGAAAGCTCCATCACCCCAGTGTCTGATCCCGGACTCAGAAGCAGGAGACAGCTCTCTATCCTCTCATTACTGTTGTCCTCTCATTCACTACATCGTCCTGTTTCATTCACACCAAGAGCGTCCAAAGGGCTCTCTTGCCCTTGTCCCCCACCCTCGTCCCCCTTGCTGGCCTCCCACTCTTGTCTCCTGCCCTCATCTCCCTTGCTTGTCTCCCCCCTTCGTCTTCCTCGCTTGTCTCCCACCCTTCTCGCCCTCGCTCGTGTTCAACTCTCGTCTCCTGAGCTCGTCTCCCGACCTCACTTGTCTCTCGCCCTCCCTCATCTCCCGCGCTCATCTCCCGCCCTCGTCTCCCTTGCTTGTCTCCGGCCCTCACTCGTCTCCGGCCCTCGCTCGTCTCCCCCCTTCATCTCCCTCCCTCGTCTCCTACCCTCGTCTCCCATCCTTGTTGCCCTCACTCGTCTCCCGCCCTCGTCTCCCTCGCTCGTCTCCCTCGCTTGTCTCCCGCCCTCGTCTTCCTCGCTCGTCTCCCACCCTCGTCTTCTGCCCTCACTCGTCTTCCGCCCTCACTCGTCTCCCGCCCTCGTCTTCCTCGCTCGTCTCCCGCCCTCATCTTCCTCGCTTGTCTCCCACCCTCGTCTCCCTTGCTTGTCTCCCGCCCTCACTCGTCTCCCCCCTTCATCTCCCTCCCTCGTCTCCTACCCTCGTCTCCCATCCTTGTTGCCCTCACTCGTCTCCCTCGCTCGTCTCCCTCGCTCGTCTCCCACCCTCGTCTTCCGCCCTCACTCGTCTTCCGCCCTCGTCTCCCGCCCTCGTCTCCCTCGCTCGTCTCCCTCGCTCGTCTCCCGCCCTCGTCTTCCTCGCTTGTCTCCCGCCCTCGTCTTCCGCCCTCACTCGTCTTCCACCCTCGTCTTCCTCGCTTGTCTCCCGCCCTCGTCTTCCGCCCTCACTCGTCTTCCACCCTCGTCTTCCTCGCTCGTCTCCCGCCCTCGTCTTCCTCGCTTGTCTCCCACCCTCGTCTCCCGCCCTTGTCTCCCACCCTTGTCACCCTCGTCATAGCTGTTCTCTGAGTGGCTGTTGCTATGGCGATGTCGCTCCACATTTCCATAAAGTTGCCTTCAGTTCAGCTCTGTGGAGTAAATGTGGCTCTTGTGGCTCCTGTGACTCTGGGCGTGAGCCTGGGGTGAACACTGTTTAGTGACTCTTTCACAGAGATTCAGACACTCTGTTTACCACTTTTGGGGCTCGTGACTCTGGCGTCTGGATGAAAAACGTTCCGTAAACTCCAGTTTAATGACCGTCAATGGGCACTACTTTTCAAGATGTATTGAGGGAAATTTAGAGTGCAGAAGGTTTTCACTCACAGGACATTCAGACACCACTGGAATAGTATGACCCCTGCACAGTACCATAAGTAAGTAAGTAGACAGGGGACAGTTTTAAAGGCACCGTGACATAAAAAGGATTTTCCTTGTTCCTGTAGTGAGTCTTGCCTGGAGGAAGTGCAGGCGGGCCAGCAGGTCGGTGATGTAGGAGCCCATGGGTTTGAGGGAGGGGTAGGACTTGGCAGCCCACATGGAGGGCACCTTTCCCACCAGCATGCTGTTAAAGACGCTCTCCAGCTCGGAGGACATGACCATCTGCCCCTTCAGAGCCTTCCGCATGTTGAGCAGACTGGCTCGGACCACACTGGTGAGCCTGACGCACACAAACACACAGCATCGTTACATCATTAGGTCAGGTTTAACAGAAGCTCACAGGTTTAACAGAATGTGAAAAGCTCATCATAATTAAAAGGATTTCATTTAGTCTGAAAGGAATAGGACTGGGATTGTAATGTATTTATTTTTTTGCAATAACACAGAAAACTAAAGCCACACGTTTTGACGCAGGTGACGTCCGCCAGGAGCCACAGTGGGGCAGCAGAGGCCCTTAAGCAAGACACTTCACCCGCATTGCCTACTGTGAATGTGGTGTGTTAAGTGTTGGTGGTCAGAGGGGCCCATGCTGCAGATTGGCAGCCTCGCTTCTGTCAGTCTGCCCCAGGGCAACTGTGGCTATAAAAGGTGACCAACACCTATATTATTATTATAAACTGGGACTAAACCAGGACTAAACTGGGAATAATCCAGGACTAAACTTGGTAATCCAGGACTAAACCAGGACTAAACCGGGACTAAACTGGGACTAAACCGGGACTAAACCAGGACTAAACCAGGTCTAAACTGGAATTAAACATGGACTAAACTGGGTCTAAACTGGAACTAAACCAGGACTAAACAGGACTAAACTGGGTCTAAATTGGGACTAAACGAAGACTAAACTGGGTCTTAACTGGGACTAAACGAGAACTAAACTGGGACTAAACTGGGACTAAACCAGGACTAAACCAGGACTAAACTGGGAATAATCCAGGACTAAACCAGGACTAAACTGTGAATAATCCAGGACTAAACTGGGTAATCCAGGACTAAACCAGGACTAAACCGGGACTTAACTGGGACTAAACCGGGACTAAACCAGGTCTAAACTGGAATTAAACATGGACTAAACTGGGACTAAACTGGGTCTAAACTGGAACTAAACCAGGACTAAACTGGGTCTAAATTGGGACTAAACGAAGACTAAACTGGGTCTTAACTGGGACTAAACGAGAACTAAACTGGGACTAAACCAGGACTAAACTGGGTCTAAATTGGGTCTAAATTGGGACTAAACGAAGACTAAACTGGGTCTTAACTGGGACTAAACGAGGACTAAACTGGGACTAAACTGGGACTAAACCAGGACTAAACCAGGACTAAACCAGGACTAAACTGGGTCTAAATTGGGTCTAAATTGGGACTAAACGAAGACTAAACTGGGTCTTAACTGGGACTAAACGAGAACTAAACTGGGACTAAACTGGGACTAAACCAGGACTAAACCAGGACTAAACTGGGTCTAAACTAGGACTACACCAGGACTAAACCAGGCCTAGAGCAGGTCTAGGGCAGGTCTAAGTGAGGACTAGGACGGACCTGTTGAAGCGGATGACCTCCTGTCTCAGTACAGTGTTCATGGACTCCTCGTACACCACGGGGAACTTCTCCATCACCGTCTGAAGGTCAAAGTCTGAGGGCAGCTTAGACAAAATGTCCTCTGCCAGCTCGTCCACCACCTCCTGTCCACACACACACACAGATACACACACACACAGACACACACAAACACAGAGACACACACAAACACCCCGACACACAGACACACACAGAGACACAGAGACACACAGACACACACACAGAGACACAGACACACACACAGACACAGATACACACACGCACACACACACACACACACACAGACACACAGATACACACACGCGACACACACACACACACACACACACAGACAGAGACACACACACAGAGACACACACAGACACACAGACACACACACACACAGAGACAGACACACAGACACACAGACACACAGACACACAGACACACACAGAGACACACAGACACACAGACACACACACACACACACACAGACACACACACACACACACACAGAGACACAGAGAGACACAGACACACACACAGACATAGAGAGACACACACACACACAGAGACACACACACACGCACAGAGACACACACATACAGACACACACACATACAACCAATGGTGTAGGGGGTTTGAATAGGCCCCAGAGAGATCGCTAGATTACCCAAACATGCATGGATGACATTTAAATCCTCTTCAAGCATGTTTTTGATGAGGGAGCAATGTTATAGCATGACAGAAAGATCTAAAAAATTATAATTTTGGATAATATACTCTTTTTAACATCTGTGTGTGAGTGACAAAAAAAATAGAAACCAAAAAACAAAGCAGCACAACAGAATGTCCAAACCTGACACATACAGATCTACAGTTTGTGGTGATTTTGGTGCTGAAACGATAGAAACCTGTTGGGTAGAGGTGACAGACCTGTGGGGATTTGGCGCCCCCTCCTGACTGGCGTGGCAGAGTGAGGAGCACTCCCTCCAGCAGCTGGTTGGTTTCCTGGTTGTCTTTGGTGATGTCGGCGTTACTGTGGAGCCCAAACACCCCGGGCTCGGCGCTGATGGGCAGACTGCGGATGTAGTCCACATACGTCTACAACAACAGAAGGAAGGTTTGTTTTTTTATGTGCACTGATCTATAAAAGACATCTACAAACTGGGTTTAAACGCCTCTAACCACGACTTCTGTTCAGTCAGAGCAAATAATAATGATAAAAGACTTAACCTACATTACACTTGTGAAAGAAACACTACTGTTTTTGATGAGGATTCATACAACATGCTTTAAAGCTCAAAAAGTATTTAGAATATAGGCCCTTTAAAACAGATTGCAGATGTGCTCAGTGTGTACTCCAGACCCAGTGTCCCGGGACAGGTTCAATCAATCAATCAGTCAAACTTTATTTCTATAGCACCTTCCAACAACCAAAGCCGACCAAAGTGCTGTACAACATTAAAACAAGATAAAAAACAATAAACATCATACAAAGGTTCAACATACATCTTTATATCCATGTATCCTTAAACAACCCTGAATGAATACTACTCCATATAATGAAACCGTCATTCAATCACGACTCTGTAGATCGATAAACTGGGTCACAAAGCAACCAGCCCCAGAACAACAAAAACTAATACTTCCTTTATTCATTTTATGCTAATTATCACTAAACAGTTTTGTTCTTGTATCTGTGAACGTGCTGGAGACGCACTGAGACACACGTGTGGATGGTGTAGTGATGGTCGTATTAAAGTGTTAGTCTAATAAATAAATAAATACAACCATATTTAAAGTATTCGTCTTTTTAAATGAGTCCACCTGTCGAGTCATTTACTGTCATTTACACACTGCACATTTCTCACACACAGTTTCTCAGTGGAGTCCAGTTTGACAGACATAGGTTTTCCTTTCACTTAAATGACTCAAACTAACACAGAAACAATCACATCTGTTTGTATATTTGCCAATGAATCAGAATAAAAATTTCTGGAAATAATATTATTTACTATGACTGAGAAAGCCCCAGAGCTCCACTCTGCTTCTCCAAGACATTTTAAAGCTAAACATCAGACTCATAACAGAGCTTGTAACTGACCTAGACTTCCATTTCAGTGCCATCTGTTCTGCTGAATATTCAGATAAACACTCAAATGACCAAAGAGCTTCAGTCCACCAGCAGAGGGAGCCTTGTCTTTAGACTCTCTGCTGCAAACTCTGGTGTCACTTTGACTTGTTAACAAAATGTAAGGTTTAAAAACATAAAATACCAAAGCTAAAATCTCTGTAGGACAGTGGATCTCCAAACGCTTGTGTTGTTTCACTATGTTGTAGTAGTATTTATTCTATTTTTGACAATAAAGAAAATATGTTAACATTAATACGTTAAAGAATGTTTCATATTCAAATAAGTTGAGATAATCCTTTATAGAATTCAGTTCCACTTTGTACACTGTATAAATTATATATGTATGTATGTAGTGGGTGCAGCACCTGGTAGAGCTCATGAGCAGGTATGGAGTAGTATGTAGTAGTATGTAGTACCTCGTAGGGCCCGTGAGCAGGTATGTAGTACAGCCCCCCCTCACACAGACTGTATCCCTCCTGCCGGATCAGATCACTGTTGTAGAAGATGGAGATCAGCGAGAGCAGGAGGCGCCGGTCTTTATCGTCTGTCACTCTGCCTCCATAGTTACACTCACCTGAAATATACACACACACACACATCAGCTACACAAACACACACACACATACACACACACACAAACACACACACACACACAAACACACACACATACACACACACACACATACATACACACACACACACACACTCAACATCTACACAAACAGTGTCTCCATCCTTTTTGGTGAGCTCCTTTAAAAAACAAAAATGCCAGAGAGCTGCTCATTTTAACGACCGCAAGAAATAGAGACGATTGTAAGAGGACGAGCTTTGGGGTGCAGTTAGATGCTGATAAAACATAAACCACTGTCCATTTATTGGTGCACAAAGTTGTTCTTCAAAATGTTACATGTACAATAGTAACAGGCAAGAAATTAACCACATTGTTGTTATTTGGCACAATGATAATTCTGAAATTCTTCAGTGAGCTACTTGCAAGTGTGTGGAGAGATACTGGTAACTCCAGAGCCACAGGATGGAGACCCCTGATCTACACAAACTGAGACACAAACTAAGACACAGACACACTCATTATCTACACAAACTGAGACAGACACACAACTCAGTTACACAAATTGAGACACACAACGCTTTAACAAACAGTTCCAGATTATCTGTAGAATTCACTCCATTGAGACGCCGCACTGTGGAACATTCATGACAAAGCAACTGTGAGATTCACAGAGCTGTGGAGCTCCTGCCACACAGAGGGACCTCCTGCACACTGCTGTACCTGTGAGGTATGTGAGAGCCTCCAGAGGAACCTCCTCGTACTCATCCAGGAACATCTGGATCTGCCTGATGCTGATCCTCAGGTCTGACTCATTGAACTCATACGGAATATTCCAACCTGAAAAACAGTTTAGAAAATCAACTTTTGGTGAAAACAGAGGGAAACAGACTGAATCTGGAGCACCCCAGCTCAATGCTCTGAGGAACATCTCACAGATGCTCATTACTTTGGTTTAGAACAGCCTCTGCCCCATGACAGTCTGAGCGAGGTGTGAAGATACTTTAGTCTAATTTTACTCTATTCACATTTTGTAAGAGACCTGCTGACAGACTGAAAAAATATGACCCGACTTAGTATCTGAAGACCGATATCAAAAACATTTTTATCAGTATTGACGAGCTCCAGTCTTCATCTGACCAACTTTGACGATTCCCTCCTGATGCAAATCAGTGGAACACATTAAAGATCAGAAGTCTGGAGTGTCTCACCCAGCGGGCCAAAGGCTCTCCTCTCCTGCACCAAAGCGTGGAAGAAGGTGAGGCCGAACAGGAGCTTCTGCCAGATGTGCTGCTTCTGGGAGCTGCAGAAGAAGGCCGGGTCTGAGATGGGGTCACTGAGGTAGGAGCGCAGCAGGTTGGCCCGGATGCCTTTGGGAGGCTCATTGGTCATTTTCAGCCCATTCTGAAGAATGCTCACGGGGAACTTGTCTGAGGGGTAACTGGTCAACCACAACCTGCACTCAGCAAAAAAGATCAGAGTCACAGAAATAAAAATGTGAAAATGTAACGCACAAAAGAACATCATTTGATCACATGACCATTTCACATGAGCACTTCTTACCCCACACCTCTCGTATAAATCTGAGTTTATGTCACCCTCATGTTTAGTTCTCACCGCGCTCTGAGGCTGTGGGGTTACAGATTTAACATCATGTGTTTTCTTTTTTTACCAACACATAGGAAGTGTACGGCTCGTATTGTTCACATGTACGTGTGTACTCGCTGTGTGCGTTCACTCTTTTTCTACTGGTGCGCTGACCAAATGTGCTCTACTGCAGCAATAACAATAACCAATAATAGACAGCAAAAGAAGCAAATGAAAGGTACCCAAAAATAATATTATAAAAAATATGAATCGTTAATAAAATAAGTACAAAATAATATTAATTTCCCAAAATAACTATACTAATGACTTAATTGAACATTTATACATAAAATATGTGTCAAATAAGTCACATTTATATTGATTTTATTTCATTTGATCCCACTAAACACATCTGTGCATTTGTGCCTTATTCAACCTCTGCTATAGTTTCTATTTAAACACATTATGGTTTGTTTTTGCTCTTTATTGTTGTATTGTGATGTGTGTCCTGTAATTTCCTCTACAGATCAGAACAGTTTGTCTAGTCTCGCTCTAAGTCTGCGGTCTCCTGTGACATTCCAAAGGACAAATGTCCACAGTTGATGTGCAGATCGGGCTGGAGTGAGCTAACAGACTTTGTGACTAATGAAATGATTATAACATCATCACATTGTACAATCTGAAAAGAGAAGTAGAAAAGAACAGTACGGCTGAGGTTTGTGCTGAAAGACAAATGTCCCGTTACCTGAAGTCGGGGTGTGTGTTGTCCGGGGTGATGGTCTCCTCGCAGATCCTCTCCAGGGTGGGCATCCAGCTGGTGGCCAAGTGGCAGTTCTGCAGGACGACCCAGGTGCCCTCCCTGGTGGCTCTGTCGATCATCTGAGCAGCTATGGGCCCCTGCCCCTGCCCCAGAGAGATGGTCTGGGTCTTACTGCCCCCCATCTCCGCGAACTTCAGCAGACCTTACACAGAAAAACATTTCTCTACATGATTCTGTGTTATTATTATTATTATTATTACACTGTATGTTGATTGTCTTCGTTTTTTGGATTATGGGGTTTTGAGTGCACTGTTTCTGTCACAGTTCTGCCTTTTGTTTACTTGTTTTCCCCAATCCAGTCCATTTCTCAGTCTGTTCCGGTCCTCCTTTTGCCATCTCCCTCCTTTCCCTACAGCTCCCGCTCATTCTGTAATCAGCCCAGGCCCAGTCTATATATACTCCCTCTGCTCCCTCAGTCTTTGCCAGATTGTCGACCTGTTAAGACAGACATTCAAGCTCCTGAAAACCTGAAATCTGAAAACCCTGTATTCCCTGAATCTGTTCTGTTTGTGACCTCTGCAGTTCTGTTTCCCTGTTTGCTGTCCCTGTTCCCGAGTTTACTCCCAGTCTGTTTTTTTACTAGTGTATTCCCAGTCTTGGAAGATATTTTCGTTCACATTTAATATCATAAATTCTATGATATTAAAAAAGTTATATTTTCAGTCTGAGTTGTCATTATTAACATTTCCTGTTATAGGACACTGTCAGTTATTTAAATAAGACTTTGTTTGCCTGAGTACTTGTGTTGCATTTGAGTCCAATTTACCGGCGTGATAGTTTCTTTATGACCTGTCACCCTTGGGTGTTTGCCATATCCTATTTAAGACTCTCAGTCTGTGCAACGTTTAGTGCCAAAACATTGCACGGTTTGTCCTAATAAATCTCACAATTTGCAAGTAAGACAGTGTGCGGGATTTTTCTCTATGTTCAATATAAAACCAAAAATAAGACAACGAAAAAAAAAACAACAGTTTTCTTCATTATTTGTCTCCAAAACCAAAATGAAAAAAAAAAGAATAACAATTAGTCTTTACAGTTTTCGATTTAGTCTTTAAATGAATAATGGAAAAAGGATAACCCGTTTCTGAAACTTAAACTGCGATGCCAGACTTTTGCATCACATACGGACTGGACCAGGACTGATCCCAGGACTAAAACAAGACTAAACCCATCTCAGTCCTAGTCTGGTCCTGGTCTGGTCCCGGTCTCAGTCATGGTCTGGTCCTGGTCTCAGTCATGGTCTGGTCCTGGTCTCAGTCCTGATCACTCGACAGTCTACGCGGGCGCACCTCCTGGCCCGTCCTGACACTTAGTGCTGGTTTAGTCCTGGTTTAGTCCTGGTTTAGACCTGGTTTAGACCTGGTTTAGACCTGGTTTAGACCTGGTTCAGTCTGTATGTTGTGTAAAAGTTGTCTGAAACGGCTGTTATCCGTTTTTTTCATTATTCATTTAAACACGCAATCAAAAAGTGAAAAAAAAAAAAAAAATTAATCTATTTTTCCATTTTAGTTTTGGAGACAAATAATGAAGAAAATAGTTGTTTATTTGTTTTCTTATTTTTGGTTTTATTTCGAAAAACGAATGAACGAATTATTGATGTATGAATGTTTGTGTGAATGGGTGAGTTGTATAAAATGTGACCATTTACTAATCATGTTCTTTTACTCTTTTCTTTTTTTGTTCCTGTACCCACCTTTGTTCATGAGTGATTATACCGTGTTTAAAAGCTCGGTCATGATCTCAGGCATGATCTGTCTCTTACACGATCCACTGTAATGAAACTCTTCTTGAAGCCTCACCTGCCGTGGGGTCCGACCCTGGCGACAGCACGAAGATGAGCGGGGAGCAGCAGTGGGAGTCCTTATAGCTCCCTGCCAGGTCAAAGGTGGGCGGTTCAATGTAGGCCTGCCCCATGTTGTTCACGATAAAGTCCTGCACGGCTGGGACCAGTTTGTCCGGTCGGAAACACCTGATCACCACCATCCTGTCCATCGGCGTCAGGCTGTCCCACGGCTCCGACAGCTGCTCCTTGTGAGGCCTCCCTGAGTCATACAGCTTCTTCCACCTTAAAACATTCTTCTGGACGTGTTCGTGGAGGCCTTTCAGGTTCGGGAGTTTGGATGCTCGCACGATTTCTGACCAGGATTTGTCCGAGAGCCATTCGGGCGCGGGGTTCGGGTGGGGGTTGTCCAAAGCGATGCCGCCGGTCAACAGAAAGCGCCATACTCCGTCGTCCACTTTACCTTTGCCCTGTAGGATGCCAACGGTAAGGAGCAGGGAGAAAAGCAGCTTATCCTTCTCGAACAGTGATCGGCAGACGTTATTGTAGATGCTCAGAGTGAAGTGATCCACGATGTTCCTGATTCTCTCCATAACGTCCTCACTTTTTAAGCTTTGAGCGATGGAAACCAGGTAGAGATTAATGAACCACGTGAGCGAATACTGGTACATAGGTTCGATGTTGGCGAGCTCGGATATGCAGAAGAACAGAATAGAGGAGTGTACAGCCACAGGTCTGTAGCCCATGCGAGTACGATCAATTTCCGTCTCAGTCACGCTGGCGATCTTCTGCTTCTCTGAAATCTTCTCAGACAATAATTTGGACGACGATAAAATTTTGATGGCAGTTTCGTCTTCTAAAATGTTGCCTTCAGAAGAGGAGAGCACTTGTAAGATCTTGTCCTCGATCTCTTTCAGTTGTTTATTGTTGGCGGCGCTTTCCAGGATGAGCTGGTTCTTCTTCTCCTCCAATTCTGGTTTCTCCTTGGCAGCCACCAGTCCTAGGAGCTGGTCTTGCAAACCTTGAGGGGTGATCATGAAGTTGATGAGGCACACTTTGACGGCCACTTCGGGGAGGTAGTGAGGGTTCCTGAGTCTCGTGGTCATGTAGAAGAGGAAGTCTTTGGAGTATTCCACAATGTTCTCCCCGATCTTCATGTACTCCACACCCTGCTGTTTGAAGGTCTGTTTGAGCAGCACTGGCTCCAGCACAGGGTCCAGTTCTTCACCGACGTTCTCCAGAAGGACAGGGGTACCAAACTGGATAGAGTTCTCCAGGACTCTCACGTAGTTTGGGTCGGATAGTTTGATGACAGAAAGCTTGTTGGCTTTCTCCATGTTCTTGATCCATTTGTTGGCTTGTCCCTGGGGGTCGATCATGAGGGGCCAGCGGCGAGAGTTAAAGACGATGATGCCGCTGTCGGTGGAGAAGGAGTCCACGGGCAGCCCGGCGATACTCCAGGCACGGATGGACACTTGGTTCCCCAGAGTGCTGCTCAGGGTGAAGTCCTCCGAACAGGGGATCTTCTTCTCCTGACAGAGAAGGTGCCACTGCTTCTGACACTGTGTCCTGTAGTCCACCGTGAAGGCCCCCAGGTAGGACACGGTCCCAGAGGACAACAGGATGTCCCCGGTCAGATTAATGTATCTGCACAAGAGGAAAAACAGGATCATTTCAGAGACGTGAGTGACAAATAAAGAAACATGGCTTATTCAGATCTAATACTGATTGTGATGTAATATTTGCTCTGTGCGCTGCACCAAGTAAGCCCTGATTATATGTTGAGCTACATTATGAAAGGTGTAATGCTCCCTACAACAGAAGCATCTTGGCAGACTGAGCTTGACTTGATTGGATCCCGAAATAATGCTATAAACTTCTCCTGTCTGCTGATATACAGATGATGTAACAAAATCCAGACACTGGAGTGAATCTGCTAATTAGCTAAATAAGACTCCACTTACAAAACAAGAACAATAATGTGAACCGTAAATATGAACCAACAACCTACCGGTGTAAACACTGCACCATCTAACCTGTGCTAAAAGCACTTGCCTCTCCAACATTCTCAAATGTTCCACTTATAGTTGTGATTATCTAATAACGTCCACAAGCATTTTACACAACACACACTTATGTTCACCACTATTTTACTGAGATGCAAATATATTTACATTTTATGTAACAAAGTTTCTGTTACCTGATGCCCAGAAGCCTGGCTGCCTCTGTCCACCTGTCCTTCTCCCCTCCCAGTCCTCCGATGAGCTTCTCGGCCCTGACCAGCTTCTCGGAGCACAGTTGGATGTTGTCCTCCAGCTCTTTCTTCTTCCTGTTCATGGCCTGCAGGTCATCATTGAGCCGCTGCAGTCGGTCTTCCACCGTCTTCAGCTCAGTTCTCTTCACAGACAGCATGTCCATCTGCACGGACAGCTCTGCCTCCGCCAGCTTCAGCCTCTCCTTCTTAGGGGCCACCACCTTCGCCATGCGCTCGTACGCCTCCATGGCACGCACCCACTTACACAAACCCTCACACGCTGAAGACACGTTCTTTATGACCGCCGGTTGGAACTCGGGGTTATCGATGAACTTTTCTCTGATTTTCTTGATGAAGGCAGCAGGGATGTTGTCTTTGTCATACGCTTTAAGATTGTCCAAGAACTTCAGATCTCCTAACAGCTTCTTAGAGGGGCCCCAGTAGTCCTCAATCATTTTACCTGCAACATGCACAGTTGTGGAACGTTTTCAAGTTGAACTAAACCCAGTGTGTTTTCATGCTGCAGAGGGTACAGGGCACTAAACCCAGTGTGTTTTCATGCAGAGGGTGTGGGGCACTGACTGCACCTGAGCCGCTGGGGTCTGGTTTCCTCTCTGGTTTGATGCCCTTCATCACACAGATGGACTCCATCACCAGTTTGACAGGTCCTGGAGGGTTGGTCATGGACTTGACCACCGTGATGTCGGCTGGTTTCAGAGTGTCCAGAGCAGAGAGAGCGGCCTCCAGGTCGGGCATCGCTTCAGCCAGGTCCCCCTCACACTCATCCTGGAAGGCAAGGCAGAGAAATGAAAACTAAATGTTATGATTTATTTAGGCATTTGAAATATTTTTGAATATGTTTGGTGTTTTAGATTTTATAATGAAAAATGTATGTGTATTGAAAGCAGGTTCTACTACAGCACTTTCTCTTTCACTCTGACGTCTACTTCTGTTAACGCTCACAAATAAAGAAGGCTTTTTAGTCCTGAGGGTCAAATTATGCAGCCTGAAGTGATACAAATCAAATTTTTTCGCCCCTATGCTCTCGTATCTGATCTTTTAATGTCAGTCTGAACGACACAGATCTGATTTTTTCAAATGTGACCCAGGCCACTTGGATATGTGCTCCTAAAACCGATACATATCTGATCTTTTGACATGCGACTTCAGTCTGAACGGCCAGGTCACAATCATCCACCTACACGTCACAAATGTTCACAAATGTTTTTATCATATGAAAATTATGTCTGAACTCTGTGTGAGTGAAGCAGTGAATCACAGATCAATCCCTCCACTCTGACTCTGCACCCACACGTTCCCTTTTCCGGACGTCGCTGCCACTGCTTCACAAAACGCCACGTCCAAAAACCTCGTCCTTCTCCTTTTCAATCTCCTCCTTAAAACAAATCATCTGTGCATGTTCTGGCTTCAGGTACGAGAGGAACTTTAAAATCGCCAGGTGCTCAATGCTGCGTCTATGTTTAGGTGACTTTGTTTCGTTGTGTCCTCCAAAGCTCATGCAGGACAGAAAAAAAAACAGATTTCACAAATAACTGAACTGAACATTAAGCCCTGCAGTCTGAACGTAGAATACGATGCATACACTTTAAAAACATGGTTCACTTGCTTGTGTAGAGTGTGTTTAAAGATTGCACATGTTTTTTTTAGTCATAGACAGACATGAATCACTGTTATACAGAGGAGAACACGTACCTTGATGGCTTTAGCCGCTGCTGCCGCCTCATTGGCCACCTTCTCGTCAGCAGACACCAGCTCTTTCTTAGCGTCCACCTCCACAGTCTCCTTCTTGATCTTTGCCATCATCTTATCCGTGTCTGCAGAGGTCTGGACGAGCTCGGGCTGGAGCGCCGTTAACTCCTGCTGCATCACTGACACCTGCAGTAGAGCCAAGTGACAGTGGTACAGGAGGAACAGGAGCAGCAGATACTGACACACAAGACAAGTATAATTCACAGGAAATACCCAAACCATGAAAAAAGTGACACTTATAGTCCAAAAATACAGTAATATGAGCCGTATAAGCCCATATTAAAAGGACCTGTGAGGAGGCGAACTCGAGCTTCTGCAGGCCCACAATGTATCTGTTGCGGGCCGTGTCCACCTCGCTCCTCTTGGCGTTGAGCAGAGTCTTGAAGGTGAGTATGAGCTCCAGGTACGAGGTGGGGGTCACGTAGTTGTGCCTCCTCAGTGTGGAGAAGAAGCGCTCGGACATGTCATTCACGCTGGTCTGGAAGGTCTTACACATCTCCACCACTCTGCGAACAACCAGGCACTGGGATCAGGGATGTGATCATGTGACCTCCAGGTACTGACAGTTTGCAGCTGATATCATCAATATTCCCTGGTGACGTGATGCTAACTGTAGGCACTGCTCTGTCTGAGCCTCTGTTAGACTTTAATTTGAGCTTTATTTTTAAGTAATCTGAGAACACTGCAAATTTCTCTGATCTGGTCAAGATTTTAAAACTCATATTAGGCTATTCATCTTGTTTTCAGATTTATGATCTACTTACTCTTTCTGAATTGGATTAATTCTAGTCTAGAGGTCGTTTATTTTAACATAACTTGTCAAGTAAAATGATCTTGCAGGATGGACAGATCATTTCTCTTTCGCAAATACAGACAAAAAAGTTTTATGATCTTCTGAAAACTCAAGAAAAAATACAAGATGGATTTAAAGAGCACATTTTCATTTTTCTGTGATCAAACCAAAGACGTTCATTTTGTCTACTTATGTACTTTAACTTCTTGGGTTCTTTTATAAAAACAATACCACAACCTACCAGGGAGAGTTCTGAAGATGCAGCAGCAGCAGAAACACGTCAACAAGGTAAATACACTTTACTGTATTGCCTCTTACTCGCGCCTGATGTCCTCCTCCAGCTCCACCTCCTCCAGGAACTTGTGGGCCACCATCTCCAGCGCGTCGTTGGGCCAAGCGTGGAACCAGTCGATGGTGCAGCAGTTTATGATAGAAGGGAACATCCTCAGACGGTTCCTGAACGCATCTCCAATGGGGCTCATGGCTGAAACGGTTGCAGTTGGTGCAGTTAAATAATTATATTGTGAAAAGCAAAAGCAATAAAACTGTAAAAAAAATGTGGCTTTTTCTACTAATTACATATTTTGAAAAGTAATTCCAAAGAGAGATTTTTCCTTCCTCTTGTGTGAACAGTTTTCTCATACCGAGGACAATGTGGAGGTTGGTCTTCAGTCTGTCTGTGAAGTAGCTGTACATGGACAGGGGCGTGGGGTCGATCTTCTTGCCCTCTGTGCGAGCAATCCCCTGCATCTTCTCGATGACGTCGGCGCGCTCGTCCGCCGCGAAGATATTGGGCACGTCTCCGGTGTTCAGGAGCATGTTTATATCTTCTAACATGGCTTCATCTTTGATCTGACTGTCGCTGAAGAGGAACACCAGGCTCCTGCCCTCCACCCCGGCCTTCAGCATGATCCTCTTCAGGTCCTCTCTCCAGTCGCTCAGGCTGTAGTTCTTCGTCAGCTCGATTTGGAACAGGACGTAGTCGTTTATGAAAGTGCCCAGTTTAGTGGCGCTCTGCCTGCAGGAGGGAGGTCAAAAAGATCGAAAATCACAGGCTAATCGATAATAAAACTCATATTGAAAAATCTGTGTGTCATTCGTTCATTTGTTTTTCAATATAAAACCAAAAATAGAAAATGAAAAAACAACAGTTTTCTTCATTATTTCTCTCCAAAACCAAAATGAAAAAACAGATAACAATTCGTTTTTTCATTTTTTGATTTTGTGTTTAAATGAAAAATGGAAAAAAACAGATAACGACCGTTTCCTGTTTCCATGACTTACACTGTGATGCGGGACTTTTGCGCCACATACAGACTGAACCAGGACCGAATCAGGACTAAACCAGGACTAAACCAGGTCTAAACCAGGACTAAACCGTTTTCAGTCCTGGTCTGGTCCCGGTCTGGCCCCAGTCTCAGTCCCGGTCTCAGTCCCGGTCTCAGTCCCGGTCTGGCCCCAGTCTCAGTCCCGGTCTCAATCATGGTCCCAGTCTCAGTCCCGGTCTCAATCATGGTCCCAGTCTCAGTCCCGGTCTCAGTCCTGGTCTCAGTCCCGGTCTGGTCCCGGTCTGGCCCCGGTCAGGCCCCGGTCTGGCCCCGGTCTGGCCCCGGTCTGGCCCCGGTCTCAATCATGGTCTCAGTCCTGTTCCTGTTCCCAGTCTCAGTCCCGGTCTCAGTCCCGGTCTCAGGCCTGGTCTGGTCCCGGTCTGGCCCCAGTCTCAGTCCCAGTCCCAGTCTCAATCATGGTCCCAGTCTCAGTCCCGGTCTCAGTCCTGGTCTCAGTCCCGGTCTCAGGGCTGGTCTAGTCCCAGTCTGGCCCCGGTCTCAGTCCCGGTCTCAGTCCTGGCCTGGTTCTGGTCTAAGTCCTGCTATTAGTCCTGGTCTGCTTTTGGTCTGGTCCCGGACCTGGTTCAGTCCTGGTTCAGTCCTGGTTCAGTCCTGGTTTAGTCCTGGTTTAGTCCTGGTTTAGTTCGGCATCGCAGTTTATGTCACTGGAATCGGTCGTTATCCATTTTTTCCACACAATATCCAAAACTGAAACAGTTAATCATTATCTGTTTTTTCATTTTGGTTTTGGAGAAAAATAATGAAGAAATTAGTTGTTTTTTCATTTTCTTATTTTTGGTTTTATATTGAAAAATGAATGAACAAATCATACATGGATTTCAAAACTACAGAGCTCAGCATAAATGAGTAAACCCTCTCTGAAAAGTAACATTTTGTACAATATGCCAATGAACACAAAAAATACTTGCAAATGTGCACAGACTCAGTTTAATACAGCTTCTCTTGAATTTAGAACAAAAAACTAAGATTAATAATACAACTTAGATTACATCATTTTCAGTTTTAGTCAAATCAGGTTGGTGCAAAAATGAGTACAGCCCACTGAAAGTCTCAGAGCAAAACAGGTGCCCATCAGACAGTCGGCTACAAAAGGAAGTTACTTAAAGCAAACCTCTTCCCATTTCCTGCTGTCAGCAAAGACACCAGAGGGAAGAATTTATCCACAACTATCAAGGGAAGAAAGATAAAAACTTAAAGGAAACAACAACCACACATTAATCACACACTCAACTAAACTAACGTTATAAACAGAAGTAATAATTAATTAATTAATAAGTAACTTGTTCACTCAGACTAATTCTACAATTAAAATTAAAAATCGATTTCATGATGTAGATATTTGCACAGACAAAGATGCTACAATTGTTCACAGACACATGTCGAGCTTTAAACTGCATAAATCTTTCTGTCTATGCAAATATCTACATCATGAAATCGATTTTAATTTTAATTCTAGAATGAGTCTGAGTGAACAAGTTCCTTCTGTTTTATTCATGACCATAACATGAGTTGAGTTTGTTGTGTGACTAATGTGTCTCGTTGTTTCCTTTAAGTTTTGCTCTTTCTTCTCTTGATCTTTGTGGATAAATTGTTCATGTTAGAATGTTTATAATTTGTGGAGTTTGTTGGTTCAAGATTTGGTGATGGGGCAGATTTATGAAGCTGCTGGAGAATACGACACACATTTATACAGAAAACCATTAACCAGAAGTGACATTTACCGACACTTCCTGCTCGTTGGAAAAAAGGTCTATATAGTGAAATAAAATAAAAAAACTCCAGGACAATATAGAGCGGGTTAATACAAACATTTTAAGACTAAAATGATGAGGCTCACAGCTGCAGTTACAGAGAGCAGGGCAAAATTTTTTCAATAAAAAGTGAACTGGAGGCAGAGTAAACAGAGCCGAATCGCGCCCGAGCTCACTTCCTACTTGGAACACGGCAGCAGCAGGTGAGCTACATCCATTTGTAAATACGCTCCATGGTATCAAATGTAATCCTTAGTATAGACAGTTTGAAACGTTAGAGTGAAACTACCTGCCCGACCCTCCGATTCCGACCAGCAGGAGGTGCCCGTTGTCTTGCTTGAGGACTCTGCAGATGCGGGACACGTGCTCGATGGCGAACTTGAACATGACGAGGCCCATGGGAGCCTTGCTGCTGCTGTTGTACTCGTCCAGGTAGAACTCCATGACCTTCTGCAGCGCACGGAGGTCCGTGATCTCGTCGTACGCTCTGGAGTCACCGTCGGGTTTGGCGTAGTCTCCAAAAAACAGGCTGCGGATGTGCTCGTCCGTGATCTTTCCGTCTGGGCTGAGGTGACCGAGGAGCTGCGAGGAAAGGAACGGTTGGCATGAGTTAAAGGAGCATCCGCCACGTTTACATGAGAGCTTTAATTAAATATAAATGTATTCATATATATATATATATATATATATATATATATATATATATATATATATATATATATATATATATATATATAATCTGAATAAATATTAATTCAGCTTTAAAAAGACCATGCAGGGTGTCCCCAGGTTTGACTATCCCAAATTTAAGACTTTTTTAAGACCAACATTGCACCCATTATCCAGATCCAATTCTAATAATGACCATTACCCACTAATTCAAATAACAAAAAATACTTTCATTATAAAATTATTTATTAGTATGCGTTGCTTGAAAAACGTCCAAAAGTTAATTCAAAACGTTCTAAGAAACTAAGTTTTGTTTGTGCATACTCCAAATTAGACGTTCATTCCTGTTATGTGATTTTATGTTGTTGTTTTCTTCCTCCCTCCATTTAACATCACACTGGAGCTCGGTCGGTTGAGTAAACAAAAAAATAGGCTAATGAAATTTAAGACCTTTGTGAAAAAAAATAAGACTTGGACAACATAATTTAAGACTTTTTAAGGCCTTAATTTAGGAACATGATATTTAAGACCTTTTTAAGACTTTTAAGACCCTGTGGCTACCCTGCCATGTTAACAATGCAAAATCCTTTATAATTACCATATTTTCCGGGCGATAGGTTGCGCTCTTAAGCCTCCAACCTCTTCAAAAAATGACTGCGTGCTCCACAATCCAGAGCGCCCCATACACAAATCCCCGACTTCAGTAAACTACAAAGCCGCACCACCCGCAGAACAGGCAAACACACACTGAGCAGACAGTGACCGCACAGCGAAACACACCCACAGACACACTCATCACTCCACACTGACGATGAACGGAACGGAGGAACGAACCGAAAAAGCGAGTGCAATGTGCCACTTCTAGACACAACTGAACAACTGAGTCACTGCGAACACGCCGACAATCCATTGGTCCCAGACAGCACCCTCCCTACACGCCACAACTGAACAAAGCCCAGAGTCACCGTGAACGCCACAAACAAACAAAACCACTGACCCATCACACTGTTGTGTTTCCTTTAAAGTCCCACGCGGTTTATTTGTGAAAAAAGTTTGAAAATAGACCATTTAATGAGAGCGCCTAATAGTGCAGAAAATATGGTAGATGCAGATATTTCACAGTGGATTTACCGTATTTTTCAAATTATAAGGCAGAATAGCAATAATGTTGAATTCTCTTGTCTATTTTCATACATAAGTCACACTGGATTATAAGGCACAATAAGAGAAACAAACGGACGACACTTGAGACTGATCCTTAGTCCAGGTGTCCACGATCCATCCATCCACGAGGACGACTCAGATATACACTGAGTAATAATGTGTTTAATGCAGCTTTGACACATTTGTTTATGTTTTACAGAAATGAAACTTAAAACCATATGAGTCATTTACATAAAGTATAAGCGCTGAAAAAAAACTGCTCGCTCCAGATTCTGTTGGACTAAAGGACATGACTCAGCGAGGCTCCTGACTACAGTCGCCGTAATGCTCCAACAATTCATCAAGCGGTGCGACTATGTAGTTTTCCAAAGTCGTACTAAAACATTTTGACAGATTTTTGAGCGCTGTGTACCACATAAAATCAGTTCGAGGTCAGAAAGCACAACCAGAATTAATACATAAGGCGCACTGTAGATTTCTGAGAAAATTAAAGGATTTTAAGTGTGTCTTTTAGTCCGGAAAATACGGTAGTTTGGCCTCAAGAGCTGCTGTACTGAGACACAAACATGGGAGAAAAAAATCCAGCACAGACCCTTTACTGAATACTTAAATACTATTGTGACTGATCGTATTGCAGATAAAGAGTTGTATTCCATGGCCTCACCTTGTCGACGCTCTGTTTAAAGTATTCGGACGTCCTCTGTTTGACGATGGTGAAAAAAGTCTCTTTGTCTTCGTCGTTGATGAGTCTGTCTTGGAAAACTCGATAGACCTCATGGATCCACAGGCGGATCAGTTTGTCCCCATCCTACCACAAAAGAGACATTTAACCAAACTCCGTCAACAGTAACACAAGAGCAGGAGAGCACTGTGAGTCTGACCTGCAGGTGTGTGTGTGGAGCCAGCAGCACTCCCCTGACCACCCGCGCAAAGTCTCTCAGGTTAAAGATGTAGTGAGACTTGGACGGAGTGGGCAGGAACACTTCCATAGCATCTTTATACACGGACAGTGTGGCCTGGACCATCATCTTCCCCAGTCTGTACAAACACACACACATGAAAAACACTCAGAAATAAACATGTCAGAAATAAACATGAAAACATCAGATGCATCGTTGGGCGACACAACACACTGAGACTATTCTGTGCAGATTTTATATGTTTTTAATATTTTAGTTAGTTAGTTTATTTTCTCCGGGCAATTAACATAATCATACATCATGTTTCAATGATTTATGCATATCATTAAGGTTATTCTACAGACCGAAGGGGTTTAGGCTGAAGTTTAACACTTGTTTTGCCAAAACCCTATCACATAATAGAACAGGATACAAGACGGCAGAACTATTTACAGAAAACAACCCAAAACTAATCTTTTATGAGTGCAGGAAAGAATGTATACTTAAATCTTTTGGTTTACACATATACATAATACAGAACACAAACCAATATACCTCGATGTCCATATACACATAAACACACACACACGCACACACACAGACCATGTACATGTTAATATTTATACCTATTGGTTTATAAATACAATTAAATATATAAATATAATTTAAGTTTCAGTTAATCTGTAAGTTCCATAAGGTAAAAAATAATTGATTGTATTCCTCTAGATTCGCTATAATTTTGGTCTTATATATTTTTTTTTATGTGTAAATAGTTTTAGAGCCTTTTAAAGTTTCATCCAGACTATTCCACAGATGAACTCCTCTGATGGAGACACGTCGTCTTCTCAGACTGCTCCTCACATGAGCTTTCTGAAAGAGGCCTAATCCTCTCAGACTGTCCTCACTCTCTCTGGGTTTGAACATCTCCTGGATATACTGAGGGAGCAGATTGTTATGTGCCTTAAACATGACAACTGCAATATATTTAGATCAACGAGATCATGTAATTTTAATGTATTTACTTTAATAAAGAGAGCATTTGTTGGGGCATAGTAATCAGCATTATTTACAATTCTACTAGCTTTCTTTTGCAGTAAGAAAATGGAATTGTTATTTGTTTTAGAATTATTCAGCCATATTTCCACACAATAGTTGAGGTGTGGACAGGTGAGAGCGTTACACAACAGTTTGAGTGCATTCATATTTTACAGAGTATTTCATTTTACATAATATAGCAATAATTTTTTAAATCTTTGTCTTCAGTATTTGATTTTGAGAAAAAGAAAATCCATAAATGTTTCACCTGATGGTTTATCAAGCCTGACAAGTGCTGTGTCTGAATGTCCCCCCTGACCCCTGACCCCTTGACCCCTGACCCCTGAGTCACTACACAGACCTGAACTTTAAAGTGCACTCATTCACTGAGAGATTCAGACTTTACTTTTTCATTTGACTCTGGTGTCACAAAATTTAAACATGGATTTCTGTACTAAATAATACGATTACACACTGACAAATATTTATGGACACATAATAATCAAGTTTTTGTCAAGATGGATGATCTAAAACACATTTAGATGGAGCTCAGAATGCTCTGCTCCACCTTGTGATGTCATGAAGCGGTTAGTTTTCAAGTGAACAGCTACATTTTACCTTTAGGTCAGAATAGATTGGCAATTTCAGGGCTGAAATGATCCAAATGATTCTAGTGAAGATGTGTAAAGGTTAGAAACACAGTGGAGCACTTCCTGTATTACCACATGACATCACAAGGTGGAACAGAGCGTTTTCCGTTTGAGAAAAGTATGGGCCCTGTAAATTATCCAGTAAAGATGATGCTGTTAAAAATATTTAGTCTGTGTCTGTTTTCTGGTCCTACCTGTAGAACGAAGCATCAAAGCCTTTGCTAAAATGCCAGTCTGTGATGGTGCTGAAGATCTTTGTGAGAGTCTCGTCATCGAAGGAGTCGAAGGAGACGACATTCAAGGTGACGAGTGAAGCGGCCTGGAGGTCAGAATGTCCACAACATCAGAACTACAACAACATCAGAACTACAACAACATCAGAACTACAACAACACCAGAACTACAACAACACCAGAACTACAACAATACCAGAACTACAACAACATCAGAACTACAACACCACCAGAGCAACAACACCAGAGCTACAACATCCACACAAAACCAGAGCAACAACAACACCAGTACCAGTAACACATGTAACCTGTGAGGAGTGCAGTCAGAGGTGGGAGTACTCAGTTATATTTACTTGAGAAACTTTTTAAAGAACTACTTTTCCAGCAGCATACATTTACTCCTCCTTGAGAAATATTTGTATTGAAGTAACAGTATTCTTACTTGAGTAAAAGTTGTGTTTCCTCTTCCCACTGTGAGTGAGTCTAGAGCAGAGGTGTTCAACTAAAGTTTGAGGAGGTCTGGTTAGAGAAAATCTCCTCCAGCAGAGGTGCGGGACATCATAATGTCTAACTTGTGTTATGATTGTGAGACAGAAGTAGCCCTAGTTTTATCAATGTCTAAATGTCTGAACAATAGACTGTCAAATCAACAAAAATACAAGTTAAAAACATTGTAGTGTTAACACTAAACATACAGTGGGCTACATTAGATACAGGACTGCAGTTTAAAATTAATTAGAGAAAATAAATCAAATGGCTCAATTGTGCATCTTAAAACAAAATGCTTAATTTCAGAAAAAAATAACAGCTAGTTTCCCTTTTTCTTTAGCTTTCACGTCTCGACTTTACAGTCTCAATACATTTTTCAACATCTCATCTCAAAACCTCTTTCCTCTGTGTCTGTGTTTAGAACTGTCATCACCTTGAATACACAGATTTGATTGGATATTGTTTGTTCCTTGATCCAGTAATACAGTGCTGTAAAGTTTAAACTGAATAGGCTCTATTCAACTGATTCAACTTATAAAATGTGGAGTGCAGTGAGGTGAGATGTACCTGTAATGTCATTCTTTCCACCACCAGGGGGCCCCATTGCAGACATGAAGAGCACGTCCACGATGTTGATCCTGGAGGTGTCCTTCTTGTCGTACCAGGGCTGATGGTTGATCCACTGTCTGAGCAGCTCAATGGGAGGCTGCGCTCCGTACATCTCTTTTGCCGGCATGTTCAGGTCGTCTGAGCAGAACGGAGAAAAAAGATGAAAAATACTCAAAGTTATGAAACTGAAATTTCAAACTTTCGACTTTCAAATTTTGATTTTAAGGAATAAACTCAGTATTCAAAACCAATTCCACAATAATAAAAAACAAAACAAAAAAAACACACATTCTTTTTTTAGACAATATCCTGTGATTTTCCACATTAAATGGTAGAACTTTCTTTTCTATTCCCATGTGTCCATGTGTCTAAACCAGGTCTAAACCAGGTCTAAACCAGGTCTAAACCAGGTCTAAACCAGGTCTAAACCAGGTCCATGGGTGTATACTAGTCTACTATGTGCTCTTATACTCGTTCTGATCCAGTTCCAGATCTATCTCAACACGTTCAGGAAAGGTTCTGCTCTGTCCTGTCAGTTTCTTTTATAGTATCGATACTTGTGAAAAATGAGGATCTAGTTTCGATACTGGTTTTATTATTGATTAGTATCTGATTTTGAATATGTCTGACAACAGCTCCTTTTACCTTTTGTTTAAAAGATTTTGGCAGTTCCAGGGTTGAAATTATTTAAATGATCCTAACTAAGGTGTGTGGAGTTTAAAAACACAGTGGAGCACTTCCTGTTTTACCACATGACATCACAAGGTGGAACAGTGTATTCTGTTTGAGGAAAGAACTAAATAAGGAGCCTAAATCTGCAAGGATTGTGTGTTAAACGTGTGTGAATGAACTCCAGGTCTGATTGTGAGGAGGAAACAGCATTAGAGACCAAACCAGAACAAGTTACAGATTACAAGTCAGATCTCACAGTCAGAATGTTTGTTTTTTGAGGTATTTTTGAGCTATAAAACCACCTATAATTGAATAAATGTAAAGTAGAGCTGTTTAATGTCGCACTGTGGAACATTTGAAGCAGAGCATTGGCATATCCATGGAGAAAAGTTAGACAACCAGAAAAGTTGCACCTTTAAAACTACTGAAACTACCAAAGAAAATCACTGACCCACATAGATGACGCACTTCTTTCCCACTGGCGGTCCGAACACGCCCTTCCTGCGGCGGTCCAGCTTGGCCATGATGATGTCTTGCGTCTGATTGGCCGAGGTGCGCGCGGAGAAGTTGATGCAGTTGGGCGTGTATCGTTCCTTGGGCAGTTTGACCAGGAAGCCGTTGTTAATGACGGACTTGCCGGTTCCAGTGGGCCCCACGAAGAGCACGGGCACTTCGTGGGCCAGGTACGTGCGCAGGAAAAACAGCTGTCGGGCTGTCTCCATGGTGGGGATGATCAAGTCTGATACCTGGGCAAAGGAGAGACACAGGTAAGTCTTTATATATAGCGCTTTCACAGACATTTTCTGTCCCCAAAGACGCTTTACACAGCATTATTCAGCATTATTCATTCACTCTATACCCTGGTGATGGTAAGCTACTATTGTAGCCACAGCTGCCCTGGGGCACACTGACAGAGGCGCGGCTGCCATGCCACTCGGCGCCATCGGTCCCTCCGACCACCACCATCACTCACACACACACCACTTTCATACTAGGCAATGTGGGTGAAGTGTCTTGCCTAAGGACACAATGATTGAATTGATTGTATTTAACTGACCATGACTATCAACTGTTTATGGAGACCTATGTAGCATGTTTTGGGTTGATGGGGGAAACCGGAGCACCCAGAGGAAACCCATCCAGACACGGGGAGAAACATGCAAAATCCACACAGAAAGGCCCGGGTGACCCGGGGATCGAACCCAGAACCTTCTTGCTGTGAGGCATGAGTGCTAGCCACTCAGCCACCGTGCCGCCGGTACGCAAGGTAATGTGACATCACGAGATCCCGCAGCACTTTCACTGTTTTAAATATGTGGGATATGGCGGCTAGGGTCAATGGTCACATTTTTATACAGCGCTTTTCCACCTTCAAGGCTCAAAGGAACCACTCACACATTCACAAATTCACACACCAGAGCACACAGACACTGGCAGAGAGGTGGATGAAGTGTCTTGCCCAAGGACACAACAACAGCATTCATCTGTAGGAGCTGGAATTACACCACCAACCTGTGAATCGGTGGATCTGACGCTCAACCCATGATGTTTATGACGAGAGCGGGATTCGAACTGCCAAACTTTGGATCAGTGGACAAACACTCTACTGATTGAGCTACTGACGCCCCGGTAGTGCATAAATATCAAAATATCAAAATTTTGCTTAATGTGATGATACGGTATCGATATTGTGGCTGCTGTATCGATATTTCGATCTGTGCCCACGAAAGTGAGGACTGCAATATACCACCAATGCGACCATAGTTTTGCAATGTAAACACACAAATTGTGCAAACTCACTCGTGCACAGCCCTGCACCGAACCCAACATCCCGTACCAAAACAAAAAAATTATTACAGATTTTGTTGGAGGTTGAATTCCTGATCTTAAACTCACATTTGCTTTTGGTGAGATGGTGTTTTCTGCTGCGGTGATTGAATCTGTCCAAACGTTCCACTGGCCCTGTCCCTCCTTATGGAAGTAGTAATCATAGACCGAACCTTCAAAACACAAAAACAGGCTGTCAATATATAATAGTGCTGTAGTCAAGACTGCACTAATCGAGACCAAGACCAGTCTGAGACCAGGACAAGACCAAGACTTTTAAAGCCTGTTTATAAATCTATCAAAGTCGTCACCCTCGTTGCGCTCATCGCAACGCATCGTCAAGTGTCACAACTCAAGTCCAAGACAAGACCGAGTCCAAGCACCTTCAAGACTAAGACAAGACCGAGTCGAAACGCACTGGAGTCCGAGACAAAACCAAGATCATAAAAAAACAGACCATCTCGAGTACTATGACACTAATATTTAAAGGTCCAATATTACACAAAATGGCTCACGTGAGCTTTAAGTCGTGTCGTCGTAAGTCGTGACCTGGAATTGTGTTTTGTTTCCTTCACATGTTTGAGTAAATCTTTATTATTAGTCTGTCTACATCTCCAAAGCTCAGAATTCTCTGTTCCACCTTGTGATGTCATGAAGTGGTAGTTTTCAAGTGAACAGCTTCTTTTACCTTTAGTTGAGTAAAGATTGGCAATTCACTTTCTGTATTTCCAAGGGACATCACGAGGTGGAACAGGGTGTTTCCTGTATGAGAGAAGAACTTGTGCTAAATGTGCAGGTTTGTGAGTTAAACATGTGAATGAAACAAAACACAACTCCAGGTCTGTGTGTGTGATGAGGAAACAACATTAGAAAACAGTGTAATATGGACCCTTTACATTACAGCGTTGACAGTTCTGAACCGTGGTCTAAAGCGGCACCTCTGTCGGGGAACAGGTGGTTCTTCTTGAGTTTGATGCTCTTGGGTCGGGGGTGCTCCTCTCTGGTGCCCAGGAGCAGTTCTCTGTAGAACAGGTCAAACTTCTTGCGACTGTCTCCGGTAACGGTCCCTCCCAGAGTCCACACCACCGAAAACAGGAAGAGACCCTGCAGCCACGCGGAGATCTGCAGCCCGGACATGGCACGGTCACCTTCAGGCTCAGACGCAGATATTTCATCTGTAGAGGAAAAGGAACATTAAGAAGAGGACGAGATGATTTACACAAACAGGAAAAGTTTGTACATGATTTCATTTATGTTTCTCCTTTATTTCCGTGAATTTTTGCATTGTAGAGTCTCCCTGAAGCAGTGTTGTCACGATTCAAACATTTCAAACTTGATTTTAGTACTAAAGAACAGACTTTATACTCAGTACAAAAACCACGATGATAATAAAAAACACTTTTTTTTTTAAATACAATGTGATTTTCCACATTAATTTGCAGTAAGTTCTTTTCTGTTCCCATGTGCCCTTATATCTGTGTAATCCCTCAGTGGTCCAGGTCTAAACCAGGTCTAAACCAGGTCTAAACCAGGTCTAAACCAAGTCTAAAAACCAAGTCTAAACCAGGTCTAAATTAGGTCTAAACCAGGTCTAAACCAGGTCTAAACCAAGTCTAAACCAGGTCTAAACCAGGTCTAAACCAGGTCTAAACCAGGTCTAACCCAGGTCTAACCAAGGTCTAAACCAGGTCTAAACCAGGTCTAAACCAGGTCTAAACCAAGTCTAAAAAAACCAAGTCTAAACCAGGTCTAAAAGTCTAAACCAGGTCTAAACCAGGTCTAAACCAGGTCTAAACCAAGTCTAAACCAGGTCTAAACCAGGTCTAAACTAGGTCTAAACCCGGTCTAAACTAGGTCTAAACCAAGTCTAAACCAAGTCTAAACCAAATCTAAACCAGGTCTAAACGAGGTCTAAAAAACAAGTCTAAACCAAGTCTAAACCAAGTCTAAAAGGTCTAAACCAGGTCTAAACCAGGTCTAAACCAGTCTAAACCAAGTCTAAACCAGTCTAAACCAGGTCTAAAACCAGGTCTTCTAAACCAGTCTAAACCAGGTCTAAACCAGGTCTAAAACCAGGTCTCAGGTCTAAACCAAGTCTAAACCAGGTCTAAATCAGGTCTAAACCAGGTCTAAAACCAGGTCTCTAAACCAGGTCTAAACCAAGTCTAAACCAAGGTCTAAACCAGGTCTAAACCAGGTCTAAACCAAGTCTAAAAACCAAGTCTAAACCAAGGTCTAAACCAGGTCTAAACCAGGTCTAAACTAGGTCTAAACCAGGTCTAAACCAGGTCTAAACCAGGTCTAAATCAAGTCTAAATCAGGTCTAAATCAGGTCTAAATCAGGTCTAAATCAGGTCTAAACCAAGTCTAAACCAAGTCTAAATCAAGTCTAAACCAGGTCTAAACTAGGTCTAAACTAGGTCTAAACCAAGT
Source organism: Boleophthalmus pectinirostris (assembly GCF_026225935.1). Classification (NCBI taxonomy): domain Eukaryota; kingdom Metazoa; phylum Chordata; class Actinopteri; order Gobiiformes; family Gobiidae; genus Boleophthalmus; species Boleophthalmus pectinirostris. The sequence goes on along the minus strand of NW_026571473.1, from coordinate 4,549,640 downwards.
CTAAACCAAGTCTAAATCAGGTCTAAATCACGTCTAAATCAGGTCTAAACCAGGTCTAAACCAAGTCTAAACCAGGTCTAAACTAGGTCTAAACCAGGTCTAAACCAGGTCTAAACCAAGTCTAAACCAAGTCTAAACCAGGTCTAAACCAGGTCTAAACTAGGTCTAAACCAGGTCTAAACTAGGTCTAAACCAAGTCTAAACCAGGTCTAAATCAGGTCTAAATCAGGTCTAAACCAAGTCTAAACCAGGTCTAAACCAGGTCTAAACCAAGTCTAAACCAAATCTAAACCAGGTCTAAAAACCAAGTCTTAACCAGGTCTAAACCAGGTCTAAACCAGGTCTAAATCAGGTCTAAAAACCAAGTCTAAACCAGGTCTAAACCAGGTCTAAAAACCAGGTCTAAACCAGGTCTAAATCAGGTCTAAACCAGGTCCATGGGCGTATACTAGTCTATGTGCTCTTATACTTGTTCAGATACAGCTCAAAATCATTCTAAAGACATTCAGGAAAGGTTTTTAGACTTTTTTAGTATCGATACCTGCTCAAACAAGGAACTAGTTTCAATACTAGTTTCATTATCGATTCGCATCTGATTTTCGATACTTTTGACAAACCTACACTGAAGGAATCAAAACTATCAATGAATGAATACATATGGACCATAGTAAACAATAAAAAAAAAAAAAACGGACTGAGATTTTAGGTTATTTTAAAGCTGCTGGAACACAGATGTGAAGTGAAAACCACCTCAGGAGACTTCATTATAAATAGGGCTGTGCAAACATATTGAAATATCGATATATAATCTATCGTATAATGTGCTGGTACAGTATCGATATCGTGGGCTGCTGTATTGATATATCGCCAAGAGTATTTTTTGGTATATTTTACTAAATTATTTTGTTACACCTACAGTTTCGTTGTTTGTTCAGAGGAAGGAAAATCGTTTACACAACACATTTGACATTTTCACTTTTTTCATATTCACTTTGCACAAGAAGTGGTTTAACAAAAACTTTTAGTATCACAGTCATGATTTAAACTTTATTTTTTAATTGAATCATATTCGAATTGATTTGAAATATATCATATCAAATTGAAAATGCACTGTATCGAGACATGTATTGTATCGTGGCCTGTGTATCGAGATATGTATCGTATCGGCAACTTCTAATTATAAAGCTCATTGTGAGAAGGTTTTTGAAGGGTTTGCAGCGCTCTGCACAAAGCAAAGGGTGGATACTGTGACAATTTCATTCAAAATATCCAATTCAACTTTATTTGTACAGCACATTTTATAAATAAGACAGTTTCCAAAGTGCTGCACACAGCAACATAAAACATTTAACTCTAAAAAGTCAACAGAATTATCTTCCAAACAAAAGGAACTAATAGAATCAATAGAATAGAAAGCCAGAGAGTAAAAGTGGGTTTTAAGACGAGACTTAAAACTCTACACTGGGGGGGGGCTGTTGGGACGTGGGGGGGCAGTCCGTTCCAGAGTTTGGGGCTGGTCTCAGAGAAGGTCCTGTCCTCCTCGTTTTAAGTCTGGTCTTAGGCCCCACGAGCTGGAGCTGGACCTCGGACCTCAGAGCACACGGGGGACTAAATCTGGATGAGGGCCGAGACTTAACGTGAGTCCAGAACATTCAAAGCTTTAAAAACAAACAATAAAATCTTAAATTAAATTAAAAAATGAACAGGAAGCCAGAGTAAGGACGCATGAATTGGGGTAATGTGATGACGCTTTTTGCTCCCTATTAAGAGTTCTGGATTCATAAATATTTAATTGAGTTATTTCACTTTTTTTTTCGTATATTTGAGAGTGTGCGCAGATGTTTGTCAGGTCGCGTGTGGGGTTTCCATACTTACCCATGAGGCTCGAGTACAGCCGCATGAGACTAAAGGTCAAATGAATGGGCGACGTCTGGATGAAGAAGCGGCACTCTCTGTCAATGAAGTCCAGACACGGAGGAACCAGCCAGTCGAAAAGGTCCACTATCTGTTACCAAGGAAACGGCAGAAACAATGGTCGGTATTTTGTTCTGAAAGACGAAAGCAAAACCAGTGAAACATCTGATATTTATTACACAAAATAACATCTCAGATTACACAGTTTTCTGATCTCTGTTATAATGTCGTTTCCTCATCACAAACGTAAGTGGAGTTGTGTTTCACTCACAGGTTTAACACACAAACCTGCAGATTCAGATTTAGGCTGGCTCTCTCAAACAGATACCACTCTGTTCCACCTTTAGATGTCATGCGGTAATACGGGAAGTGCTCCACCGTGTTTCTAAACTCCATACACCGTCACAAGAATCATTTGGATCAGGGGTCCCCAGTACCGGGCCGTCGGTCGTTTGGTACCAGGCCGTGAAAGCGTGAACCCCCCCTCACAGACCCCGTGTGGACTGTACCCACTGGCACAGCTCAAGGTCACTCTAAAGCTGTTCAGGATCATTTCTAATCAGGCTGGTGCCCCCTATGCGTCTGCTCAATTTAATTTCTCTCCAGCTCTAGGTCAGGAATCAGAATACACTAGGCGGTATTCAAGAACCCCGGAAGTTGTAGAGTGCGCACCGGCCAATCAGCTGTGAGCTGTGAAGCCGTGACGTCAAACTCATCGTGTCTGTCTGTGTCCCTTTTGTGGAACAGCACAACAGTAAACAAAGCGTCGAGATGGATGTAGACGAAGACAGACATTCTACATTGCCAACGATTCCCGAGATCGAGGATTTAAAGCCAGAACAAAGAGAATGTTTGGTGAATTTTATCAAGGGGAAAGACGTTATTGTTCTTCTTCCTACAGGATTTGGTGCATTACATATGTCACAACCAAACAGCAGTGATTGGTTAGACAAAAAAAGTACCACCTACTGTCGAGCGAATTAATTCTAATGCTGCGAGGTGAATCAGGCTGGATAATTCCTTTTAAAAACTCTTATTACAACATGATGAAATGTTCCAAAAGTGTATGTGTCAGAAAGAGGGCATGTTGGACCTTGGCTATGGAAGTGTTGGTGGTTTTCAGATTCTAGAATGTGAAGATGTCATAATCCCCGACAGAGGCAAGAGACAGTTACTTCTATTGATTTCATTGTACTTTGCCATGAAATATTGGAAAGGTAACAGAAATGAACCTGATTATTTCTATTATTGACTAGACCCAAGGACAAGCTGTATTACAACAAAACTCTGCAGTTGAACAATATTCATTTTAACTGCTTCTGTCTGTATTAAATAATCCTGCTCTATAGAATGTGATGATGTATTTTGAAACCCAGAAAACGAGGCGCTCACCAGTTCTCTGTGCTCTGCGTTCAGGCTCGCAGGCAGTGTGTTCATGTACGAGTCTCTGAGAGGAGTCCAGCCCAACTGATGAGGCTCCATGTAGATCATCCCACATCTGGAGGATCCAAACAGACAGAACATGAACACGTTTCACCACCACCACTAATACTACAAACCCCCATAAGTCTCGTCCTTAAGACCCACTTTTATTCTCTGGCTTTTAACACCGCGAGGTTGTGTCTTTCTCCTCTGTGTTTTATTTGTTTTGATTTATTTTAAATTTTTAGTACTACCTTTATTTATTGATTTTATTATTATTATTTTATCTATTGATAGCGTTGTAGGCAAGACCTCTGAGAGTCAAGACCGAGACAAGACCAAGACCACGGCCAATCGAGACCAAATCAAGACCATTTTTGACATTTATTTGTATTTCAGTTATTTTGACACATTTATAGATCAGTGTTTTTATAAATCTATCTCCATTTGATCTGATTAATGTTCATTTAGGCTTAAAACAGGCCAAGTTAACTGTACTACACTGAAACACTCTTTGTCCCTTTTTTGGACCCTGACCCACAGTTTGAGAACCTCTTCTTTAATCCCTCTTCCACTGGAACTTTACAGAAAACAATTTCAAAGTGAATCAAGTCAGTTTTTTCAAGTTCATAACATTTACAGTTACATTAAGTTACTGGTTTTGCCGTGATATTTAGCCTCTGCACACGGTTGTAGTGAAACATAAGCTCACTCGTCCAGTGTCAGAGCTTGTGTACGAGACAAGACCGAGTCCAAGCGCCTTCAAGACCAAGACAAGACCAAGTCCAAATGCACTTGAGTCAGAGACGAGACCAAGACCGCAAAAAAGCAGTCTCGAGGCCGGTCTCGAGTACTAAGACACTATCTACATTCTAATAGTTCCTTTTGTTTGAAACTTAATTCTGCTGACTTCTTAGAGTGAAATGTTTTATGTTGCTGTGAGCAGCACTTTGGGAATTGTCTTGTTTATAAAATGTGCTGTACAAACAAAGTTGGATTAGAACAACCAGTTTTATTCTTATATACTTCTTCACTACAGATGAGAACAGATTAAAGCACATTTGGGGTTTTCATGTTTTATCCATTTTAAAAGTTCTTTCACAATGTTTGCTAATGTGTACTTTGTGTCTCCATGGTAACTGCTGAACGTTCCACCATAGAGATACATATAGAACACTACCAGCATAATGTCACTGCAAAGTATAAGTTCCCAGCGGGCTCCCATCCGAGTCCCACCCAGGTTCAGGGTCAGAGATCAGCCCCCTCACCTGCTGACCGTGGCTGGAGACGCCTGCTCCAGATCTGCAGGTTCAAAGATCAAACTCATCTTGGGACTCATCTGGATGATCTCTCCACTCATGAGACACAGCTGAGACGGAGACGGAGACAGAGACAGACAGAGACAAAGACAAGGAATTAGTCGGAGACAACGACAAAGACAGAGACAGAGAGTCAGTGTTTATAATAATCTTGTGGAGCAGGTCTGGGACATTTTATTATGCTGTTTTATTTATGTTCTAATGTTGTTCCTTCCTCATAATCAGAGCTGGAGTTGTGTTTTGTTTCCTTCACATGTTTGAGTGACTCTTTATTATTCGTCTGTCTACATCTCCAAAACTTCAAATGCTCTGTTCCACCTTGTGATGTCATGAAGTGCTAGTTTTCAAGTGAACAGCTCCTTTTACCTTTAGTTCAGTAGAGACGATTCCAGGACTGAAATAAAAGTGAAAACATGCAGAGCACACTCAGATGGCCAATGTCCAAAAGATTTTTTTAATTTTTAAATAAAGTTTCGGCAAAAAGCCTCCGTCAGATAATTTTTCTTGCTTTGGACCACAGTATGAAAAGCAAAAAAGATGATCTCATGAAGGCTTTTTTGCTGAAACGTTATTTAAAAATTAAAAAAAGCATTTGGACATCAGCCATCTGAGGGTGCTATGCAATTTTTCACTTTTCTTTGACTGTTCCTTGCATTTGCACTTCTACGAGAACTTTGGTGTGCATTTTCTGTTTCATTTAATTCTAGGACTGAGATCCTCCATGATTCTAGTGAAGGTGTGTGGGGTTTAAAAACACAGTGGAGTGAAGAACTCAGCCTAGATCTGCAGGGTTTTTGTGTCAAACATGTGAATGTAACAAAACACAACTCCAGGTCTGTGTGTGATGAGGAAACAACATTAGAATCAGAGAAAAGTGTAACAAATCCGTGTGTCAGTTGTTCATTTGTTTTCCAATATAAAACCAAAAACTAAAAAATTAAAAAACAACAATTTTCTTCATTATTTGTCTCCAAAACCAAAATGAAAAAACAGATAACGATTTGTTTTTTCAGTTTTCAATTTTGTGTTTAAATGAAAAATGGAAAAAAACAGATAATGACCATTTCCCATTTACGTGACTTAAACTGAGATGCCGGACTGAACCAGGACTAAACCAGGTCTAAACCAGGTCTAAACCAGGACTAAACCAGGTCTAAACCAGGTCTAAACCAAGACTGAACCAGGACTAAACCAGGTCTAAACCAGGTCTAAACCAAGACTGAACCAAGACTAAACCAGGTCTAAACCAGGTCCGGGACCAGACTGGGACCAGACCGAGACTGAGACCAAGACTTAGACCAGGACTAGGACTGAGATCGGGACGGAGACCGGGACCAGAACTGAGACCAGGACTAAGACCAAGACAAAGACCAAGACAAAGACCAAGAGCAAGACTAAGACCAGGAATGGCACCAGGACTGAGACCGGGACTGAGACTGGGAACAGGACCGGGACTGAGACCGGGAACAGGACCGGGACTGAGACCCCGAAAATGGTTTAGTCCTGGTTTAGTCCTGGTTTTATATTGAAAAATGAATGAACGAATGACACACAGATTGTAACGTGGGCCCTTCAGTCTCATGTTTGTACCTTCTTGTTGTCGTCCAGCACAGTGTTCATGTTCTCGATCCACACGGCGTCGATGGGTCCGTCAAAGATGATCCACTGGCGGTCGTCCGAGGTGGAGACTGCCTGGCTCCTGTAGGACTTGGCCAGGACTCCGTCTGACCACTCGTGACTGACGGGGTCGAAGCAGCCGTACAGCTGCTCCATGGTGATCGACTTTGGGTTTATGATGCAGTAGTTCACGGCAAACTCCTCCATCAGGTTTTCTACGGGAAAGAGACGTGTGTAAAATCCCTCAGTCGTCCAGGTAGAATCCATGACACCGAGCCACAAACAAAGCAGTGTGGTCTACTCCATTCAGTGTAGTGAAGACTATAATGAGAGCTACACTGGAGAAACTAAACAGCCACTTCACAAGAGGATGAACCAACACAGACGAGAGAGCAGCAGTGGACCTCGGTCTGCTGTTCATCTCCACCTAAAAGGACCTCAGTCTGCTGTACATCTCCAAATAAAAAGACCTCAGTCTGCTTTACATCGCCACCTAAAAGGACCTCAGTCTGCTTTACATCTCTAAAAGACCTCAGTCTGTACATCTCCACCTAAAAAGACCTCAGTCTGCTGTACATCTCTAAAAAGACCTCAGTCTGCTTTACATCTCCACCTAAAAGGACCTCAGTCTGCTTTACATCTCCACCTAAAAGGACCTCAGTCTGCTGTACATCTCCACCTAAAAAGACCTCAGTCTGCTTTACATCTCCACCTAAAAGGACCTCAGTCTGCTTTACATCTCCAAATAAAAGACCTCAGTCTGCTTTACATCTCCACCTAAAAGGACCTCAGTCTGCTGTACATCTCTAACAACGACAGTGAGGTACAGATCTGAGCCAGAGAAAAGAACTGGTTTGAGAGGAGAGTTAAAGAAGCTGTTTTTGTTAAGAAAGAGACTCCTTCTTTAAACAGAAATGGAGGAACCATTTGTCTCTTATTTACAACTCCAACCTCAAACCTAAATCAGGTCCAGAGGTGTGAAAGCTCCATGATGGCCCTGAATGATTCTGCTTATATGACTCATACTCAGTGCAGTTCAACAGGCCAAGCTACAAACAGAAACTGTAAACACTGTGTGTGTGTTAGTTACAGAGTAGTTTCAGTGTTGTTAGCTCCTCCTTTCAGGCAGATACAAGGCAGTGTCCACCAGTGTCTGACCACAACTGGAGAAGCAGCTTGGATGAACTGAGAAATGTATTCAACCAAATAAACTTTTGTCTAGTCGACAAATTAAATTTTTCCTTTTGCTATGGGAAAGAGGAAGAGAGAGAGAGAGCGAGAGGGGGAGAGAGAGAGAAAGGAGAGAGAGGGGGAGAGAGAGAGAAGAGGAGATGTGTTAGGAGATGATAAATCTGAAGTATTGTGTTTATTTTTACCTCGGAACAAATCTCCAAGAGCAGCAGCCAGGACTTTGTAGGCTGAAGTCTTTCCTCCCATAGGATCTCCGACAATCATGAAGCCGTGTCTCACCAACATCATCTCATACACCTGAGAACGAGACGAGACAGAAACATCATCTCATACACCTGAGAACGAGACGAGACTGAAACATCATCTCATACACCTGAGAACGAGACGAGACTGAAACATCATCTCATACACCTGAGAACGAGACGAGATAGAAACATCATCTCATACACCTGAGAACGAGACGAGACAGAAACATCATCTCATACACCTGAGAACGAGACGAGACAGAAACATCATCTCATACACCTGAGAACGAGACGAGACAGAAACATCATCTCATACACCTGAGAACGAGACGAGACAGAAACATCATCTCATACACCTGAGAACGAGACGAGATAGAAACATCATCTCATACACCTGAGAATAAGACGAGACTAAAATCTGTGGCATGATTCTCACGGGAAAAATAAGAGCAATCAAAGATTATCATATTTTTTGGACTAGAAGTCACACTTTTCATGGTTTGAGTGTTTTCTGCAACTTATATATTACATTTTTCAGACTGAAGCCGTGAGAGGCTCTAGTCTTGTGTGTCAGGTTTCTGCACATGTATGAATAATTATAACTTGAATATTATCAATAGACTCCATATTTAAACAACACATTTGTAGTAGTATTGTAGAGAGAGAGAGAGAGAGAAAAAGAGAAAGAGAGAAAGAGAGAGAGTGATGTACTTAGTAAAAAGAGAAAACAACAATGATCTAGAATAAAACATTATGGATGTGCAGCTTTATTTTCTTCACTCACTGCTGACAAAACGACGATTATCATGATTTTTAAAGACGTCCCACAAACGATTATTGTTTTAATCACAGATGCACGAATGTCAGACCAGAGCCACTTCACACTTAACACTTAATACTTCACACAAAAGTGAAATACCTGGATGATTTTGCCGATGAACCAGGGCACCGGCTGCAGGTTGAGTTTCCTGACGTTCTCGTCCAGGGCCTTGAGGAGGAGCTCGTAGTCCGGTTTTGGAAGAACCACTCCAGGAAACAAATCAGAGATGATGCCCTGAAGCAGCAGACGGATTCATTAAACTGCACTTTTACACAAAATATCTCAAAAATAAATCCACAAACATTGAACCTGATCATTTGTCTGAGTGACTAAACCTTAAAACTCTGTGTGTTTGTGTGTGATTCTCTGGTTTTGACTTCATTTGATGGGTAATACCTGTCGTAAATATATTTATACTTTTACACAATATATGTTGCCAAAATATGTTGACAATGAAATGAAGAATAGATAGTCCCACACTGATGACACAAATTTACACGAGAAACACATTTTTCTGATTTTTAAAACCTGATTTCAACAAAATAAAATGAAGGTGTTTTAATATATTTTTATCTGTCAAATAATAAATAATAATAATAATAATAATGTCTGTGAACAGGAAAGAGTTTTGGCCCCGTGTACGACATGACTACTAAAAAGAGAGAGAAGAGAGACAGAGAGACGAGAGAGAGAGAGAGAGAAGAGAAAGCAAAGAGAGAGTGAAAAAGAGAGAGATATGGAGAAAGAGAAAAAGAGAGAAGCAAAAGAAAAAGAGAAGAAAGAGGAAAAGAGAGAGAAGAGAGAAAAAGAGAGAGGAGAGAGAGCGAAAGAAGAGAGCAAGAGAGAGAGAAGAGAAAGAAATAAGAGAGAAGAGAAAGAGAGAAGAGAGAACCAAGACAGTGAGAGAAAAGACAGAGAAAGAAATGAGAGAGAAGAGAGCGAGAGAGGAGAGAGAGAGAGAGAAAAAGAGAGAAGAAAAAGTAAGAGAGAGAAAGAGAAAAGGGAGAGAAGAGAGAGCAAAGAGGGTGAAAAAGAAAACAGAGAGAGAAGAAAAATAGACAGAAGAGAGCTAGAGAGAGGGAAGAAAGAAAGAGCGAGAAGAGAGAGAAAGAAATGAAAGAGAAGAGAGAGAGAGGAGAGAAAAAGAGTGAGAGAAAAGAGGAAAAGAGAGAGACAGGAAAAAGAGAGAGAGGAGAAAATAAGAGAAGAAAAAGAAAAAGAGCGAGAGAAGAAAGTGGAAAAGAGAGAAGAGAAAGAAAGATAAAGGAGAGAGAAGAGAGAAAAAAGAGAGTAGAGAGCAAAGAGAGAGAGAAAAAGAAAAGAGAGAGAAGAGAGAAAGAGAGAGAAGAGACAGAAAGAGAAAAGAGAGAGAAGAGAAAAAAGAGAGAGGAGAGATCAAGAGAGAGAAAGAGAAGAGAGAAAGAGAGAGAAGAGAGAGAAAAAGAAATGAGAGAGAAAAGAGAGTGGAGAGAGAGAAAAAGAGAGAGAAAAGAGGAAAAGAGAGAGAGAGGAAAAAGAGAGAGGAGAAAATAAGAGACAAGAAAAGGAAAAAGAGAAGAAAGTGGAAAAGAGAGAAGAGAGAGAAAGAGAAAAGAGAGAGAAGATAGAGAAAGAGAAAAGAGAGAGAAGAGAGAAGAGAGAGAAGAGAGAGAGTAGTTGATCCTTCAGAGGTCGATACAGACACGACTTTGACCCAAAAGTCACATTTTTAACAAATCTGCACGAAAACGCCAAAATAAGTTGAGGGAGAGAGACACACTTCTATTTTAGACACATTTACTCAGAGAATCAGGAGAAAAAAAAAGTGATTTTGGTGTTTAGAGGCTCGTTAAATGTTCTGAAAAGTCGTCTTGTCAGTGTCTCGTCTCTCACCCGGAAGAGCGGCACGTCCTGGGCGAGGAACTTGGCCATGTTGACGTCCATGAGCGCCCGCAGCAGCAGCACGCCCTCGTCCTCGCCCGGGTACTTGAGTTTGAGGTTCCCGGCGGCCGTCAGCACGGACTTCACCGCCCTCATGCCGTAGTCGTAGTGATGCTGAGACGAGAGCTGCTCCGAGCACAAGCGGTACGTCGCCACGATCTTCTGCGCCAGGCTGACACGGAAACATATACACAATAGATATATCAGACGTGTAAAGGTGCACTGCGGAACTTTACTGATGGAAGGTTAAAGAGAGAAACATCACACAATATGTCAGACGTAAAGGTGCACTGCGGAACTTTACTGACGGAGGAACAAAGAGAGAAGAGAGAGAGAAGAGAAAGAAAGGAGAGAGAGAGAAATATAAGAAAATATATCAGTGCACTGTGTAATTTTTCGGATGGAGGGTAAGAGAGAGAGAGAGAGAGAGGAGAGAGACAGAGAAAAAAAAAGAAAGGAAGAAGAAAGTAAGAGATGAGAGACAGAGAGAGAGAGAGAAGAGAGAGAGGAGAGAGAAAGAAAGAGAGAGGAGAGATAGAGAAAGAAGCAAGAGAAAGAAGAGAGTGAGAGATGAGAGAGAGGGAAAAGAGAGAGAGAGAAAGAGAGAGAAGAGAGAGAGAAAGAAACAAGAGAGAGAAGAGAGTCAGAGATGAGAAAGGGAGAGAGAAGCAAGAGAGAAAACAGAGCAAAGAGATAAGAGAGAAAGAGAAGAAAAGAGAAATAGAAGGTAGCGAGAGAGACGAGAGCGAGAGAGAAGAGAGAGAAACATCACAAAATATATCAAACTTAAAGGTGCACTGTGTAACTTTACTGATGGAGGGACATAGAGAGAGAGAGAGAGAAAGAAAGTGAGAGGGACAGAGAGAGGAGAGAAAGAGAGAAGAGAGAGAGAGACAAGAGATAGAAGAGAGAGAGAGATGAGAGAGAGAGGAGAAAGGAGAAAGAAAGAGAGAAAGAAAAGAGAGAGAGAAGAGTGAGAGACAAGAGTGAGAAATGAGAGAGAGAGAAACGAAAGAGAGAAGCGAGACGAGAGAGAGAGAGAGAGAGAGAGAGAGAGAGAGAGGGAGGAGAAAGGAAAGAGAAAGAAAGAGAGAGGGAAGAGAGTGAGAGACAAAAAAAGAGAGAGAGATATATAACAAAATATATCAAAGTTAAAGGTGCACTGTGTAACTTTTCTGGTGGAGTCTCCATGGAGATGTTGATTCGTCTGGAATATCCCGGTGTGGCATTAAACGTGTCCATTTTGCATCAACTTACATTCTTACTGTGAGACGGCTTGCCTCTTCACAGATCTGACATGTAATCAGGCCCTGCGGCGTCACCTTCTGTCTCCGTAGAGATAATTAAAATGCCGTACTGTGGAACATTCCAGACAACTGGACAACATCTCCATGAAGAGGAGCAGGTGATGGACTCTCCACTAAAAGTTCCACAGTGTAGCTTTAAGTGCACGTGACGGGTCAGACTGATTTCACTAAAACATCATTATTTTTAGTACGTTACAAAAATCGAGTTCATCTGGTTTAGAAATAGAAGTAGAGGTAATTCCAGTACTGTTACCTAGCAACCATAATGTTAACGAGGGAACAGTTGTTATGAAGGTCATTCCACCTCAATTCACCCCCCCCCCCAAAAAAAAAACTGCAATTTGCATGCTCACATAGTCCAGTTGCAAAGAAAATTGGTGTTTGGGTAAGTCAGAGCCAAGAAAGTTTAAATGTAAAAATTTTGCACAATTTATTTTTTTTTTCCGCTTTTTTGCGTGGTCGCCAAAATTCAAATTGCATTTACTCAGCAACTACTGGTCCAATATCGAAAACCAAAGTGTCTCTGGAAAGGGGAAATCGTAAAGAATCCAAATCTGCATCAGCATGTCTTAAGAAGGGGGTAAGTCAACTTCTAGGTAAATTTGTGTGAAGAAAGAAAGAAAAATAAATAAAACTCCAAATTTTTTATATGTTGTAGTCGATGCATAGGGCTACATTTTTTCGTTTGGTGTCACTGAGGTCGAGCGAGTACCTTATTGTAAATTTCAAGGTCAAAATATAAATTAAAAAGGTCATTCATCTCAAAAGCACTCAAATGCTAAAATAAATAAAAATATTTGGATTCTTTACGATTTCCCCTTTCCAGAGACACTTTGGTTTTTGATATTGGACCAGTGTTTGCTGAAAAAAAAGAAAAGAAATTGCAATATCTCTGGAAACTGTTGGTCCAATCAAACTAAAATCTGAAATTTTGTCTTTTCTGTGTATGATTTACCCATATACCAAGTTTCAACAAAATCTGACAAAGTAAGATTTAACTCACTGGGTGAACTGAGGTGGACTGACCCACGACTAGTCCAATAAAAAATAAATGAGCTTATTTTGGATGGAGTTTTGGTGCTGACACTGGTAGAGGGATTCTGTTTAGACTTACAATTACTACATACGTATTTTTGTACTTTCCCTTTTTTCTACAATCTGACACTTAACTGAAGTAAAATCTGCACTTTAAATATAATAAAAACTTTGAGGTAAACGTGTGAAGCGTCTCTGCACCTGCGAGATTTGATGAAGCCCATAGAGTAAAGTGAAATTTCTCCAATGAGACCGTAATCTGGCACCATCATGGCCACGGTGCGGAACAGGGCCTGGAAAAGACAGACAAAAAACACACAACAAAACAAAACAAATAAATAAATAAAACAAGAAAGAGCCCAAGTACGCCTTTTTTTGTGTATTTTTACCCTAATATTAGAAACATACTGTAAAGGAAAATGGAACTGTGTGTATCCTGTGCAAAATATCAAATTACAGTAATAATTTTTTTTATTTTTTATTTTTTTTTTGTAATCATGGATAAATCAGCATTAGAATTGTTATCAGTAAGAACTATATTTGACTTGAACATGTTCACCTCATACCTGGAGGACTCAGATAGGTAATATTTAAAATCTTACACACGGTTCCTTTAGACTTAGACAAACTTTACACACTTTACACACAGAACACACACGTCACAATATAATTAAAGAGCGGAAAAATAAATGTTAATAAATTCTAAATAAGTAGCAAAAAAAGCAAGAGACACGTGTCAAATAAAACATTATTATATAAATGTAAATGTACAAGTCAAAATAAAATAGAAAAATAAGTAACAAAATAAAAAAATCTCATAGGGTTATCTGTAACATAAGGGTGAGTTGTTGTACTGTTGTAGGGACTATTATCTGTAACATAAGGGTGAGTTGTTGTACAGATGTAGGGAGTATTATCTGTTACATAAAGGTGAGTTGTTGTACAGTTGTAGGGAGTATTATCTGTTACATAAGAGAGAGTTGTTGTACAGATGTAGGGAGTATTATCTGTTACATAAAGGTGAGTTGTTGTACTGTTGTAGGGAGTATTATCTGTTACATAAGGGGGAGTTGTTGTACTGTTGTAGGGAGTATTATCTGTTACATTGGGGAGAGTTGTTGTACTGTTGTAGGGAGTATTATCTGTTACATAAGAGTGAGTTGTTGTACAGATGTAGGGAGTATTATCTGTTACATAAAGGTGAGTTGTTGTACTGTTGTAGGGAGTATTATCTGTTACATAAAGAGTGAGTTGTTGTACTGTTGTAGGGAGTATTAATTGTTACATAAGGGTGAGCTGTTGTACAGTTGTAGGGAGTATTATTTTTTACATAAGGGTGAGTTGTTGTACTGTTGTAGGAGTATTATCTGTTACATAGGGGTGAGTTGTTGTACAGTTGTAGGGAGTATTATCTGTTACATAAGAGTGAGTTGTTGTACATTTGTAGAGAGTATTATCTGTTACATAGGGGCAAGTTGTACTGTTGTAGGGAGTATTATCTGTTACATAAGAGTGACTTGTTGTACTGTTGTAGGGAGTATTATCTGTTACATAAGAGTGAGTTGTTGTACAGATGTAGGGAGTATTATCTGTTAGATAAAGGTGAGTTGTTGTACTGTTGTAGGGAGTATTATCTGTTACATAAGAGTTGTGTGTATTATTGTTAGATAAGAGTGTTGTGTTGTAGGGAGTATTACTGTTATGAGTGAGTTGTTGTACTGTTGTAGGGAGTATTATCTGTTACATAAGAGTGAGTTGTTGTACAGTTGTAGGGAGTATTATCTGTTACATAAGAGTGAGTTGTTGTACAGTTGTAGGGAGTATTATCTGTTACATAAGAGTGAGTTGTTGTACAGTTGTAGGGAGTATTATTTATGACATAAAGGTGAGTTGTTGTGCAGTTGTAGGGAGTATTATCTGTTACATAAGAGTGAGTTGTTGTACAGTTGTAGGGAGTATTATTTGTGACATAAAGGTGAGTTGCTGTGCAGTTGTAGGGAGTATTATCTGTTACATAAGAGTGAGTTGTTGTACCTTGAGGTTGTCCGGCAGCTCGGCTCTCCCGGCGTATCCGGGGTTCATGGTGATGAAGACGGAGCAGGTGGGGTTGAGGGAAAGCTCCGTCCCCTCGAACATGAACTTCTTCAGGTTTTTCGCTATGGCCTGTTGTATGCACAGGATCTGCTGAGCCACCACGGACAGCACCTCCACCTGATGGCGCCGGACCAGTGAATACAGAGCACAAAAAAAAAAAAAAAAAAAAAAAAAGTGGCAGCGCATCCTGTGATTCTGGAAGTAAAGCTCCTATTTAAAGGTCCTACAGTTCACAAAACTGACGCCTGTGAGCTTTAAGCCTCGTCAGAATGTTTTTTCATTCATATGTTTGAGTAACCCTTTATTACTAGTCTGTGTTCATCTCCAAAGCTCAAAATGCTCTGCTCCACCTTGTGATGTCATGAAGTGGTAGTTTTCTAGTTAACGGCTCCTTTTACCTTTAGTTCAGTAGAGATGAGCAATTCCAGGGCTGAAATCATCCAATTTATCTGGTCTTGTCTCGGTCTTTAAAAGTCTCGCTCTTGTCTCGGGCTTTAAAAGTCTCGGTCTTGTCTCGGTCTCGACCCTCTGAGGCTACCTTTTGTCTTTAGTTTAGAAGAGATGAGCAATTCCAGGTCTGAAATTATCCGAATGATTCTAGTGAAGGTGTGTGGAGTTTAAACACACACTGTATCACCACATGACATCGCAAGGTGGAACAGACTGTTTTCAGTTGGAGAGAAGAACTCACCTAAATGTGCAGGGTTTGTGTGTTAAACATGTGAATGAAATGAAACATAACTCCAGGTCTGTTTGTGACGAGGAAACGACATGGAACAATCTCCAGACACGGCACCTTTAAACTAGAGTAAATGGTGCTCTTAAAAACATTTAGGATTTTAAAGAGGAGGTATTACACTTCTATGGGGAATTAACTGTAACACATCACAAATTAATTTATTCTGAAAACAGCGTATTACTCAAACATGCATGGATAAATCTAAAACCTCCGCAGGCATGTTTCTGATGGGTTAGGATTATAACATGAGCATAGAAAGCTCTAAAAAAGTAAATTTTGCATAATGACCTCTCTTTAATGAAACAAACATTTTACATGAATTGAATGTATTTTTTGTTTATTTCATACAATCATGTTACGGTCAGAAGCAGGACAGGAGATGGCGGGACAAAGGGGTCTGTGCTATTTGTTCTTTTTTCAGACTGAGTTTGTTTTCATAACATAAATTATCAGAAGACCAAATGAACCTCTTTGGACTTTTATGCTCAAGTCATGGATGACAAAGAAGTCTGTTGTCCCAGTCCAAGGATTTTGAGGGCCCAGATTTGGACCCTTTTCATATTCATTTATATTAGGAGGGGGCCCATGTGAGGCTTCTTGCCCTGGGCCCCCAAATTTCTGCCGACAGGCCTGCTCAGAAATTACCACATAGATAATTATCCCTCTTTAAAATTTATATATTTTTCTAAAGAAGAGTCTATAGGAAAAATAATGTGATTTTTTTCTTCCAGAACCATAATTTGCAGGTCACACAGGTCTCAGTTGTACCTCGATCCGGTTGAACTCGTCGAAGCAGGCCCAGGCCCCCGACTGAGCCAGTCCTTTAAAGAATTTACTCATGGCTTTGTAATCCAGCCCATCGGAGCAGTTAAACACCACACACTGGACACACACAACACAAAAGCATCATTAAAATCAGAGAAACTCACAACTCACTGACATCACAACACTGTAGGACCCAAATCGTTTAACTCGAGTTGGAAACAGGTCAGAATTTTCAGGTGGAATTTACTTTAAAAGTCCTAGAGCAAAAGGAGAAATTCACTTTGTCAACTGGACATGAATTTATTTTGGTCGAATACGTTTCTCAGCTCATCCAAGCTGCTTCTTCAGCAGTGTCAGACGCTGGTGGACACTGCCTTATCTCTGCCTGAAGGGAGGAGCTAACTATACTGAAACTACTCTGAAACTAACACACCTATTTCAATTCCTGAGCCTATCCACACGAAACAAAGACTGGCACAGAGTTCAGTGTCTTCTGTGTCAGTTTAAATAGTTTTTTGTGTAATTTTCAGAGGGACAACAGATGGAAATGCTTCTTCTTTTTTTGCTATAATCTGTCATATTTACAATTACAGCTGTTCATTAATATAAAATAAATAAATTCAAACACAAAGACGTGATTATATTTGATGTTTCTGAAGCCCAAACAAATACTGATGAGGTTTGTGGACTGTATGTTGGGTTTTTAATTCAGAGTAAATAATATCGGCTCTTGCCAAAACACTGGTGATTTCAGGAAGTCATCTGATTCTAGAACATGACCGTTACCGGTTTTAATCCCCTGGTCCCTGTGATACCTGTTTGGCCACAGCTTTCGCCAGGTCTTTTGTGGTCTCAGTTTTCCCTGTCCCAGCCGGACCTTCAGGAGCTCCCCCCAGGTTCAGCTTCAGAGCCTCCATCAGAGTCCTGCACGAGAGAAACGAGGTGGCGAGCGGCACAGGTTAGACCAGGGATGGGCAAACTACGGCCCGGGGACCATATGCGGCCCTTTAATCTTTTTAATCTGGCCCGCCGAATTTATAATAATAGTAATAATAATAATAATAAATAATAATAATAATTTTCAGTGTTTTAAAAGTCATTTCAATAAACAGTAAAAACCATGGGACTTGAAAGACAGATATTTTCTTGTAATGCTTTGCAATAATTTTAAATTACTAACATAAAAGTAAACATAAAACTATTAACATAAAAAAGAAAAAATGTATAGCAAACTCGGATGGCTGAATGTCCAAAAACTTTTTTATTTTTAAATAACGTTTTGGCAAAAAAAGCTTCAGTCCAAAGCCAGAAAAATATCTGATTAAAGCTTTTTTGCCGAAACATTATTTCAAAATAAAAAAGCTTTAGGACTCGGCCATCTGGGTGTGCTGTGCATTTTTTTTTACTTTCATCTTTGTACCTCTACAAGAACTTTGGTGTGTTTTATCATTTTCAGTTGATATTTCAATAACATGGGAGATGTTTTCTACAAATCCCGTGTTATTTTTTTCTCTTATGAGGTGGAATACCAAAAAACTCCATCCATCTTCTCCTGGTCTGGCCTTTCTGTCAAATTTTAGAACCTTTTGTGGCCCACAAGTCAAAATGTTTGCCCACCCCTGGGTTAGACTCATTTTACTCAAACACAGTAAAATTGTTATGATTATGATTTTTGCAGTTCAAGTCGTGCAAGTATAATGAAGAGCTTGAAATGGTACAAAGGTAAAAACTGAACAGCCAGAGGTTAAAAAAAAGATAAAAGAACAAAACACAAGTCCAAGCTCTGCCAAAACTGCCTCAGGAAAAAAGACCGAGATGGTAAAACTTGAAAACCTGGACTTAAACCCCATGGAGCTGGTTTGGGATGAACTGGACAGAAGAGTGAAGCAACCTACAAGTGCCACACATTTATGGAAACTTCTGCAACAGACTTGGGAAGAACTTTCTGAACAATATTTGATTTCTGAGCCACGAGTGTGTTCAGCTGTTCTATCTGCCAAAGATTGACACTTTTATTTCATGAATCTTATGTACACAGACAAATAAACTGATAAGAAAGTTATTCTGCTGAAATTATGTTTAAAATATCAGAAATAAAATATGTTTATTGTGGGTAAATTGTGCCTAACATCTGCCTCAACCACACAGCGCTTTGAGATGCAAATTTTTGTATCGGGTTTATGTGTCTAGGGTTTACAGAAATTTATTTTAAAACATTGAACTGAAGCAGCTCCTGTTTTATCACTGGCACTACTTCTGCTTGGTTGATTGTTTCAGCCAAATTTATCAGAATGTTTGAGTCCTCCTGATGTCGAGATGAAGCCCATGAAGCACTGAAGCGTTCCATCCATTTGAGCCGACGCTTCAAGGTGCTTCATGTGCTCCACTGCGACATCAAGTGGCCAAAAAATGTATAACAGGCAGAGTGAAAATAGAACAATCAACATGATCATCGAGGTTCTGATGGAAAGATTTATACTGAACAAATGAACCATTAAATATTTGAATGTTTGTGATTTCAACATAAAGTGTGAATTTATGAACATGGAGTCTGTGTTCATGATATAACGGTCGGGTTAAAAGAAAAAGTAGAAACTTAACCTGAATTTTTTTTTTTTAACAAGAAATATATTAGAGCAGGAGAAACACTGTGTTGTCAAATGTGTATTTAGTAATACTGTTTATTTTACAACATCATTGTTACTATAAACTTTATTAGGGGATATCAGCTCAAAATGCCCCATCTCAAAAAAAAAAAAAAAAAAAAAAAAAAAAAAAAAAGAATCTCAAATAGAAAGTACCAAACTCGCAATAACCCAACACCACAAAATGTTTTGGGTGAATCCGTTGCGTTTTTTTGGCCCTTTTGTTTTGAATCATGCAGCAAATCCGCGAAGCACTTCCTGAAGCAGTCACGTGGTGCAGACGGTTCACGAGGCTTCGAGCGTCGCCACATACGTCACCGATACAAACCTCGACACGCTTCACCAAAGACTTCCTGGATTACTGCACACACGCTTCGAAACCTCGACACGGACAACACGTCACTACTGAAATGCGTCTCCCTCAGAGAGCAGGGGCGCACCTGTCAGTCAGGAGGCAGGGGCGTACCTGTAGCAGCGGTCCGTCAGCGGGGTGATGACGAGGCGAGGGGAGTTGCCTAAGTATTCGTATCCATATTTGAGGCAGGTGGTGGTCATTCGGAGCGTCACGTCTCCGTCCTCCCAGAAGTACCTGAGCTGAGAGATCCAGGAGAAGTCAGTGAGCGAGGAGACCCGGTCCTGGGACAGTTTGGACACTACATCTCGTGCTGTCGGGGTTAAATGAGAGCAAATGTAAATCAAGTGTGACTTTTAGTATGTTACAAACTGTTTCTGGAGTTTACCATGAACGTCTATGACTGTGAGAGCTCCCAGAGTCATCCTAGCTCCTCCTGATAACTGCCCCCTCACCAGGTCCACGATGTCGGCGATCTGAGCGTTACACTGATCGACATAAGCCTGGAAAATAAACATGGAGCTCCTGTTTATACAACTACAACTACAAGTACAACTACAAGTATAGCTACAAGTACAACTACAACAACAAGTACATTATATCAAGTGTTTCCAAATGTTTTGTAAATAAATAAATATGTGAGGAAATATCAGGGCAGAACTCTGCTTCCCTCTGCTGGTTGTTGTGGCAAAACACTTCACTCACATTGCCTATTATGACTGTGGTGTGTGTGTGTGTGTGTGTGTGTGTGTGTGTGTGTGTGTGTGTGTGTGTGTGTGTGTGTGTGTGTGTGTGTGTGTGTGTGTGTGTGCATGTGTGTGTGCGTGCGTGCTGGTGGGAGATGGTGCAGATTGGCAGCATCTCGTCCGTCACTTGTGGCTACAATAGTGGCTCATCACCAAGTGTGGGGTGAGTGAATAATTTGGGTGTCTCGCGTGCTATATAAATCCAGTGGTTAATAATGAATAGTTTATTCATTTAAAAAAAATTAACGTTGGCCTGAAGGTAACTACTAAGATTATATAAGAGTCAAATCAAAAAAACAAGTCTCAAAACATTCTCTTCTTGAATTTGGTACCTGACCAAAGTAGATTCAGAATCATTCAGTTCAGTTTTTATGTAATCTTATCTTCTGTTATAACACTACTGAGCCTGTATTTACAACATTGTGCTTTTGTAAAACAAATAATACACAAAATATATAAATATGACAGGTTTGTGTAGTTGGAGACACATGGATGTTTAAAAAGTCAGGCAAAATGATGAATCACTCCAAAATTCTCAAACGTTCTATTTTAAAATTGTGTTATATTTGACCACATGCCCAGAGTCAGAGCACAAACCGCTAAAGTGTTGTTCTGGATGGCCTCGGACACTTCGCTGGTCCAGAAAATGGACGAGGCGCAGATCACGACTTGGCCCGGCCACTGCAGCACCCACTCCTTTCGAGGTAACTAAAGCAAAGACATGAAACATTCATGAGGGGATCAGGTTCAGCATCACCTGCCCACAGACTTGAGTATAAAAGGTGAAGTGAGGGAGTGCGGCGTCACCCACAGTGTCCAGCTCCAATCAAATGAAGCTCACAGAGGCATTTGACATTTGAATCCAGAACAATACATTTGGAGCCCAGTTCCTTATTAGGAATAGGAAATGATTTAAAACATCATGTAGAGCAGGTTAATACAAACATTTAAAGACCAAACTGCAGGTTAGCTGTGCCCATTTATATAATACATAAAAATAGACTGTAGTCATAGTACTCAAGACCGGTCGAGACTCAGTCTTGTCTCTGGTCTCGGTGTGTAGAGTGTGTGTAGAGTGTGTGTAGAGGTGTGTAGAGTGTGTGTAGAGCGTGTGTAGAGCGTGTGTAGAGCGTGTGTAGAGCGTGTGTAGAGCGTGTGTAGAGCGTGTGTAGAGTGTGTGTAGTTACCTGTGCGTACTGGCTCAGGCCCTGGTGGATGAGGTCGCGCACACTCCGCAGCATCAGGTGCTCCACCTGCAGCAGCCACTTCTCCACCATACCCTGAGGACACAAACACGCCGTCTTTCATATGTGTGTGGGGTGTAGGGGTAAGTGGAGGTCTGTGCGGAGTCTAAGCACTAATCAATAATTAGTCATCAGTCATCAGAATGTGGTGTAACATATACATTTTTGTAAGGTTTGGTCTTGTGTTCGTGTGTTCAGATTGTGTAGATCCACCTGAATGATCCATATTTTAATACCACAGAAGATTCATATGGATTGCATTGGTTTTTCAAATAACTGAGTTTTCAAATCAATATTTCATTTAATCAATACCATTATTTGTTACACTGACATTCACTTATGTTATATTTAATTATTCTTTAGTTATTTTTTATTATTTTTAAATATATCAATACTATGAATGTGTATTTTGTGTCGTTAACTGGATCTTGCTTTACTGTTCAAATGAGTCTCCAGAGAACATTATACTATTACACTCTTGCTCTGGCTGTGTTTTCGCTGTTCGGAGGGTTCAGATAAAGTTTTATGTGAATTCTTTACGCAGCAGGTTTGGGTTTGACCAAAACATCTATGGCCCTGTGCTGGAAGTTTAAGGCCAACAACCGATAGACTAAAAATATTTCTATTGACAACAAGAGAAAGATGACAGAGGATGGAGGACAGAGGACAGAGCACGGTGAACAGCGGACAGAGGACAGAGGACAGACCTTGGCTTCTGCTGGGTAGATCTTGTCAGACAGAGGCACGGTCTCTTTCTCTGAGCTGATCATCCCAGTGATCTCCAGCTCGTCAGTGAAGTGCAGCTTGGCGATGCCCTCAAAGCACTTCTTAAGGTGGGGCTGCACACACAGAGGGTCTTTGGTCTGGGACAGGATCTCCAGCAGCTCATCGTTGGACAGGAAGAAGAACCTGCAGGAGCACAAAAGAGGTTTGGGCTCATTACTTAATGTTCGTATGGCAGGTTTTTGTGATTCAAATAAACATTTTGACTTAAACTGGTGGGATAAAAACCTGTTGAAATATGTTGAATATTACAGAAAGTAGAGAGTTCTAAAACATACTGATGACATCACACTACAGGGAGAACTCTATCCCAAAGTTAAACACAATTTACATGTACAAAACATAATTTTTTGATCAGTTACACTTCATAAAAAAATTATAAAATACTTTTGGTCCTCGGTAAAATTATGGGATTCCCTAGCATGATCTTATGATTTCCATTCAGGAAGTAAAATGATAAAACTTCATCCCAACTTTAACATATTTATAGAGCGGTGCCTTTCCTTTACCTCTGTCTTTCTGTGCTTCACTCACTGACTTTGGTACAGATTTCTTAATTTTTCTAGAGCTGCAGACACAGATGTTACACACTGTTTGTTTTTTATTGTTCTCTTACCGTGGGAAGAACAGTCTCTTCTCCTCCAGGTAGGTGACGAGACCTTTCTGGATGTGGTCCAGAAGCAGATTAGACTCCTGTAGTTTTTGCAGCATGTGGGGCTGTGCTGTGGCCACCAGCACACGTGTGTCTTTGACCTAAACACACACTTTAGAGTTAAGCACGTGCAGCATCATACAGGCCCAGAGCAAAGAAATGTGAAAATGCGTCTCACGGCCTCTCCAATGATGCTCTTCCAGTATCCGTCCACAACGGAGAACTTGCGTCCCTCCTCAGGCATCTCTGCGATGATGTCCTCTGAGCTGAAGATGGGCTCCAGGTACAACCACATGGCCTGGCACTTCAACATGGAGTCCACGATGTCCTGCATGCTCAGCAGCTTCTCCTCCCATTCCTACACAAACATACAGAGCCTGTGGTCTGATCACATTAAAGAAGACACATTGAGTATTTAAAATGGGATATTCAACTAAAACGACTTAAGAAACAAGTTGCTGACTCCCGCGTTACAAAACTGTGGTGCCCAAAGGGAGCTGACATCACCATAAACATCATCACAACAAAGAGGCCACACAGTTATGGCAATGACGGTCTCTTTTAAATGATCATTTGAAGTATTAAATGTGTATGTAGAGATCAGACTGACCTTACACTCAGCCTCCACAGGTTTGATAAAAGGCGACCCGCGCATCGTCTGTGTCTTTATGATGTGGTCGTCCAGGAGCACCTGGATGTCATCCACAGCCGACACGATATGAGTCCCCTGAATCAATCATCACATTGACTTAGTTTAGTTTTATAAATCAAGTTAAAGTGCATGTGACAGGTTTTGACGATTCTCTTTTTGACTTTATTTTGTGGAATCAAACCCACTGTAAATACAAATTAGTTTAACACAAATCAAGATACAATTTGTGAAGAAAAGTTGAAAAATATGTTAAAATTACAGGAAGTAGAGAGTTCTGTTTTAGAGAGGTCCACACTGACGACATCACACATCACAATTTACACAAGAAACACATTGTCCTGATACTTTAAACATGATTTCAACCAGATAAAAGTGTTTTGTTATAATTGTATTTATATTAAAAATAATTATCTCCTCTGTCTTTTAGTAAAATGAGTTTTCCAACTTGTCATAAGCTTTAAATGAAGCTTAAATCCTTAAATAAAACAGATCTTACAGAATCCTTGTAGACATTAAACGTGAAGCGAAGTTCTGCCCATTCACTCTTCATCTTGGCTATGTTCTTCTCCAGATAATACTCCTTACTGGCTGACGCTCCGAGCTCCTCCAGTCTGAGACAAACACACGTGAATCAGTGGGTTTGTTCTGTACAGTGAGATGTTCTGTAGTTCTTCTGTGTTTGGACTTTACTGTGTGGAGAACTTGGAGAGGCCCAGTTCGAGCATGTGGAGCAGGGAGCTGTGTTCATCGGGCTTGATGCGTGCGCCCACAATGGAACTGATCTACAACACAGAGCACAGACAGGGCTCATCTGCAGGAGCACAGGGCAACACGCGAGTACACAACGTCCACCGGCTCATGTTTGTGTCATCCCTCAGTCGTCCAGGTTGGATCCAACGCAAACGGGAAATTAAATTCAGAGCCCTGCGACCTCGCAAAACAGTGCGGCGCTGGACAAATTCTGAAAGCTCACTGTGGGTGTGGGCGGGAGTGGGACTACACAACACGGGAGCGGGTGGGATGATAAACTGCAGTCCCGCAAACTAAATCTGAGTGTAAAGTAAAATATACAAATGATGAATGTAAGAATATCATGCATCATTTGTGCTGGATGTTTTATTTGGCATTAATAAAAACATTTTAAGCAGCAAACCACCCCTCCCTCCCATACACTGTGCAGACCGTCCCTCATCCCTGTACGTTGTGCAGGCTGCGCCACTAAACCAGAAATAAAACAGGACTAAACCAGGTCTAAAAACAGATCTAAAACCAAGACTAAAACAGGATTTAGCCAGGACTTAACCATGCCGCCGGACCGCCCACCGCGCCTCCTCCCATACGCAGCCCAATTCCTTTCGCTTCTCTGTGTTTGATAGAGTTTAAAAAAGAAAAGGTTCCCATCCTGCGGGACTTGCTGGCAGGAGTGGCACAAAATATTGCAGATGTGGGCCGGAGCGAGACTGAAAATTACAGTTCTTTGTGGAAGCGGGACTGCACAGTGCGGGAGTGGGCGGGAGCGGGACTAGGGCTGGGCAATATGGATCAAAAAATATATCTCGATATACTTTGCTATATTTCGATATACGATATATATATCTCGATATATGTTCAAGAAAAAATAACCCCCTAAAACTGAAAACTGCAAAAACAAATCTGCCAATTCCACAAGGCCTTTTTTTTATTGAAGTGTAAGAGGTCGGCAGTTCATATAGGAACATTTAAATTTACAAAAAATAATAATTTAACTGTAAAATAAAAGAAATAATACATATTTCCTTCTTTTCATTCATAAATAAAACAACTCAACACAAGCTCATCTTTGCATTAACTCTGTTATCCAGACCAGAACCAGAACCATGAGCTCATTTAGCAGAAGAAGCTCAGGATGTTCCTTATTTTAATAGATCCATGTTATTATCCAGCAGTAAGGAGCTCTGAGGTTTAATCCCACAATCCACTGCAGATCAAACCCAACGTTTCCAAACACTATTGTACAAGTGACACTGCAACAGATTATTAATTAAAATATTCTGCATAAAATAAATTTACATTGCTAAACTTTACAATATATAAAGCATAACGACTCTAGAGCCACATCAGCTCGTTTGTGATAATAATGTGTTTAATGCAGTTTTGCGCACGTGTGTTTACATTTTACAGAAACGAAATTTAAGCGCATGGCTCATTTGCATAAACAGCACTTCTCGTGCAGCTCAGCTCGTTTAGCTTCTTTCGGGCTAAAGGACGAGACTCGGTGGAATATGAGGATGTGCTGCTGGTGGTTTTGTCTGTAAATGGTGGAAAAGGTTCATGGTGCTTGAAGCTTTTCACTGGCACCAACTTTCGGCGTTCAGGGCGACAGTGAGGAGTGAAGGAGACACGAGCGAACAAACTCAGGGAGGCGGAGGCGCGCGGGCGACGAGAGAGAAGGTAAACAAGTGAAGCGGCAAAATCAAAATTTAATATAAGCATTATATCGATATATACGATATGTCAGAATTCATATCGATATATTTAAAATATCGATATATCGCCCACCCCTAAGCGGGACTGAAAATTCTGTCCCGCGCAGACATCTACTTCAATTCTGTCAGCTTTTTTTTTTTATCAAATACGATACTCAGCTCATCCAAGCTTCTGTTACCCTGGTGGACTCTGCCTTATATCTGCCTGAAGGGAGGAGCCAACTACACTGAAACTACTCTTAAATTAACACACGTCTTTGTTTACACTTTCAGTTCTGTAGCTCAGCCCCTGATCTGTGCACCCCCTGAGAGAAGAACTCGAAATATGCAAGATTTATGTGTTAAACGGAGACATGGAATCTCTTTTGGATTAGCCTAAATTTTCTGCACTTTAAAAGAGTCTTAATGAGTTTTTTTTTTAAACTTGAGATTGTAAAATTTGGTTTTAAAATGGATCCACAGCTTAAACTGGACAGCCAAATTCGTTCTGTTGTAAGGACAAGTTTTTTTCCACCTCAGGCAGCTGCCTAAGGTAATACAACACTTTTATTTGTCTGAATATAAATATCTGGGGACAATTATTGACAGTGTCCTGTGCTTTGAATCGAACACTGGTGTTAAAAAGTGCAGCAAAGACTGTTCTTTAACATCAGTAATGTTCTTATGACCCTTTTTATAAGAGTTTTATTGAATCTATTCTTGCATTTTGTATTGTCTGTTGGTTCGGGGCCCTCTCTGTGTCTAGTAGAAATCGTTTGGCTCAGTTGGTCAAAGTGGCGGGTTAAACTGTCGGCTTACAGCTGCCGAACGTCTACAACAGAAAGGTGATTTGCAAGACCCAACAAATACTGGAGAGCCCTGACTCAGAGAGCTCGGACTTATTTGTGAAACCATAACTAGGATGAATGATCCTATAGCTCGGATCAGTCGTGGTGAAATGCAGTTACATCTCCTCTTCTTTTTTGCCTATTTTTAAGGGAATGTTTGTCTGTATTGTTGAGCTAAACTTAAGCTGTGGTTAAGTGTATTATTGAATTGTTTTGTATGTCTACGGTCTGACACTGCTGCACAACAGTTTCCCTCTGGGACAATAATAAAACTGAAAGCTGAAAGTTGAAGTTGAAAGTTGAATAGTGTAAATACAGGCCCTTTAATTTCATGAGATAACTCAACGTTTAGCATATTGTCATTTGCTCCCTTTTTAATTCTCAGCCTTCTGAACAGACGTACGTACCTGCTCCCAGTGGCGATCCTTGAGGCCCGGGTTACAGATGGTGGTGAGGAAGGGCAGGTGCTGTTTGAACTGTTCGATCTTGTTTTTGAAGAGCCTGGCCACTCGATAGGGCCCGGGCCGGTCGGACAGAGCTTTGGTCAGTTTGTGCATCGTCCTCCACATCACGTCCAGCTCATTGGAGATCTTCTCTGCATCCAGGTGTTTGAACGGACCTGAAGGAAATTATGAAAATGAGACTGTGCTTCTTTATGTAGACAGATTGATAGAAACCATAGACTGTATATGGACACAGTTAACCCACTAGCTCAGTGTTCCTGGCTCAGCTTCCGGCTCCTTCGACTCTGGCTTCAATTGACTTTATATTTCTCTGTACCTGCTGCTGTAATCTTTGGCATTTTGGTCTTAAAATGTTTGTATTAACCTGCTCTACATCATCCTGGTGTTTTATTTCACTGTTTTTGTCCATAAATAAATTCCTATTCCTAAACTCTGCACCAAAGTCACTCTTATAACTGCAAGCCTCAGTGAGCTTCATTTGACTGGAGCTGAACGCTGTGGGTGTCGTAACACTCCCTCAGAACACTTCTTTATACAGTGTTAGACACACACAGTCTGTGATAGAGACATGTATGTTGTGTACCGTTCATCCAGACATCGGACATGTTGTGGAAGTTGAGCGCTGTGGTCCACAGCTGCTCGTACGGCTGTTTGTCTGCGATCAGAACCTGCAGCAGAGGAAACTCACTCTGCTCCTTCTCCAGCAGAGTCTGCTCTTTGTTGATGTCCTGAGACGGGGGTAGAACATGTTACAGACCCTTCAGTGTTAGTTAAGTCTGTCTGTCACAGTAATTACTATTCTATTATATATGTGTATATATATATTATATATATATTATATATATATATATATATATATATATATATATATATATATATTATATATATATATATATATATATATATATATATATATATTATATATATTATATATATATATATATATATATATATATACTTCAATAAATCAAAGTTACAACAATATTACAGGTCCTTAATATTTTTACGGCACATTTCTTCATATTTTGTATTTCAACACATTTGAGCAGCAGAGTGCAGTAAAAGTAACAGCTCTAGCTCATTAATGATACTACTTTGGTGTTTTCTTCTCATATTTATAATTTGCAAACCATGTTTTTACCATGTTAATTTTAAAAATGGTTAATGAAATAATAAGACATTTAAATAATATTATTTATCATAATATGGGTAGAAAATGCCCCAATATTCAGCAGTGACCCATTCACACAGGCACCACTCTGAGTATTGGTCTGTTCACACTTAACCTGCATTTGGCTCTCTGACATAACACTTCAGTGTAACCAGGAAACCAAACTTATACCCAGTAAACCTCAGTCCTGGCTTCGTGTGACCGTGACCCTGTTCTGGTAAAGTGCAGGTAAATTCCTGGGTCAGTCTGTGTGAAAAGCGTTTACCTCGAGCTCTACGAGGGCGGCCTCCAGACTGGCATTGATCCCAGTGAGGTTGGCCACATTGGCCTTCATCTCCTCTGGGTTCATGATCTCCTTCTTCTTAAAGACCCGGATGTCCGTGTCGATCTTCTGTAGAGTCTGCTTGAATTCAAATGACCTGAAATAACAGGTCAGGTCGTTTAATTACAACGGCAGATACTCATAAAGTCTCTGTCGAGCGTCAGCATGGCATCCTTCACAATAATATATTCCACCTGATAACTGTGAACATTTAACTGGTTTTAAAATGTTTGATAAAAGTGTTTTAATACCTTAAAATATCATACTTTGGAAATTTCGAGAAAAAGGCCTTGGGGCTTAAGAGGTTAAGGTTAAAGTGGGACTCAACACCACAGATAATGGTGGCCACTGGAGGCAGCACATGCTAGACCTATTTTGCACTAAAATTGAAAATTGTTCTGTCTGTGATGTGGTCCGTCTGTACATGATCTGACCACTGGGGGCAGCAGTGAACACAGCTCCACAGTGGAAGCTGCAGAACAGTGTTGGTCTTGTGAACCTTGTGTGGAGATGCTCCTCTGCCTGGCGTCTCATGTCGGTCAGGCGGTTCGTACTGAGCTCCAGCTCCGTCTGTATCTCTTTGGGCCACTGGAACACACGGGCGTTTAAGTGGACGTCCTCGACTGAACAGGAACAAACACAACATTAGAAACAAGAAGATCTTAAGGCACTGAGATTCAAAGGTGAAATTTCAGTAACTTCACAGAGAAGGCAAAAAGGTCCAAATGATCAACAAATAAAAGACACATTATGGTAAAATACTACAGCAAACGACTATGACGTCACTCATAAAACATAATCACACTGAAGTGGCATTCAAAGCCTGTGAGTGTTTTTGTGACTGGTGACTGGTGAATGAATCATGCACAAAGTCGTACAGTGACTCTGAGTGTGTGGAAAAGCTCTAAATAAGACTAGACTAAGAGATTTTTTTTGAATCTCAGCTCTACAGTTGTGTTTTGTTGGTAGTTTTCAGACTAGATCATAGTTTACTTTGTACTTTTTTAGAAATTTTCAAGAGGTAAATTCACAAATATTTAACCTGACTCAATTAGTAACAAGAGCCATTAAAAAGCTATTTAAAGAGCACATATTCAGGGGCAGAGCGTCCGTGGTCTTGTTTTGGTTTGATTTTTAACAAAAAGGTGAGAGTGACTAACTGAAAAACTGTGGGCTAATGGTATTTAACCAACCAGATCAGATCTTTCTGGTCAGATTGTGTCAAAAAAAAAGGATCAGATTAAGTCTAACTAGAGTAACAGAGTAGTGCTTTCAGTTAGTATTTGCACCCTGGGGAATGATGATGAAATCAGCTGTAAATGGGGTGACCAGATTTTCAAAATAAAAAACTGAGGCATCCCTGGTTTGTGGTGGTTGGTAATAATAAAATTGTGAAAAGAGTGTGGAATGAAGGGAAATTGTTCTGCACTTGGCCCATTCATGATGAACATGAGTCAGTATAGTCACATTTTCTTTGTGTTTTGGTAATTTATAAGCAGATTTTCTGTATTTTACCAAAACAAATGACAATGCGTGCCTGTCTTTACTGTTGTAGGATCAGACTGGTCAAAAATAAGGACACCTGGGACTTTTTTTGTATAAAACTGGGACAAATCAGTGGTTTTGTATAAATCTGCTGGGACAGGGGACACAGGCTCTAAAACTGGGACTGTAAACGGGTAAACAGGGACGTCTTATCACCGTAGCTGTTAAGTATCAATTCCTGTGC
Organism: Boleophthalmus pectinirostris; assembly: GCF_026225935.1. NCBI lineage: Eukaryota > Metazoa > Chordata > Actinopteri > Gobiiformes > Gobiidae > Boleophthalmus > Boleophthalmus pectinirostris. The sequence goes on along the minus strand of NW_026571473.1, from coordinate 4,519,200 downwards.
TCACGTGACAGTGAAGTGGCGTGGTCCAGTAGGAAGCCCAGACGGATCATGGCCTCCTCGATCTCCTCCATCAGCCTGTGCACTGTCACGTCACTGCTGTTCTTTATAAACTGGGTCAGTTTCACCAGCTCCTCGGTGTTGCTGGGCAGGCTCCTGATGGTGTCACTTATGTCCTGGTACTTCTGACAGATCCTGCAACAAACATTTAAAGGTCCTACTATGCAAAACCTAACTCCTGAGAGCTTTAAGGTTAGGTTAGGGTTGTTTATTTGCCATTTGTAGTTAAAAAACACATTGGAAAAACATCTGAGGTCGAGCTTAAAGTGCACCACAAACTACTTTTACTTGTGTTATAGCTCTTTTACCTGCTCAAAAACACATCTGGAGCTGTGTTTTGTTTCATTTTCACACATATTTGAGTAACTCTAGATTATTATGCCCCAAATCTCAAAACACTCATTTAGTTAGTTCAGTAGAAAGTGACAAATCCAGGTCAAAAACGATCGCAGTGATTCTAGTGAAGGTGCATGGAGTTTAAAAACACAGCAGTTCCTGTATTACTGCTTAATGACGTCACAAGGAGAAAAAGAGATCAATAATAGTGCAGTTTCTCACTTGTTGTTGAGGTCTCTGTTCTCGTCCACTTCGTAGGTGACGATGAGCTGTCTCAGCTCCTCTGTGCGCTGGCACAAGTCTTCATTTAAGGCGTGGGCGTGTAAACAAAACATGGACAGAGGGACAGTGACGCGCATCAGGGCGATCTCCGTCCAGATGAGACGGATACTTTCAATTTTCTGGAAGAGAAGAGACGAAAGACAAGAACGGATAAATGATTACTAAAAAACACAAGACTAAGGCAAACAGTGATCAGCTTTTATTATCATCATGGTATTGTAATCAGAAGTATTGAGTCTATTCTTTAGTATCGAATTGAGTTAAAAATGTTATAATCGTGACAACACCAAATTGAGTTGAGAGGGTGTTACTTTTTTCAGTTAAAAAGTTGGGGTGGGACATTAATGCGTTAATTACGATTAATTAATTACAAAGAAAATAATGCATTAAAAATTTTAACACATTTTATCGCAGTTTGCCAAATAACGCGAAACGTTTGTCATTAAATTAGATTAGACTAGATTTAGATTTATTGTCATTGTACAAAATACAACAAAACTTCGACAGAGCAAAACTGTAGCTGTAAAACTGAATAAATATAGACACATTAAATAAATAAATAGATGATTGCACTGAGTCCGTTCAGGCCTTTTCTCCTGGAGCTCATGGGTAGAAGCTGCTGTGCCGCTTGTTTGTGTGAGGGGATTTGAAGCCTTCCCGAGGGGAGAGGACAGAAGACACAGTTCCCAGAGTGTGTGGAGTCCTGCAGGACGTTGGAGGCCCATGTGGGGAGATGTGAGGAGGAGATGGTGTTTCCAGGATGTGTGGAGTCCTACAGGATGTTGGAGGCCCGTGTGGGTGAGTGAGTGAGGAGCAGACCACCCTCTCGGCTCTTCTCACCGCTCTCTGCGGTCCTTCTCTTCAGCAGCTGTGCAGCAGTTTAAAGTCAGAACGCTTTCCACGGTGCACCGGTAGAAGTTGGTCAGCTGCCATGTTGTGGTACGACAATTACAGTCCCTGACAAAAGTCTTGTCGCGTATCCATTTTGTAGAAACAAATGCTTATAACCTGACTTTAAATTAATCGATTGGTTTTAGAAATGTCTCATATGAAAGCTAAAACTCTCCCAAATTATGCTCAATATACTAAAATAAATTTGCTTCACTGAAGAAAGATTGATCATTTAATGAACAGAAGAAGAAGAAAGGTCAGATTTTGGCAAGACAAAAGTCTTGTGGCCTTGTCATATGATGCACCCAATCCTAGATTACAGCCTCACCTGTGATCAGTTACTGATCAATCAATTAGTGGGTGTGTATAAAAAGAACCCCAGCACACCAGACCTTCACATCAACTGTAACTTGACCTCTGACAACATGCCTAAGATCCACCCTGAGACCAAAGCGTTAATTATCAAGAGGCTGAAGACCAGATCCACTGCTGAGGTGGTGACACCTTCAATGTGTCTCAGCGTCAAGTACAAAGAATAAGAAAAAGATCTGAAATGACTGGAGATGTTTTTGACAAGCCCAGGTCCGGCAGACCCCGCAAGACAACTGCTTGGGAGGACCGTTTGTTGATTAGAAAATCCAAGGCCCCTTTTCCACTGCAGCAGACTCCATCAGGCCTGGTCACCTCAAGTCCCTGTGTCAACCACAACAGTTTGTAGAATTCTGTCTCGAAATGGCCTCCATGGTCGAATCAGTGCACAGAAACCAGCACTAAACAAAAGGCAATTAAAAAAACGTGTGGCATTTGCCAAGGTCCACAGCCTGCTAAAAGGATGGACACTGGAAAAGTGGCAGAAGGTGGATTTCTCAGATGAATCCTTGGTTGAATTACATCACAGCCGACACAAATATTGCAGGAGACCTACTGGAGCCAGCATGGATCCAAGATTCACCCAGAAAATAGTTAAGTTTGGTGGCAGAAAAATCATGGTATGGGGTTCCATCCAGTATGGGGGTGTGCGAGACATTTGCAGGGTGGAAGGCAAATATCAATAGCCTAAAATATCAAGAAGTATTAGCTCCTCTTACATTCCCAACCATAAAAGGGGTCAAATTTTGCAGCAGGATGGTGCTCCATCGCATACTTCTATCTCTACATCAAAGTTTCTCTTCTTTTTTTTTCAATAATCTGTGTGTTTTATTTGATGAAGTCAAAATAAAATAAATTTTGCTTTTGGGGCAAATATTGTTGTGCCATGAATTGAGATCTTAATTACAAAGAAGCCTGTAATTTATTATATTATTTTTATATCAAGTCCCACCCCTGTTATAAAGAATAAAAATCTTTAAATGTTGTGTACCTTAGAAAATCCTTCCAGTGAGTGCTTCTCTTTCAGGAATTCGGTCACCTCCTGCTTTGCTCTGCCGTCCAGTAAAGTTCTGTACTTCTCGTATTCATTCAAGTATCTGCAAATCCAACAGTGAAGCTCTCAGTACAGTGTTGTATATTCAGGTGGAGTTGTATCTACAGATGTGGGAGCAGTTACTTCAGAGGTCCCACTGTGTTCCTGTCGAAAACCTCTCGTGCTTTGTTGATGATGTCCGTGAGCAGCTGCTCCTCTGGATGGACTGTGTGGAGGTGTAACTCCTCCAGGAGTGGGAACAGGAGACATTCCACCTGCAGAGAAAAGGGCAATACACCTTTTATAATGTGTCATGTTTTTACTGATGTGAGTACAGATGGTTTAGAAGTTTTCAGCTTGTCCCCAAAAGGCTGGAGACCAACTGGACGTCTTAACCATTACCACAGACCCAACTGAAAAGTCCATATAGAATGATTTAAGGCGCTGTGTACCATTTGTTCTTTTGATTTTCAATTAAGAACAAAAAAATAATCAAATGGGAAAACAGTTTGTTATTTCATTTTTCCGTTTAGTGTCAAACAAAAAAACAGATGTCAAACTCTATTTCCAATATTTAATTTAAACTTTATTTAATCAAAAACCAGCCTCGTGCCTGTTTTAATTTTGATATTTTATTCTCTCTGGTTTATTTGCTCCAGAAGTTCTGCTGCTAGAAGAACTCACCTGAAAAATCATTGCAGTTTTGTGGACAAACATGTTTCTTCTTTTATAGTTTACTTTCACGTCTTAGAAAGTCACTGTTAATCTCCATGACAAGAAACAGGAAGCAGCGATAAACTCTTCTTTGTTCAGTCGACACTGAATTCATACGCGACGCTGAGCAGCAGAACTTCAAATAAACCAGAGAATAAAATATCAAAACTGAAACAGGCACCGAGACTATTTCTTGATTGATGCTATTTGAAATAAACTTTAAATCAAATATTGCAAACAGAGGTCGAAATCTGTTTTTTGTTTGAAACTAAATGGAAAAATGAAATAACAAACAGTTTTTCCATTTTATTGTTTTTCGTTCTTAATTGAAATTCAAAAGAACAAATGGTACATGGACCTTTCAGGCGTGTGATCTTTGAGTGTTCAGGCTCGTTGACTGTGCTTCTCTTATGTGGTGCTCAGACCGTACAGTCAAAAACACCAAAAGCTTTAGTTTACACCTTTTCATTTGAGACTCTTGAAACTCGTTGAAGCTCGTAAGTCTAGTACAGAGCTGGTGTTTTACCCGGGGAATGTCCTTGGCGCTCCTGATGATCTCCATGAAGGCCGTGTGGACGTGGAGCCAGCTCTGCTCCAGGCTCGGCTCAAAGCTCATGAGATCCTCCTGCACCTGGAGCTTCAGCACCAGCACCTGAACCTGAGTGAACCTCAGCTCAGAGAAGGACAAGCCAAAGTCATTGCCCTCCTGAAACACACACACACACACTTTGTTATTACATTATATTGTGATGTGTGCTGCTGTGTCCAAATAATTTCCATTGTGGATCACACACACACACACACACACACCAGTTACTACTTAGTAACTGGTCTGACATCTCAGTGTTAATCGCCACGTTTACATGAGAGCTTTAATTCCAAATAAAAACAAGTGAATTCTGAATAAAAATTATTACTTACTATTAAGCTTTAAAAAGATCATGTAAACACTTGATTCTTAATGAAAATGATTATTCAGAATTAAACGTAATTCTGATGTAAGTGGGTGGTTTATTCCAATTTTAAAGCTGAACGAATTTATTCCTCGATCATGTAACCGTTAATTTTTGTTAAAAATAATGTGGGTGCTTCGGCGTATGCTCGCTGTGTCGCCCTTCTGACACGATCTGGACAATCCGGCTCCACCAGTCCTGTCTTCGGACTTTCCTCCACGTCTCTTTGGATTTGTGAGCGGGATGTGGGAGTGGGCTGAGGTAGAGCCGCCTCACACTCACTTTGTCTTCTTCCTCCTTCTCCGACACTCTTCCCTTCTCCTCCTCACCTGACAGACGTGAAGCGTGATGAGACAATTCTCCAGCTGCTGTCTTATTATCATCAGAATTATCATCAGAACCACTGCGGGAAAAGTTTGGATAGTGTTTGTGTGCGTGGCGTAACGACAAACAGAGATGACAGAAAAGCCGGTAGCAGCTGAAGTGACGTAAATTCATTGGTGTCTCTGTCCAATCAGAACCTTCCCCACCCCCAGACGCTGAGAGGAATTAAATAAAGATGATCTAATGAGTTTTCCATGTAAACCTCAATTCAGAATTATTATTTCCATGTGAACTCCAGTTCCTCCAAAGAATATTTAATTGTTCTAAATTAAATACTTCGGAATTAAAAAACATCATGTAAACGTGGCCAGTGTCAGTTCCATCTCGGGCTCATATTAAACCAAAACAGAATCATCGTCTCATTATTTAACATGTTCCTGATCTCTAGGCTCTTTTTGCTGATCTGGACCTTGTGGATGTTGAAGAAGCAGAGGAGGTCCTGCAGTGAGTGGACGACGAGGCTGCGGAGCTGCAGAGACATGAGAGCGGCCGCACAGTTAAACAGCTCCACAGAGAAAGAAGAAGCCTGCTCCTTTTTACTCAACACCCGCGGCAGCCAGTGCTTCTCACACAACTGGAACAGGGATGCACAGTGAGGCAGCCACCTGCAACGCAACACAACACAATAAAACACAATAAAACACAACACAACACAATAAAACAACACAATAAAACACAACACAATAAAACACAATAAAACACAACACAACACAATACAACACAACACAATAAAACACAACACACGCTCTCACCATGATCTTATATGTCACAATGGAACTGATGGGAGAAGAACACTGACACAGAATGGAGCAGGTCAAAAGAACTCAGCTTTAAACTGGAACTAAACCCAAAAACACCCCTAGTCTAATCCAGGACAGAACCAGGACTAGAACTGCACCAAACCGAGTCAGAGTGTGGATGCTCTTTTCATTAGGACAACACAGTAACATCTAAAAATGATCTGATCTAAAAATGTGTTCATAATTACAACTCCATACATCCCCTTTAAATGTCACACAAATATCACACAAAAGTGACTCTCGTGAGCTTTTAGCCATCTTAAAATGTTATTACCTCCTCAAAAACAGACCTGGAGTTGTGTTTTGTTTCATTCACATGTTTGAGTAACTCTGCATTATTGGGCTGTGTACAGACTGTGGTGGCCCCCATAGTTTAAAACGACCTGAGTGCACAGAGTTTGTGTGTTAAACATGTGTGAATGAAACAGAACACAACTCCAGGTCTGTTTTTGATGAGAAAACATTGGAACAATATACTGTAATATACTGTAAATACTGTATACTTTTCAGATTATAAGTGTCACTTTTTTCATGGTTTGTGTGTTTCCTGTGACTTATTCTCTGGTGTGACTTCTATATCAAAATGCTTCAGTGAAGTGTGGAGAGGCTCTAGTCTTGTGTGTGAGTATCTGCTGCTCCTGTTCCTGTACCACTGTCACTTGGCTCTACTGCACATGTCTCCTGCAGAAAGAGCCTCTGTCCTGTCTGTATCATGTCAGTCGATCGCACCATTACTTCTGCACCACTGAACTATTTAACATTTAAACAAACTTATAAAGACAAAGACTGAGAAGACTGAACACAAATGCCCCTGAAAACAAAATCAGATTCTGCAGATTACAAACTGCAAGTCATGAAATCTGCAGCTGAAAACAGAAATCGAGCAGCAGAAAGAAAGTTTGGAGTGAGAGAGAAACTTGTGAAACTGGAAGGATTCACCATGAAACTTTCCTGAAGTCATTGGATGGATGAACAAAGCCTGGACTTCAGTGACACTGAAACCATTCTGTCGGGATTCAGAAAGACCCGAATAATTCTAACTGGAACTGATGCTGAGTCTGACGACAGCGACACAGAAGAGGAAGTGGCGCTCTGTTTACCTCCGGAGGTCGAGGCCGAGTTGTTCAGAAGTGACATCGAGGATGAAGAATTGAATGGATTTAGTGATTTGGAGTGAGATGGAGAGTTTGGTAAACTTGTTCTGTTCTGTTGTTTATGTTATAGTTTATCTGAAGAACTGTTCATATGTGACGTTAACAGTCTGTTCTCTCTCTATTGTTATTATACTAGAACTTGACTTTACACAGGAACTATCTGTTCCTGCTCTCTGATTTTATAAAATAAATTTCCCATAAAAAGTGCAACTTATATATGTTTTTTCTTTTCTTCTTCATTATTCATTTTTTGGTTGGTGTGACTTATACTCTGGAGCGACTTATAGTCCGTAAAATAGGGTAGGTGAGTAATATGAGCCCTTTACTACAACAATGATTGAACTGATTTTCTCCTCATTATTTATTGCATAGTTAAAGGGGATTAGTTTCACCCAGGTTGTATCCAGGGACATTAGACAGGTCCAAACAAAGTATTATAACCCCGGTCTCTGTGTTTCTGCTCAAACAGGCCGGACAACAACAGACCCTGGAGTCAGGTACAGTGTAATGCGACCGACTGGACATGTTCTAGACAAAGTGGAGAGGCTGAAACAGGAGCTGCTGTGTCTCTGTCTGTGTCCGTGTAGATCAGGTTCCCTCCGTACAGAGTGAATGTGAGAGACTGCAGACGGATGGACGGATCAGAGCCTCACACTCACCGCTTCAGCAGCTCCTCGCGCGTTCTTTGGCACTGTTTCTGAATCAGCTCCTCGAATTCAGACGGGAGCAGAGGGAGGCTGGCCGAGAAGAGCTCCTCGAGACGAACAAACCGCAAGGATGAAAAGCTACGGACACAAAAACATTGATCACTTTTTAATTATTCTTATGTTCTAATGCTGTTTCCTCGTCACAAACAGACCTGCAGTTGTGTTTTGTTTCATTCACAAACCCTGTACATTTAGGCTGCGCTCTTTTCTCAAACGCAAAACTCTATTCCAACTCGTGATGTCATGTGGTAATACAGGAAGTGCTCCATAAAGTCAGACCTGGAATTGCCAATCACCACTGAACAAAAGAAGAATAGAGCATTTTGAGCTGTGGATGTGTAAAGCTCAAACATGTGTGAATGACTCCAGGTCTGTTTGTGACTTTGCATTCAAGCTCACAACAGTTCATTTTTCATAATATAGGTCCTTTAATATCATATTTTTTGGACTATAAGTGTCACTTTTTTCATGGTTTGTGTGTTTCCTGTGACTTATTCTCCAGTGTGATTTATATATTAAAATGTTTGAGTGAAGTGTGGAGAGGTTCTAGTCTTGTGTGTCAGTATCTGCTGCTCCTGTTCCTCCTGTACCACTGTCACTTGGCTCTACTGCGCATGTCTCCTGCAGAAAGAGCCTCTGTCCTGTCTGTATCATGTCAGTCGTTCGCACCATTACTTCTGTACCACTGAACAATTTAACATTTAAGTGACTTCAGTGACACTGAAACCATCCTGTCGGGATTTAGAAAGACCCGAATAATTCTAACTGGAACTGATGCTGAGTCTGACGACAGCGACACAGAAGAGGAAGAGGCACTCTGTTTAGTGATTTAGAGTGAGATGGAGAGTTTGGTAAACTTGTTCTGTTCTGTTGTTTATGCTATAGTTTATCTGAAGAACTGTGAAATATGTGACGTTAACAGTCTGTTGTTCTCTCTTCTATTGTTTTTACTAGAACTTGACTTTACACAGGAAATGTCTGCTCCTGGTCTCCAATTTTACAAAATAAAAAGTGCAACCTACAGTCCGGTGCGACTTATATATGTTTTTTTTCTTCTTCATTACACATTTTTTGACTGGCACAACTCCGGAGTGACTTATAGTCCAAAAAATACAATAATAATAATTTCATCTGCTACTAAATACTAAAAAAAAACATTTTAGCTTCATCACCTGGATATCCCTTTGACATAACAAGTTAAAAGTATGTTCAAAGTAAGTTATGATGGACAGAACACTTAATGCAATTTGTCCTGTAGTGGTCTGAATCCTCTCACTTGTTAATCCATGCGTCCTGCAGCAGAAGCATGACAGGGCTGACAGTGAACAGGTGCTGCTCCTGCCAGTCTTTCGCCTGTCTGTAGCTGTGGGCCCAGGGCACCGGAGCACGGATCAGCCTCTGGGGGAAGGGCTGCGGGATGCAGCCGATGGAGAGCCTCTGGCGCTCGGAGGGGTACATCAGGATGTAGTCCACTGCACGACACCACAAACAAACAAATCACACTCTCACATTAACACTCTCCCTTCAACACTGTCCCATCAACACTGTCCCTTTAACACTCTCACATCAACACTGTCTCATCAACACTGTCCCATCAACACTGTCACATTAACACTTTCCCCATAACATTTCCCCCATCGTCTAAAAACCTCCTGAATGACAACAGCCTCACAAAGTCACACATGAGACATTTAAAACACCTGTCTGATCACAAATCTCTGCTTAAATTATTAATCAAATGAGTGAAATTAATATTGCACAAACTGTATTGAACATTCAACATATTTTTTTGTCACTGTCTCAAAGAACTGAACATTGATGGTGACACAGACTGAAGTGAACTTTTGGTCATTTACTAAATCTAATTATCAAAGTAATATACAGTTTCTCATTAACCTCACAATAATTCTGGTAATATTTGTGAATTTAAAAACTCATCTGGCCCAGTGGCTCTGACCAATCAAAGGGGCACGCTCTGAGGTGTGGGCGGAGCCAAAAGTGAAGTGCCCAAAATAAACACGCCGACGTAGAAGGACGTGCATGTGCCTGTGCATGAGCAGAAATGAACTTCCTGTGTTACGTTGAGTTGAACGTCCCGTCAGGTCCTGATCACGAGTCCTGCACGGATCAGTTTGGCATGATCCAGGTCTTTCATTTGCATATTTCATTATGTGTTTTGTGTTACTGTGGTAACAAATCAGAGCGCCTCTCTAACTTTCTCTATGACTTAACACAATAAAAGTACTAACAACACAAATGATATACCTTAAAAAATATTTAAAACATGCTTCCCTGTACATGAATAAATAAAATAAAGATTTGTTTGTGGATGTGACTGGTTCTGGTTCAGTCGTGAGTCAGATAAATACCTATAGATTTCTTGAGTGCAAAAATGTAGTTCTGTTTGACCTCCTCCTCCAGACTGGCTCGGAGTAACTGCACTTTGGGGTTGTTTTTCTCCTCCACACCCGGAGGGGGCAGCAGACTCAGAATGTTGTGAGTCTGGTGATCGGGCTCCGGGGGCAGCACGGAGCAGGGGACTGAGTTGATGTAATACTCGTACCTCTGGATAAAGAAAACCGTTTTACACTGACGCTGCTCTGTCACGCCTGGGCATTCGTGTGTTTGGCACCTGTAGGTCCGTGTCCGTGGGCTCTTGCCTCCTGCATTCCTTTTCCTGGCGGATCATAATATCGCGCTGTTCCTCGGGACTTATGGAGCGACTCCTGGGCGGTTTTCTTGACAGTGGGGGGAGGGGGGCCACTGAAGTGCAAAACCTGGAAAAACGTAAAAGAACAGAGGCCGCACTGGAAATTTACAAGTTTTAAATTACAAATCTGACCTGAACTACAAGTGCATGTATAAATGTTACATACTGAGCTGTCATAATGTGAACTTGGAGAGCAAAAACTGCAGGTCTGTTTTTTGATGAGGAAACAACATTATAAAATAGATCAGAACATACTGGGGATGTAACAGTAACCGAAATATCGTGCTGTCGTATCGTCAAAGTTCTCCCAATAATATGGACCATCACAATATATCGAATTACAAGTGTCTTTGTTTCAATGAAGAATTATGATGCAGCAATAACTAAAAAAAGACAGAGCGAACTACATAGACCATGATCCTTTACTCCATTTCAGTGCAGACGACATGAAGAAATAACAGTTCTAACACTTTTAAGTCTTAGTTCTTTGGATTAAGTCTTGTCGAGGCATTTTAAGAGGAAAAAGAAGCACATTAACAGTTTTGTTAGGTCCACAAAATATCACAATAAATATCGTACCGTGAGATGTATATCGTGAAAATATCGTACAGAGAGATTTGGATATTGTTACATCTCTAATTGTGAGGCTCCCCACAATATCGCAATAAATATCGTACCGTGAGGTTCAGACCCTGACGACATCGTATCGTGAGACTTGGATATCGTTACACCCCTAGAATATGGGAACTTTAAATAAATTATATAAAATATCCAAAATCTACAACAAACCAGTAAAAACACAGAGACTAAAACTACCGTCTTACTTCACATTTCCTCTCAAATGTGCTTTGAGACACACAATATTTTAACTATTGATTCTTATTATTATCTATGCTGCTGTTGACCTGGACCTGAGTGCAGTATTTTGTTTCTGTGTACTTTTTTATACTGAAATGACAAATTCTGATTCTGATTCTTACCTGGCCCTGGGCATGGCTGACCGTTTTGCAGCAGCTGAGGTGGAATCTGTGATCTGGTTAAAGTCATTTACATTTTATATCAGTTTCTGTTGCATTTGCTGTAATTTCTCTGGGAGGAGCTGAACTCTCTCCTCTATAACCACCAGGCGGCAGAACGAAGGAATTTAATTTAGAGAGAGATCGAGAGTGAGAATATAATTTCAATTTTTCATATGGAAATTTGACAATAAACTTTTTGAATTGACCTGAATTTGAATATTTCTCTGTGTTACCATCAGCACAATTAGATGAGTTACAAAAGAAAGAGAAGAAGGAAAGGAGAAGAAAAAAAAACTGTGCTGTCACTACTAATTTGCTTTTCATCGATGAAAATTATCATAACTTTTTTCTTCATTCCCTGGACTTCCATTAATATTCAGTTTTCTTTAGTTACTATTATCTCCTCTGCTGTACATCCAAACCATGCGCACACACATAAACACACTCAACATGCTCTGTTCTACCTTGTGATGTCATGAAGTGGGACTTTTAAACACTGTGTTTTCTGTTTGAGAGAACAACTCCGCCTAAATTTGAATGAAATATCGTTTTTGATGAGGAAACATGATTAACATAGGCCAGGAAATAGTACAATGTAGGCCCTTTATTAAGTTTCAGTTTCCTTTTTGACACTCTGAGTGTCCCCTCCCTCTGTTCCCTGTGCTAAGTCACTCCCCCTTCAGCACTACCACATCATAATCAGTGCACCGTGAGTTGGATAAGGCCCGGGAGAGATCGCAAGATTATTCAAACATGCACGGAATACATGGGATGTTTTTGAGAACATTATAACAGAGCTGATTTTGCATAACACCACCTGAACTTCAGATTGTTGATTGGAGCGTCTCCGGTCTCGTTCTGTAAATGATTTATCCCTGTTTGTCTGTGTTACAGTGAGCGGAGGTGGAAGGATACGAGCTCCTGTTGGGCGCACTTTGCCCGTCTTGCGTTTGAGTTTGGCGATGTTGAGGTGGCGGGCGCGGGGGCTGTAGTTGCTTCCGATGAGCTGAGACGGGGTGCGGTGGTAGTTCTGCTCATTGAACGGAACGACCCTGGTCATGCAGTCGCGCTGGAGGAGAGGGGGAAACTGTCTGCGCCTCTGGACCATCTGCACAATGAGAGAAAGAGAAGATATTAAACAAAACTCCAGTGCAGATGTGTTTGTGATGAGGACGCTCTCCTCTGTCTCTCCTATGTCCTCGCCTCGCTCAGATGCCCTGCCTGCCGCTCCACACAGTAAATTCAGAAGTGTTAAATTCACAGTGTTGTTGTTGTGAGTAGAGTGAAGAAAATCCAGACATGTTTCAAGATAATCAAGAGTAAATGAGTAGTTGTTGATCCACAGTGTTGATGTCAAACACTTACAAAGTGTGTGTTTTAAATGTTACACTACATTTGTAAAGTTTCCAGCCGGAGAGCTACAGACGGCAGCCTTTTCACCTGCGAGCTGGACTGCACTGGGAGCCGAGCACATGTGAGGAGACCTGAGTTACAACTTCTGAAATGTCTTGGTGTGATTGTTTGCTGTGCATTATTTTAATACAAGTTAACTGGAAATGGAATTTTGTGGTGTTTTTTGTCAAAGGGATTATGAACTAGAATGAAAACAGCACTGACACTATTTAGTGAAGAAAGAGTTACTATTGAATAGTGTAACATTAAGAACATTCTACATCACAGTGTCAAGCTCAAATTCAGGGTTTGGTTTTATTGGATCTATACAACTGTAAACGGAAAAATGTGAGGCCACTTATTTCAACAGAACATCAGGGCCATAACCTGAGGAAATAACATTACAGTTTAACTCAACATAACATCAGAATATAGAGCAATGTGGCCATATAAGTGGAACGTTTGTGCAAAGAAAGCTGAGAAAATAAAACCTAATGCTGCCACCTGTGTGAAAATCCCATCCAAAACGCAAAGACATTTACAAGAAAGGAAGGACTTTTTTCTGACAGGTTGACATTGGTTTAATCAGGGGTTCTACTTTTTTTCACTGACAAAATTCCAAATTTTCCAGGACTTTTTCATGACCTAAAGTGAATTTTCCATGACTTTACGGCACCTACATATGTAGAACTGATCAGACTTTTAGGGTTAAATATGAAATGTTTAACTCTTTCCTCTCACCTTATGATTTGGGATTATAGTTTTTAACATTCTAAATCCGGTCAGTGCATTTATTGTCGTCTCTTTTAAATAAAAGCCACAGACGTTGAAATATGAAATAATCAGAACAGCCACATGAGAACTTAACAGAACGGTGGAGCTGTGTGAAAGAGACACTGAGCTTATGTTTACACTGAAATGTATCACCGTATCGGAAACAATTTGAGTCCAGACACGTCGTTTCTGCGTCCACAGTCCTTCTCTATCCACACAGCTTTGAGCATATTTGTTTATGTTTTACAGAAACTAAACTTAAAACCACATGACTCATTTGTTTAAACTAAGCCTCAAAAAAACAGCTCTTTCTTTGTGTCGCTGATGCGGTTCAGATTCTGTCAGACAAAAGGACACGACTCAGTGGAATATGAGTGTTCGTTCTGTGACAGAGGGGTGTTCTGCTGATGGTGAGTCTGTTCTGTGTTTCTGTCATGTTGGAGATGGTTCATGTTAAACTTTTCAGAGATTATACCTCTGCAGGTCATAGGCACAGACCGAGCATAAAAATAGTCTTTTTGTGGACTGTGTACTACGAAGTAGTTCTATCTCCGCTGTTTCCCCATTTGTCTCTGGTTTGTTTAAACAGTTTTCCTCAACAGCGTCACATAACCGATGTGACGAACCCAGAGAATCAGGAAGGAGCGAGTCACAGTGACGTGGTCCAATAAGGACGAGACTAGAGCTCCAACATCAGAGTATCAGTGTTTTCAGGTGTCCACGCGGTGCCGGATCAGATCTGTACTTCGATGAATTCGTGGGAGCTGGAGGCACCAGATCGTTCCGTCTCTGGAGCGTTTTCCATCGGATTAGTGTGAACAAACACTTCATCCACAATCAAAACCACTCCAATATGTACTAGTGTGGATGGGCCCTAAAATTCCCTGACTTTTCCAGGATTTCCTTGACCGTGGGAACTCTGTTTAATAAAATAAAAGTGTTGTAATTTATTTGTAATAGTCTAATCATCAGTATTGTGTAATTTAAGCAGGTTTTGATGAACAGTTACGGAATTACCTCTACATATGTCACATCCCTGAGTCCAACCAGGAAAAAAAATTTACCACTTCACCAAGATTTAAAAAAAATTAAAATAGAAACCAGGAAAACTTTTATTAAAATGTTAGACATAGTCACTCTGTAGAAAACCTATCCTCTTTAAACATCGACTACATATTATCACATGTTTATAAAAATCCCACAGTCCCTCTGACAGAACCTCACCTGATAGAGATCGGACGGCTCTTCGTCGAGCGTCCGAGGAAGAGGAGGGGGCATCGGGAAGCCTCTGTTCTGACTCATGTTGTAGATCTAATCGTCCTTCACCTGGAGTTCAGACACAAACGGCTTTGTTCAACTTTCAGAACCGTCATTGTATTTTTACACAAACAGAGACGGTGCACAAGGTAAAACTATAAACTATAAACATGGACTCCAGGATTGTAGGACAGACTGTGATCACTTTAAACACACACACTTTAAGACTATTTATTTATGTACATGTTTTATCTCTGACTAAATTTGTCTTTTACTTGTGTTCATATTCTGTGTTTTTTGTTTTAAATATATTGTAATTTGTCTGTTTGAATGTGTCTATAAATGCTGTGTTTTTTATACTGCAAATGGCAAATAAACTAAACTGAAACTCAAGTAAAAGTAAAAAGTACACTTTAAAAATACAATTCTGCATATTTCACTTAACTGTACTATTTACTATTTACTTTTTAACACAGTTTAGAGTAATTTTAGGACACACTTTTACACAAAACTAATAATAAAGTGTAATAAAGTTCTTTTAAACTTCACTCTGCACATCCTCTGAAGTGTTTGTCCTTTGAAAATAACAGATTTTGTGTTTTATTTAATGTTTGGTCCATTTAGATTAACTTCAAATTATAAATCAGATGTTACGTCCCACCACTTTCTCTTACTTGAGCTGTAGTTTTTCCAAATAATTTTTACTTTAGAGTAATTTCATGGCTTTGTACTTCTACTTGAGTAATATTATTTTGAGTACTGTACTTATCCAGGACAGTCCCAGGTTTGAGCCTTCGTCCCCGGTCCCAGCAGATTTACCCCGAAACCACTGATCTGTCCCAATTTATACAAGAAAAGGTCCCAGGGGTCTCTAAACTAAGACTAAACCAGGACAAAACTAAGATTAAACCAGGACTATATCAGGTCTAAACCAGGTCTAAACCAGGTCTAAACCAGGACTAAACCAGTTCTATATCAGGTCTAAATCAAGTCTAAACCAGGACTAAACTAAGACTAAACCAGGTCTAAATTAGAACTAAACTAGGAATAAACCAGGTCTAAACCAGGACTATATCAGGTCTAAATCAAGTCTAAACCAGGACTAAACTAAGACTAAACCAGGTCTAAATTAGAACTAAACTAGGAATAAACCAGGACTAAACCAGGTCTAAACCAGGACTATATCAGGTCTAAACCAGGACTAAACCAGGTCTAAACCAGGTCTAAACCAGGACTAAACCAGGTCTAAACCAGGACTAAACCAGGACTAAACCAGGACTATATCAGGTCTAAATCAAGTCTAAACCAGGACTAAACTAAGACTAAACCAGGTCTAAATTAGAACTAAACTAGGAATAAACCAGGTCTAAACCAGGACTATATCAGGTCTAAATCAAGTCTAAACCAGGACTAAACTAAGACTAAACCAGGTCTAAATTAGAACTAAACTAGGAATAAACCAGGTCTAAACCAGGACTAAACCAGGACTATATCAGGTCTAAATCAAGTCTAAACCAGGACTAAACTAAGACTAAACCAGGTCTAAATTAGAACTAAACTAGGAATAAACCAGGTCTAAACCAGGACTATATCAGGTCTAAACCAGGACTAAACCAGGTCTAAACCAGGTCTAAACCAGGACTAAACCAGGTCTAAACCAGGACTATATCAGGTCTAATCAGGTCTAAATCAAGTCTAAATCAAGTCTAAACCAGGTCTAAACCAAGACTACATCAGGTCTAAACCAGGACTATATCAGATCCAAACCAGGTCTATACCAGGTCTATACCAGAACTACATCAGGTCTAAACCAGGTCTAAACCAGGACTAAACCAGGACTATATACCCCTCATCTCCACCCGGGTGACGTACCTGTTTCAGCCGCTCCAGCTCACACAGGTGTCTCCAAATGTGACTGAAAAACCGAAAACACAAATGATAAAAACAGACAATCACACCAAAATTAAAAAAACTCCTCTTAAAAAAACAAAAATAAGCTCCTACAAAACAAAACAAGCTCCAAAAAACCAAAAATAAGATCCTAAAAAACAAAATAAGCTCCTAAATCCGTGTATCATTCGTTCATTCGTTTTTCAATATAAAACCAAAAATAAGAAAACGAAAAAACAACAGTTTTCTTCGTTATTTGTCTCCAAAACCAAAATGAAAAAACGGATAACGATTCGTTTTTTTCAGTTTTCGATTTTGTGTTTTTGTGTTTAGAGCTCGAAGCTGAGGCTCGGACCCCGTGGAGGCTCGGAGTCAAAGCTCGGAGTCCCGCCCTGGTCCCGGTCTCAGTCCCACTCTGGTCCCGGTCTGGTCTCGGTCTGGTCTCGGACCTGGATCAGTCCTGGTTCAGTCCGTACCCGGTGCAAAAGTTCGGTATCGCAGTCACGGAAGTCACGTAAACGGGAAACGGCCGTTATCCGTTTTTTCCATTCTTCATTTAAACACAAAATCGAAAACTGAAAAAAACGAATCGTTATCCGTTTTTTCATTTTGGTTTTGGAGACAAATAACGAAGAAAACTGTTGTTTTTTCGTTTTCTTATTTTTGGTTTTATATTGAAAAACGAATGAACGAACGATACATGAATGAATGAACGATTCTCCTAAAATGACCCCGTTCATTTTGACTTTTGACAGTTGACGTTAGGTTTACAATTCGACCACGCGGCGCACGTTTTCCGCATTAAAAGTTAAATTAAAAACGTTTTACGCATAAATTAAAACGTGTCCTGAATGAAACTACTGCCCCGGAAGAGTTTGGACACTTACCTAATGCGTAAATAAAGTTAAATTTCGCATAATAAGCGCATTTAAAGAGGACTGGCGTGAAAAACTGCTGCTGTTGCTGCTGTTGTAAACTGAAGCGGTGTTGGGCCGGGGAGCGTCGCCATGGCAACGCAGGGGGCGGGGCCCGGACGCGTTTTAATGATTACGGGACTTTTTTTGTTTTTTTGGTCTTTCTAAATATTAAGGACATTATGGCAGTTTTGGGTGAATTTTCATGAAAGTAAATTAAAAAGTGATTTACCTAGTAGTAGTAGTAGTAGTAGTAGTAGTAGTAGTAGTAGTAGAAGTAGAAGTAGTAGAAGTAGTAGTAGAAGTATTAGAAATAGTAGTAGTAGCAGTAGTAGCAGCAGCAGAAGTAGTAGAAGTAGTAGTAGAAATAGTAGAAGTAGTAGTAGTAGTAGAAGTAGTAGAAATAGTAGTAGTAGTAGTAGTAGTAGTAGTAGTAGTAGTAGTAGTGGTAGTAGTAGTACTTTTGTGTTAGTATTCGTACTCAGTAGTAGTAGTAGTAGTAGTAGTAGTAGTAGTAGTAGTAGTAGTAGTAGTAGTAGTAGTAGTAGTAGCAGTAGTAGTAGCAGTAGTAGTAGCAGTAGTAGTAGTAGCAGCAGTAGTAGTAGTAGAAGTTGAAGAAGTAATTTTATTTATTTGTTTATTTATTGCGGCTCTTTATAAATGTAAACGTGTGGCTGTTTGTACTTTGTATTTTTGTATTTTGTGTTTGTGTTTATTTCTAGCCTGTAGTAATTGTACTTCATTACATAAAAACACAGATGTTACTGAGTTCTGAATGTGTCCATATACTCTGTACTGTGTGTACTGTTTCACAAGTTTCTGCTGCTACTTTCAACAACAAATTCACCACAACAAACTCAGCACAGCACCAGGGAAATGTTGATGGTGTAAAACGACTAAACTCACTTTACACTGTTTAATTGATCTGGTTTTGTATTAAAGAAAACTTACTAAACTGCTTCTAAGTTGTCTAAAAAGTACCTGGGTAGTATTTTTCACGTGTGTGTTTTTTAACAGTAGCATTTGTGAAAGTAGTTTTCCTTGAGTACACGCTTATTCTTTCCACCGTTGATAGTAGAAAAAGAAATGTCAAAGATGTGTCCAGTGCAAATACAACACGAGCATGATGTTCAGTGTCCAGTGTGCTGTTTTGCTGCCCTACTACTACCACCACTACTACTACTACTACCACCACCACTACTACTACCACTACTACTACCACCACTACTACTACCACCACTACTGGATTTTGTTGGTTGAAGATTTGGTGATAGGGCAGATTTATGAAGCTGCTGGAGAATACGACACACATTTACACACACATTTTGACACAGAAAACCATTAACCAGAAGTTCCACAAACCTACAGGGCAAGAATTCCAGCCATAGTGAAAAAGCTCTATGATTAACTGTGGTGTGATGTTTATGCCTCCATTTCAAAGACAGTACTGCCACCTAGTGTTCATTCAGTGTAACTACAGTAAGTCAGAACTATATTAAAATCTCACATTCTCTGACTGTTTTAGAACAAAAATGACTTTCTAAAAACATTACTCTCATTACTCTTGCTGCTATGAAAATGATTATTTCTTTTATATTTACTTTCCCAAGTTTAGTGAATATGACTTTTAACTGAGACGCCCTGTAGCTCTCATTTCTTGTGTTTTTATTCACTTTAACCCTTGTTTATATTCTTCTTTTGAATTCTGTTCAAAAACAATAATGAACAATGTGGTGTAGTGAAACCTTTGCGTTTAACAGTAAATATAATCCCCAGTTTAATGTGTAGTTTTAGTGCCCTCTAGTGGACAGTAAAAACATAATACAAAATCTCATCATACTCAAAGGAGAAAGGAAAAGTTGTATGTTTTATTAGTATCAAGGTGGAAATCAAATGAACTTTAATTACAAATGCATTTATATATAAAACTCATTTGGGTGAATTCTCTGTAGCGGTTTGTCTGCGGTTTATCCAAAAATGCCTTTCTTCTTTTCTGTTGAATTAAAGTTATAAATTAAAACAGGACTATTTCATAAGAATAATAATATTGAAATAGACCCTCACCCTTTTCCCTGACGGTGTAGAGAGCCTCCATCCCCCCCTTCAGATGATCGGTCACGTGACAATGGAACAGCCAGGTCCCCACAAACTGAGGACGCATCTTCACTGTCTGCACGAAGCAGGAGGAAAGTTTAAGCTCAAATCAAACAACAGTGATGTAATGTGAACGGAATATAGGCCAGTGAAAAAATAATTTCACTTTTGTTTATTTATAACTTCATGTTTTATGCTGTGTCAGCTGCCCCATCTGTATTTGTAAGTCTGATTTAATTCATGTCATTTTGTATTATTGTTCATTGTTTTATGTGTCACTATATTGCACATTTAGTTTGTGAATTTTGTTCACAGATAATGACAAAAAAAAAACAAAAAAACATTTTGACTCTGATTCCATTGTTTAATGAATTATTATGTATTAGTGGTTGGATTCATATAGAGCAGGGGTGTCCAAACTTTTTTCATCAAGGGCCACATATCTAAACACAGACGAAGCAGTGGGCCATAGACTGGTGCTCAGTACAGTGAATAATTGAAATATGTGCAGGTTTAACACATCAGAATGAGCCATCAGTCCTTTATTCATGCTAAGATCCTTAAAACCACACACTAAATATTAAATATGAGCTTTATCAAGGTAGATTTTCAAAAAACTTGCAATAAAAAGTTAATTTTTCATTGATGCAAGGTAATCTGGGCCAATTCTCCTGGAAGCCTGAGGGTCAAGAAAAATTTGTCTGAGGGCCGCATTTGGCCCACGGGTCATAATTTGGACGTATCTTTGAAGATATGGGACGTGTCTGGGGTGAAGGAAGTCTGGGAGTACCTGCTTAGACTGCTGCCCCCGCGACCCGGCCCCGGATAAGCGGAACAAAAAGGATGGATAGAAGATACGGGCGACAGTAGCTCAGTTAGAGCGTTTGTGCACTGATCTAAATGTTGGTGGTTTGAATCCCGCTCTCAACATAAACATCATTGGTTGAGCGTCAGATCCATTGGCCCTCAGGTTGGCAGTGTGATTCCAGCTCCCACAGATGAATGCTGTCATTGTGTCCTTGGGCAAGACACTTAACCCACGTCGCCCCCAGTGTCTGTGTGCACTGGTGTGTGAATGTGTGTGAATGGTTGTGTGGTTCCTTGTTGTAAAGCTATATAAAAATGTGACCATTTACTCAAAGCACTTTACACATTATTCATTCACTCCGTCCTCACTGGTGGTAAGATATAGTCTCTTACCACAGCCACAGCTGCCGTGGGACAAACTGACGAAAGCAAGGCTACCAATCTGTCCCTTTGACCACCACCAACACTCACACCACTTTCAAACTAGAAAATGTGTCTTGCCTATGGACACAATAGCAGTTTTTTTCACCAGCGCCCCCCTGTGGCACTTGATTACCCCAGTGGTCTCCCATCTGAGCACTAACCAGGCCCAGTGTCCTGTCGATTTGAGCTCCTGAGGCAGAAGTGGAGTAACAAGTGACAGTTGTTATTTGTTGTATTGGTTTTATTGTCTTTTTGAACCAGTTAAACATCGACATGTGTGTGTTGGATTTGCAGCAGAATATCTGTGTTAGATGATTGAATAGTTTGAATTGAATATTTGATTTTATCATTATCATTTTCACCGCATTATATTTCATTTTGTTTCCATGTGTACAAAACATTGGAACTTCGTTTAGAAAGGTGCTGCATAAATAAAATAACACTATATTGTAAAAGGAAATTCACATTGTAGCCTTAATATTAAATGTTCCATGCTATTTAATATAAAGATTTCAGTGTTTCATTTCTTCCTCTTCTATAGTGGGAGTCTTATTTGATAGAAGATATCGGCCTGTGGAAATGAGCTCTGCCCAAATTCATATAAATGAGTGAATAGTTGTGATTCAACAGTTGGAGCTTTATTCAATGGATAAATTGCATCAAACCTGCAGCTCTAATCCACAGAAATGTGTTGTAAAACTGGGGAGGTCAGGGTTTGGTTATTGGATCTATACAACTGCAAACGGAAAAATGTAACATAGCTTATTCCGACGTGGTGGCGTGAATAGATAGACGTCACTGTCGATTTAGGCTGCAGGCAGCTCATTTCGACAGAACACCAGCCCTGCTTAACTTGACGGGATCAGGATTTGACATGACGGTATGACCTGCTGTAGTGTGGGCCTACAGAACTCTGTCATCTGAAACCCAACAATTACCTGAAATGTTGCGGGGAACAGTTCATAGACGTCAGTGCGATGAGGTCCTCCTGCGAGCTGCACACAAACACCAGAACACACTTACTGTATGTCATGTTCCTGGTGTGAATGTATTTTTAAATAAAGTTCCAGTCCTAACTTGTTACTTTAACTGTACATTTAAATAAAGTTGTAGTGTCACCTTGTATTCCACACTGTGGCCGTGCCAGTGCGCTGTGTGGATGTCTATGTTTGTGCCCATGGCCATCAGATACCAGTACACCTTATCCCCCACCTCCATGTTCAGCCCGGGCACATTAGCATACATGTAGCCATTAATCGCTGAAAAATACACAAATATACAAAATCCACGTTTATATAGAGTCACTCCACAGTCTGACAGGAGCACAAGAGAACACCATAAAACTACACTAGGGTGGTCCAAAAACATTTTTTTTTAGATTTTCTAAATTAGAACCCTGCATTTGGTTCCATATTTGGTCAAAATATTTGGGTCAGAATTTTATGCAAATGAATGAATATTTAGAGGTTGCTCAAGACACTTGAAAATGTCCCTATAGGGCTGATACTATAACATAAAACCAAATAAAATAAGGCCTATTCAAACACTTTGTCATTTTATTCTGCAAACACAAAGTGAAACTCATTAAAGTGACTTTGAAAGTCCAGCTCCACTGTGTCTTTGTTGGCCTCACTAAAGATGTGTCTGTGTCTGTGACACCTGCAGTAGATCCTGTTTCTGATCTTCATTCTTTGTTTGGCTACAGTTAAAATCTTGAATAAACTTCACCTTCTTTCAGCAACAGCACTGACAACTTTCCTGGAATGCACAGATTTAGTTCCATTGAAAGTCTCATCATCAGCCCAGTCTGCTGCTGGGGGATTGTTCAAAATGTTTTTGGCAGATCAAGAGCTTCGAAGAAACCCATCGTGCCGATGGAGACAAAATCCCTGATCTGCTTCCCTTCATAATCTGCTTGATTAAGAGCACCATGTCACTTTGGTGGAATCTCTGAACCTTCCTTTTCCATAATATTGTGAACCATCAGCTTCTTGTGTTCTTCTGTCACACTGGAATGGAAGAATTCCAGGCCAACTATTTCTTCACTTGAGCACCAAAAATGTCAGCCCAAAGCTATTAAGGTGCTTTCTTCACAAGTGAATGTTCAGACTGTGACAGCTTCTTAAGGAAAGCCAAATCATTTGCAGGAGCTTTAAAACTTCATGCAGAAACTTCATGAAGCTTGAACAACCTCTAAAACATCTCTTTTTCTTTCAAATTTCTTCCTAAATCATCTTTTGGATGTTAAAACCTAATGCAGGGTTCTAATCAAGGTCATCTGAAACTTTAGTTTTTACCATGCTTTGATGGACCACTCTAAACTATATTATATTATATAATATATATTTATATATTATATTATATAAATAAATAAATATTAATAATTTTAAATAATTATTAATAAATATAAATATTATTCTGTATGATCATGAAAAGATTAAATATTATACTGAATTGTTAATTACTATGGCAACAATCCACATTTTTCATAATCCTGAAACTGGTAAGTTAAATATATATGTGTATGATCTCACAGTGCATCTTGTTGCTCTCGATAAAGCCTTCTTCACTCTTCAGGTTTGGTCTTGGATTTCTGACATGGGTCCTGATATTTTCATCCAAATACCTGGAAAAGAGCAAATTAAAAAAAAATAAATAAAAAAAAAATAAACACCTGATTATTAGAGAATTTTAAAATAAACCATAACTTACCAGCTTTCATTCTCATCAAAGACCAGGAAAAGCATCGCAAACTCCTCCACCTCCTTCTTCAGACCCAAACTCCTGCAAAAACGTGTCAAATATCCAGCCACATGTTCAGACTTTTCCAATCGTCATTCATTTGTTTTTAAATGGTTCAATATCAGCCTCTCATCTCAGTAGTAAAGAAAGCCTATTGTGTTTTTGACTATTATATACTGTAGTTAAAATCTATGACAGCCGTAGATCTTTATGTTATCATTTGGACATTTTAAATCACAATATTCAGATCACACGTTTGTGCTACACTGATACAAAAAGTACGATTCCCTCAAATCAAGACATAATTAGAAAAACATGAGAACATCTGCACTTTACAATCTATGTGATAAAGTTGTTTCCTCATCACAAACAGATCTGGAGTTTTGTTTCATTCACACATGTTTAACACACAAATCCTGCAGATTGAGGCGGAGTTCTTCTCTCAAACTGAAAACACGCTGTTCCACCTTGTGATGTCATGTTGTAACACCCACACAGAGAGCAGGTGATCACAAATCAAAATGAAGTATTATCTGGGTAACTGATTGTTCTCGAAATACTATCGCCCTTATAATAATTCCATTTGTAATGCATAAACAAAAGAAAGGTAAAGGCTGCGTTGACTTTGAATTATATTTGGCCACTTAGTCCATCATAAATTATAAAGTTCTTAAGAGCACCTCTTTAATGTTTATTGTCCCTGTGGTCAATCATTGTCTTTCACCCGTGGGACTTATATTTAGTCCATTGCCCTCTGTCAGAATCCAGCCATAGGTCTGAACAAAACTGTCTTTTAATCTGATATTAGCAATCTCCAAATAATTATATCCACAGGGCCACAGCGGAATAGCAGAGCATGCTCCCGTGCCGGCACACACCTGGAAAACCGTGATAAGGGAAAGTACAACCTCCGTGAAGTTGGCCCCCCATCAAACGCACACCTACACAAAAACTATGTCTATTGTTTGTGCTCTGTTTGTGCTGTTTTGTGCTGCCAAAAGTTTAGTTTGTGCTGCTTTAGTTTTGGAGATATTAACAATTCTCTTATAGGGTTCAAATTAGGGTCGGCAAGCCCCCAGGACGCTTAAACGGCCCAAAATGGTGTCAATTGTTTGTGCTTCCTTTGTACTGTTTTGTGCTGCAAAAAGTTTTGTTTGTCGGACTCATTTTGAGGGACTGGATGACGTCATTGGCCGAAATTAAAACTCCTAATATCTTAAGAACCATAATCACAAAACTTTTGCAGCACAAAACAGCACGTTCAAAGCACAAACAATAGACATAGTTTTTGTGCAGGTGTGCATTTGATGGGGGCCAACTTCACACAGGTGTACATGAATGTACAAGTACATGGATGGGTCTCACCGGGCCTGAAGAGCTGGGGCCTGTTGGTTTACTCATCAGGACCTTTTAAGTGGTCCAAATCCACTTCGGTTCGACTCAGGTATTAGTCTGTGTTACGTCCCTAGGTCCCGAACAAGCCCCAGTGGCACAGCGGTGAGATGGGGCGGCATGCGCATGATCACACATGCCTCCATAAACACCCCTTATATGCTCCCATATATGCACCTATCCCATATATACCTCCATATACACTCCCCCATATATACCTCCATATACAGTCCCTGACAAAAGTCTTGTCGCTTATCCATTTTGTAGAAACAAAAGCTTATAACCTGACTTTAAATGAATCGATTGGTTTTAGAAATGTCTCATATGAAGCTAAAACCCTCCCAAATTATGCTCAATATACTAAAATAAATTTGCTTCACTGAAGAAAGATTGATCATTTAATGAACACAGAAAGGTCAGATTTTGGCAAGACAAAAGTTTTGTCGCCTACAGAAAATTGAACAAATAATTTACTTCAAATACAAAAATATGTTGCATAACGTCAGTGAATTAAGTAGTGGTGCTGTGAGATCCAGATTTAATATCTTGTATGACTTCCATGAGCTTGAAGGACGCATCCATGCGGTTCGACAATGATTCATACAATTTGTTGATGAAGTCATCAGGAATAGCAAAGAAAGCGTCTTACATGCCTCCCAGAGTTCCTCAAGATTCTTTGGTTTTGCCTTCCATGCTTCCTCTTTCATTCTACCCCAGACATGCTCAATGATGTTCATGTCTGGTGACTGGGCTGGCCAGTCCTGGAGCACCTTCATCTTCTTCGCCTTGAGAAACTTTGATGTAGAGATAGAAGTATGTGATGGAGCACCATCCTGCTGCTAAATTTGAGCCCTTTTATGGTTGGGAATGTAAGAGGAGCTAATACTTCTTGATATTTTAGGTTATTGATATTTGCCTTCCACCCTGCAAATGTCTCGTACAGCCCCATACTGGATGGAACCCCAGACCAGGATTTTTCTGCCACCAAACTTAACTGTTTTCTGGGTGAATCTTGGATCCATGCTGGCTCCAGTAGGTCTACTGCAATATTTGCGGCGGCTGTGATGTAATTCAACCAAGGATTCATCTGAGAAATCCACCTTCTGCCACTTTTCCAGTGTCCATCCTTTTAGCAGGCTGTGGGCCTTGGCAAACGCCACATGTTTTTTAATTGCCTTTTGTTTAGTGCTGGTTTCTGTGCACTGATTCGACCATGGAGGTCATTTCAAGACAGAATTCTACAAACTGTTGTGGTTGACACAGGGACTTGAGGTGACCAGGCCTGTGGAGTCTGCTGCAGTGGAAAAGGGGCTGGGCTTGGATTTTCTAATCAACAAACGGTCCTCCCGAGCAGTTGTCTTGCGGGGTCTGCTGGACCTGGGCATGTTGTCAGAGGTCAAGTTGCAGTTGATGTGAAGGTCTGGTGTGCTGGGGTTCTTTTTATACACACCCACTAATTGATTGATCAGTAACTGATCACAGGTGAGGCTGTAATCTAGGATTGGGTGCATCATATGACAAGGCCACAAGACTTTTGTCTTGCCAAAATCTGACCTTTCTGTGTTCATTAAATGATCAATCTTTCTTCAGTGAAGCAAATTTATTTTAGTTTATTGAGCATAATTTGGGAGAGTTTTAGCTTTCATATGAGACATTTCTAAAACCAATCGATTCATTTAAAGTCAGGTTATAAGCATTTGTTTCTACAAAATGGATAAGTGACAAGACTTTTGTCAGGGACTGTACACTCCCCCATATACACTTCCCCATATATACCTCCATATATACCCCCATATATGCCCCCATATATACCATTAGGAAGGCATGCCTCACCTAACAGGGCCATCAGCTGATCAGATAAATAATAACAAAAAAAATTTTTTTAAACTCCACACACCTTCACTAGAATCACTGGAATACGTGCAGCTTTGGAATTGCCCATCTCCACTGATCTAAAGGTTAAAGGTCGCAGTACACCTGAAAACTACTCATGACATCACAAGGTGGAAAATTTTGAGCTTTGGTGATGTAGACAGACTAATAATAAAGTTTTACTCAAACATGTGTGAATGAAACAAAACACAATTCCAGGTGAGTTTTTGAGGAGGTAACAACATTACAACATGACTTAAAGCTCAAAGAGTCAATTCAGAGGTTTCATGCTGCTCTTCTGACATGCTGCTATTTAGACATTGACGTCTAATTGTTGGAGTAGCTGCATATACATTATTTTTCAAGCGTTCCACTTCGTCAACTTTTTTTTTCCATTGTCAGATTAGCAGCACTTAACTATTTTTCTAAACATTCTGCTTTTCGGACATGAATAATATTAACTAGGAATGTAATAATATCCAGGTCTCAAGATATGATATTGTCACAGTATGAACCTCATGGTACGATATTTATTGTGATATCGTGGGAAAGCTCACGATATGGTGGGGAGGCTGACGATTAGAGATGTAACAAAATCCAAATCTCTCTGTACAATATTTTCACAATATACATCTCACGGTATGATATTTATTGTGATATTTTGTGGAGGCTAATATTGTACTTTTTCTTCTTAAAATTCCTTGACAAGACTTAATCCAAAGAACTAAGACTTAAAAGTGCTTAGCAGTGTTATTTCTTCTTGTAGTCTGCACTGAATGGAGCAAAGGATCATGGTCTATGTAGTTCCCTCTGTCTTTTTTTAGCTATTGCTGCACCATAACTCTTCATTTAAGCAGAGACTTGTAATTTGATATATTGTGATGGTCCATGATATTATTGTGAGAACTTTGACGATACGAGATCGCAATATTTCAGTTATTGTTACATCCCTAAAATGATTAATGTAATGGGGCCTTGGTGTGTCATGTGACCATCGCAACTCTCAAAAAAATAGTGATACAAAAAAGTGTCAGAAAACCGGCACGTCTAAAGTGAGGCATGTCGGAGTAGGCAGAAGACCCCCGATTCAGTGTAACACAGGAGCTTTAAAATTAGTTTAGGTGTTGGCTGTACCTGGCCCAGCTGCGGCGGCAGATGACCAATGGACCAATCAGGCCGCTGTACAGGTCCTTAAAAGAGACACACACATTTAATGACACAATATCACATAAACAGGAGGTGTTTCATAGGTGTGTACCGTACTTTAGCGACGTCCACAGTGGAGTAATAGGCCGACACAGAGCACTCCTCCTGTTCAGTGGTGGGGCCAGTGTTTTTAGTCACATACCAGTAATAAGAGTGAGTCTGACCTGGAGGCAAACAGTTTACATAGAGACAGAAGTGAAGGAGTGAATTTGCAAGTCCAGTCAAGCTTTACAAAACTTGTATTTATTTATTTTTTCGTTGTAAAGGTGCACTGTGTAACTTTTCTGGTGTGGCATTAAAAATATCAGTCTTGCATTTACTCAATAATGTGGGTTTTTATTAGTGTTGTAGTCAAGAGCGCACTAATCAATCAAAACCAGTCCGACGCCACAGGATCCAGAGACCAGGACAAGACCAAGACCTCTGAGAGTCGAGAATGAGGCAAGACCATCGAGACCAAATAAAAACCATCTTTGTCATTTCTTATATTTATTTGTATTTTACAGTTATTGTGGAACATATATTACAATGTTTTGTAACATTTTTATAAATCTGTCTCCATTTGATCTGGTTAATGTTCATTTAAGCTTAAAATAAACCAAGTAAACTAAACTGCACTGCACTCTGTGCCCCTTTTTTGGACCCTCACCTACAGTTTGAGAACCCCTTCTTTAATCCCACTGTCAGACCTCAAGTCCAAGACAAGACCAAGACCAAGCACCATCAAGGCCGAAACAAGACCGAGTCCAAATGCGCTCAAGTCCGAGATGAGACCAAAACCATAAAAAAGCGGTCTTGAGGCCGGTCTCAAGACCAAGACGGCTTTGAATACTACAACACTAGTTTTTATTCACCTAAAAACAGATCTGATATGCAACTTGGCCCTGTGGTGTCCCCCTGCTGTTTTCATAGAGATAAATAAATGTAATATGGCCTTGCCCTGTGGAAAATTCCAGGCAATATCTCCATGGAGAGAAGCAGGTGACGGACCCTCCACCAGAAAAGTTACATCAGGGGTCTCCAACCTGTAGCTCTGGAGTTACTAGTCCACCCCCTTACCAGTCGCTTGCCAAAGGATTTCTGAATTATACGTATTGTACTGAATAACTCATATTTGATTAATTACTAGAGGTGTAACGGTACACGCATTCACGCTGAACCGTTTCAGTGCGGGATAGGGATGGGCATTCGGTGAAATTTTCTTAATCGATCGTCGGAAGAATTAACGATCGATTATCGATTAATCATTAACGTTTTTATATTAAAATTATCATCATTATTATTACTATCTGCACTACTAATCTGCATAAATAAATTCAACTTTACGACATATAAACCGTAACGACTCTAGAGCCACATCAGCCCGTTTGAGATTATAATGTGTTTAATGCAGTTTTGCGCAACTCTCACAGAAACAAAACTTAAAACCGCATCGCTAATTTGCATAAACTAAGCGAAGATAAAACTACAGCTCTTGTGTCGCTGATGCGGTCAATTTCTGTCAGATTAAAAGACATGACTCAGGTGAATACAGGTTAGTGTGACCAGATTTGCGTTTGTCAAAACCAGGACACCGTACGGGGGATGGGAGGTGGGGACTCGTCATCGACATTGCGCGACTCTCACCTGGCAAAGCTTTTTCCCACTGGACACCGAAACATATTTGCTGCTTTATACACTGTGCACATGGCCTCACACTTTGTCCCGAACGGAAAGCGTGGACTTTCTTGTACAAGTCATCGTTGCACATCATTCGCATTTGCACTTCAGTACGCTGCAGACTGACCGACTGTTTGTGTCTTGCTCCTTCTGAGTGCAGAGAGCTACACGTACTGACCCTGTTTGGTCACACTGCGCTACGCACAGCAACCTACATTCGGTTTGTCAATTAAAATGAATGTAATCGATGAAATTCTTAATGATCAATTATTGATTAATCAACTAATCATGCCCATCCCTAGTGCGGGACGTACAGTTTGGTGCAAGGCTGTGCACAAATGAATTTGTGCAATTTGTGTGTGTTTACATTCCGCCACTACATGTGCAGCTCCACAGAAGGCTCAACTCTTTAATATTCATTTATATCTGTTTAATATACTATGTTGTCCAGAAATAAATTCCTTATATAGAACTCTAGAAATCTACTCCTATAACTGCCAGCCTCGGTGAGCTTCATTTGACTGAAGCTGAACGCTGTGGGAGACGTCATACTCTCTTAGTCCACGTCTTTATACAGTTTTTGCAGATACCCCAGCTTAAATCTGCTCTCTCCTCATAACCGCTCTGTGTTTTGTACCTGGGGCGGTGGCGTGGACGCTGGGGTTCTCCGTCTTCACTCCATGAGCGTGAATCGAGTACGGCCGGGACGCCATGTTCTTGAACACCACCTTCACTTTGTCTCCAACATTGGCGTGAATCATGGGACCTATAAGAGTATAAGAGGCTCAGGTTACAATTGTATTTACTAGAATTTATTAAAAATGATTCTATCATTTTAAAAGTTTGCAACAACTTCAAACTCTTATAATAGAAACAAATGAAAGGGCCCATGTTTTTGAGTATTAGTACAGACATATTTGTATAAGCAGCTCTTAAGATCAAAATAAGTTTGCTGTATACTGTTTCTAATTATAAAGTGTTTTATTGTACGAGAATCAGGAAGTGGGTTGTTAACATGCTAGTTGTTGCAGTTGTAGTATTACCGTGACAACAAACTCTACTCTAGTCTCTGAAAGTTGTGAAAAGTTGTGAATAATTAAGATACTCTGAATCCATAAGGTAATTAAGGAATAACTTTGTATATTTTTAAACAGTTTGCAGTGGTCCAGATACATAATTATGCCTTATCTGTTGTTATTTTTGATACCCATTTTGTTTAGATGTATTATTACCCTGCATATTTTTGCTCTTTGTTTGTTATAATATATTGTGATGTGTGAGCTACTGTGTCCAAATAATTTCTTATGTGGATCAATTCATATTTTTGAGGCAGTAAAAATCAGGTACAACACTTGTATAATTAATCATTTAAGTTAAAATGGTTCAGAATGCAGCAGCTCGGCTTCTCACTGGTTTAACATCAACACATTTCCCCTGTTTTACTTTCCTTCTCTGACTCCTGTGTGTTTTAGAATCAATTTGAAGATTTTACTGATCAGTTTTAAAGTTTGTTTAGGTCTTGCACCAAGTTACATTTTCAAACTTTTAATCCCATACTATCCTCAGGCAGGTTCCTGTGCAGTGGCAGTTCTTGGAGTTTTCTGAAACAGGGGCCATTAAGGGACCACGTTATATTCAGGGGTCAAGTACAGGTACATCCAAGCACACAAATGATTAATTCAGTACGATGCAAATACAAGCGTAGACAGTAAAAAATAATAATAATAATAATAATTGATGACTGAATTCTCTCATTCATCTCGAGGTGGTGCCAGGGTCTCTGTGGCCCTTCCCCTAGAACCACCCCTGTCCCTGTGGCTCTTCCAAAGTCCAGGCTCCGGACAAAGGGTGATGGAGCCTTTTCAGTCCTGGCTTTGCCACGGCTTTGGAACGACCTGCCTGAAGAGATGAGACTCACACCATCACTATTATCTTTTAAATCACTTCTTAAGACTCATTTTTATTGGTTGGCTTATCCTTTAACTTGTTTTAGCTTGATTTAATTCCGTATTTATTTTATTTTTTTAATTATCATAATTAATTCAATTGTTTGCATCATTGTCTTTTTGTGCTTTCAGTTCACTATTTTTATGCTTTTTGTATTGTTCTTTGCTGCCTGTAGGGGTGTGCAAAAAGATTAAAATATTGTTATATCTTATTGTTTAATGTGCTGATACAATATTGATATCATGGGCCGCTGTATCGATATATTGTCAAGAGTATTTTTAGGTATATTTTACTAAATTCATTTGCGTAAGAGCCATAGTTGTGTTGACATTTTCATTGTTTTGAGTAAAATGGGTGTTTTTCATATGAACTTAGAGGTTTAATAAAGACTTTTAGTATCAAAGCCACAATTTAGTCTTTGTTTTTCTCTGAACCGTATCGAATTGATGTGAAATATATCGTATTGAAACTAAAGTGCACTGTATCGAAAAGCATATCATATTGTGGTTTATGTATCATATCGGCAACTTCTTAACGATACCTAGCACTAACTTGTACAGTGCTTTGTAAAGATTATGATTATTATTAAAATGATTACCCATAATGCCGAGGTGTTCCATGTCCGGGGGTCTCTCCACTACTTTGGTGAACTTGTCATTGGTGTATTGCCGGTAAACTACTTTCTTGTATCTGGAGCCGATGTATCCTCCATCTTTGTCCAGGAAGACTGTGGCCGGACTGGGTTTGAACACAAAATAAATGTTGATACTTTGCAGCTGACGTCCCCAACATTCCCTGTAGTGTGATGCTAACTGTAGGCTCTGCTCTGTCTGAACTGACCCAAATAAATCAATCAATAAACAATCAATAAAACAGTTTTGTTAAACAACACTCTTGGCTTTTTGTCAAAAATGAAATCCTAAACAGGACCTTGAAAGCTTGTATCGATCACAAACTCCTGAAAATGTGCTGTTTAAATCCATTTTGTGTTTGTATTTCTTGAGATTTCATACTATCTTTAAACTTTTTGACATAGTCTGCTAATATCTGCATTGTGTCACCATGATAACTGCTGAACATTCTGTTCTACATGTATCATAGAGATACATCTATCAACAGATACATGTATTAACAAATACATGTATCAACAAATACATGCATCAACAGATACATGTATCAACAGATACATGCATCAACAGATACATGTATCAACAAATACATGCATCAACAGATACATGTATCAACAAATACATGCATCAACAGATACATGTATCAACAACTACATGCATCAACAGATACATGTATCAACAATACATGCATCAACAGATACATGTATCAACAGATACATGTATCAACAGATACATGCATCAGATACATGCATCAACAGATACATGTATCAACAAATACATGCATCAACAGATACATGTATCAACAATACATGCATCAACAGATACATGTATCAACAGATACATCTATCAACAGATACATGTATCAACAGATACATGTATCAACAGATACATGTATTAACAAATACATGTATCAACAATACATGTATCATACATGTATCACAATACATGTATCAACAAATACATGTATACAAATACATGTATCAACAATACATGTTCAACAAATACATGCATCAACAGATACATGTATCAACAGATACATGTATCAACAGATACATGTATCAACAGATACATGTATCAACAAATACATGTATCAACAATACATGCATCAACAAATACATGTATCAACAGATACATGTAGAACACCACCATGACGCAACTTGAAACTTCCATATGGATGTTTAATGCACTTTCAGAACTGACTGATTAAAAATAAAATTTTCGTAAAAGTAAAGTAAAGTCACTGCAATTCTAATCACAGTGGGCCTCATTCATGAATCTTTTCTTAAATTTGTTTTCATAACTTCCACTTTAAGAAAATGCTGAGACAACTCAGAGCCAGATTCACAAAGAGTTCTTACACAGACAAATTCCTTCTTAAGTGACATTGCAAAATTCACCAACACCCAGATACCCAGACACCTCCACGCTCATTTACACAGAAAATGATACATGTCTTTGGTTAGAAACACCCTCTGAACTTCCAAATATGGTCCATATGGATTTGACATTATGACGTGTGAAAGTGTGAGGGAGAGAGTGATGAGGAGGTCAGGTGGAACATCTACAGACTATGACTGTTTTACAGCTTCAGCAGTGATTTCAAATGTCCGAACTCACATGAACACATTCAGAGAGGAAGATTTAAGTCATAAACTTCTTGAAATAAGCCAGTGCTTTTATCATATTTATCGTGCCTTCCACGATTGTAGACACACAGTAAAGAGTCAGGGGGTGATGGGGGTGTTGAGTCCAGCTCAGTGACCAGACACAGGGCTGTGACAGAGGCTCATATGGAGGCACTGAGGCTGAGAGAGACTGAGGCTCACTGCAGCCTGGAGAAAGTTTGTCAGACCCAAACAGACACATGCTCTAGAAAACTCCTCATAAATGTTATTGGATCACACAGTCATATGTTTATGGGAAATAATTTAAGAAAATATATAACTTACTATCATGGAGGAATTTCTTTGTGCATGTGTGCAAAAGTTTTATGAATGCCAAAAATTTTTGTAAGAAAGCCTTAAGTACAAATGAACGTTTCACGAATGAGGCCCATTATTTGTGAGTTATACTTATGTACCTGTAGTGATTCTTTCCTAATATTCCAAAGTGGAGTAAGTGTTTACTTGTCATTGTTGAGGAAGAGCTGTTCCTCGAACGTCCTGTTGGGGGAGTAGTTCCAGTCCACCTCCACTGCTGCGATGTAATAAGTCTTGGAGTGGAGCATGGTCTCTCCCTGTCTCTGGAACATGCTGCATTTGTTCACCGTGTAGTTGGCTCTCATGCCCCCGCGGTAGTTACTCACTGTGGGCGACACCACCTCGAACTGACCTGAAGGGAGAGCAGTTTATTCAGACACGGTGATTTGGTGATGAAGAACAAATCAGGATCTTGTTCCTGTGACGATCTCATATTTTGGTCATATTCTAATAATAATATAATAGTACAGTGATTCAGTGCTTCTGTTAAATGCAGACACTTTTCCTTAAAAAAAAAAAAAAAAAGTTTAATGCCATATTGTGGAACATTCCATGCCAAGCAGTTACATATCCATGATGGTAAGCAGGTGATAGATCCTCCACCAAAAAAGTATATCTTCATACTTTGCATTTTTATTTTTATTGGTACTACACTATTACCATTTTTCATTCTCAGTGGAGGAGGTGGGTGGAGTGTCTTGTCCAAGGACACAACTATAGTACTTGATTTGAGTGGGAATAAGTCCTCCGACCTTTGGGTTGGGAGACCATCCTAATCACTGAGCCATTGCTGATAAGATTTATTATAAACCTGAATGATCTTCAATAATGTTTATCATGGTGCTGCTGTGTTTTTCTCTTTTGTTTTTTTCCATTACAACACTGTAAATTTGCCCAGCGTAAGACAAATATAGATCCCATTAACTATATTCTAATTAATCCCAATGAAGCATGAACAAAGACTTATGCATAATGAATAAAGAGTTTATTGTGAATGCTTCAGGGTGAGGGATTAGGGTTAGGGTTAGAGGAAGAGGATTCATTCATATTCATGCTTTGTTACAGCTGTTTAAAGTCTAGTTATTACCAAATGTAAGTTGTGGTTTATGGAGCAGTTGTCTCATGCTGTTGGGCCTTTGTCCCATTTTAAACTCATTTGTTTCATTTCACACATTTTGTTAATTTCTCAATATTATACCAGTACAGTCAGACAAAACATTCTGGGTCCTTTTGTTTAATTATCACATAATACATTGTTCATTTTCATTTAATTTTATTCGTTCACTCATTTCAGTCACATTTATATTCACTAGACACACCTGCAGCTCCACATGGTCCACACAAAAGAGGGACGGGGTGTCGTGGGCTGGACCATGTAGAGAGAGAACCGCTTACAGTTCCTTTTTGTTTCATTGTTTTAAAAAGGGTCTTAGGTAAATGTAAATGGAAAAGGCTTTAGGGTTTTGAAAGTTACCTGTAAATCGTTTACAGAAATGACACTTGCCTTGGGGGAGGTCCTTTCTGCTGGGGAGTGTGTATATAAGCAGTCTATTTTACTTACCGTATTTTCCGGGCTATTAGACGCGCTCGTAAGCCTTCAACCCCATCAAAAAACAACTAATCCAGAGCGCCCTATACACGAATCCACTCGGGTGTCCCAGCAAGACTTCAGTAAACTACAAAGCTGCACCACCCATAGAACACACAAACACACACGGAGTAGACAGCGACCGCACAGCGAAACACACCCACAGACACACTCATCACTCCACGTCGACGAGGAACGGAACGGAGGAACAAACCGAAAAAGCGAGTGCAATGTGCCACTTCTAGACACGACTGAACTACTGAGTCACTGTGAACACGCCAACAATCCGTTGGTCCCAGACAGCACCCTCCCTACACGCCACAACTGAACAAAGCCCAGAGTCACCGTGAACGAACAAACAAACAAAACCACTCACCCATCACACTGTTGTGTTTCCTTTAAAGTCTGGTGTAGTTTATTTGTGAAAAAAGTTCGAAGATAGACCATTCTATGACAGTGCGTCTTATAATCCAGAGCGCCTAATAGTGCAGAAAATACGGTTATGGGGTGAGACTTCTGTGCAGTTAGGTGCACAGTGTTGTTGCCTTTAATTTAAGTAACTTATTTTCTGTTTGTTTGAACAGTTTATTTGTAATTTATTTTACATAAACAATGGAAGTCTGTTTTAATAAATTGTCTGGCCAAAGACACTTTTTTTGTTTTTAGTCTGCCTCCTACTTCAACCACATCAGATTCCCCACAGGCTCCTTTATAACGCACTGTCCCCTCTTTGTCTTAATCATTAAAAACAAATACATTTATAAGTTATATGTTTATATTTATATAGCAATTACCTATGTCCTCAGGATCCTTTATAATGCACTGCTCCCTCTTTTTCTTAAATAAATATAAATAAATAAGTTTTATTAAATTATAGAAGAGTTACCCATGTTCTCAGGCTCCATTATAATGCTTTGTTCTCTCTTTTTTTAATAAATATAAATAAATAAGTTCTATATTAAATTATAGAGGAGTTACCCATGCTGTCGGGCTCCATCATAATGCACTGTTCTCTCTTTTTCTTAAATAAATAAATAGATGAGTTTGAGTTAAATAGTAGATTCTAGAGGAGTTACCCATGCTGTCGGGCTCCATGGTGACGGTGTGGGACACATGGGGAAACACACTGATGGTGTCTTTACGGTTCTGCCTGAACAGGAAGCGGTTCCCCTCAAAGTGCAAAGTGTTGAGGTCGTGTTCTGAGCCCAGAGCTGAGAGGTGCCACGTGACCTTCTCCCCCTTACACATGCTCAGACCAGGAACGTTCCTGTATACGAAGCCGTTTATGGCTGAGAGAAGACAACAGACACAGACAGAGGAGTTTAATGAAGGACATACAAGAACAACACTAAAGCGTTGTCTGTTCATTATGTCCCTCTCCCCCCGGCCCATCACTCACAGTGCATCTTGTTGCTCTCTTCAAATTCCTCGTCATCTTTCCTCACTGCGTTTGGATTCCTGCAGAAGCTCCGGATGTTCTCATCCAGGTACCAGCTCTGGTTCTCATCAAAGATCGAGGCCAAAAGGTGGAACTCTTTGTTATAGTTTTTCTATCAACAGGAAAAAATATGAAGTTATCTTTTGTGTGAAGAGAACAGAGTAAATTCCTGTTCTGAGCAGAAAAAGGTTATTCTAAAACAGCTCTACTTATAACTACCTCGTTCTTGTCACCTGTCTCCTGAACTGACTCAGACTGTACATTTATCATGTTACAGTTGTTTGTGAAAGGTATGGAGGGAGTATTCTGCAGGGAGGGTTGGAGGGGTTCATGTCCATGTGAGGAGGCCCTGGTTTTACACTTTACACAGTATTATTCTTTCACTCCACACTCAGTGCAGTGAATACTCCACTACCACAAGTGGTACCACAACACAGGTGTCCTGGGACAGACTGACTGCAGCACAGCTGCCAATCTGCACCATCTGCCCCTCCGACCAACACACACACACACATTATCAAAGCTAAACCCTGCAGACAGCCCCTGACCCTCCTTCCTGACTCTCCTCTCCCTGTAATCACCTGCACTCCCTTCTTGAGCGTCCCGGGCCTGCAGATGAGCAGAGGCCCCACCAGTCCAGAGCTGGTGTCTTTGACGGGGTCCACAGCAGAGTAGTACATGTATGTGAGACAGTCGGCCTCTCCCTCCACTGGACCTGCTCCGATGGGCACGGTCCACTCATACGTGTGCACTGTCCCAGGATGCACCTGGGCGGCGGGGTGAGGGGTCACCACTCCTGCAAAACAACTACTGTTTAAAGAAGCACTCTAGAACTTTTCTGGTAGAGTGTTTAATGTCTGTTGGTCTTTGCTTTGCCTAGATTGTTCCACAGTATGGCATTAAACATGTCTGTCTCCGTGGAGACGAGCAGATTGCACCACCAGGCCAAGTTACTGGTCATATTTGTGGAGGAGCAAGCCCCTCGGCTCACAAAAATAATACTTTATTAGGTGTTTTTAGCAATAAATACACAATATGAAACAGGTCAGTTAATGCCATACTGTGGAACATCCTATAAAGTAATAACATCCATGCAAACAACCCAAAGCAGAAAAGTGACACTGTGCTCCTTTAAAAGCAAGGTGAGTGCTTTAATGTGAAAAAGTGAATAATAAATATATTATTGGGAAAAATGCTAAGTTATTATTATACTGTTACATCATAATACATGACACAAAAATGTTAGTTATCATTTTGAAAATCACAGATTCAGAGAAACACATAGTTTGCTTTCATTTTTGTGTATGTGCGCTTTTGTTTAGTTTTTTTAACCTCAAAAGGAAATTTTGCAAACCTACCCTTAGGTTTGCAAAAAAATAAAAAATAATAATAATAATAATAAAAAATAAAAATAAAGATATAAAAACAAACATCAAAAACTAACATCTAAAAAAAAGGATTAAATGTGACTAAAAGAATGTTTAGTAGTGAACTCACGGGGCAGCTTCTTCAGCTCCCTCAGTCTCTTCTCTGTGTGGGTCTCTGCACACAGAACAGACAGACTGAAATTAAAACAAAACTTAAAGAAACATACATAAATCTTGTTAAAGTTCTCGTGCTACCCTCGAGTTCGTTGTGGTAGAGAGTCCCATCCTGCTCCACGCTGTATTGCACCCCGTGTGGTTGGATGGAGTAAGTGCGACTGGCTTTGTTCTTAAACACCACCCGGATGGTGTCCCTCTCATGAGCTCTGATCACTGGGCCTGTACGGGACAAACGACATGGACGAATTATAACACCTGTGGCGAACAGGAGGAGTGTTCCCTAATGTAGATTACCCCACAGCACCCTCTAGTGGTGACGCACACACACGGTACATGGCTCCAACAGTGACGTTAACTGACGTTAAAACTACTGTAGTATTGAAACTAGATACTGACTGGTACAAGTTATCTCTACACAATCACCACAATCCAGTGGACCTTTTATTTATGTCTATTATTACTGTATTTTTCTGA
Source organism: Boleophthalmus pectinirostris (assembly GCF_026225935.1). Classification (NCBI taxonomy): domain Eukaryota; kingdom Metazoa; phylum Chordata; class Actinopteri; order Gobiiformes; family Gobiidae; genus Boleophthalmus; species Boleophthalmus pectinirostris. The sequence continues at coordinate 4,479,770 of NW_026571473.1, read as the reverse complement.
CTATAAGTCACACTTTTTTTCATGTCTGTGTGGTCCTGCGACTTATACTCTGGTGCTATTTATATATTAAAAATGTTCACATTGAAGGGGCGAGAGGCTCTAGTCTTGTGTGTGAGTATCTGCTGCTCCTGTTCCTCCTGTACCACTGTCACTTCACTCTACTGCACATGTCTCCTGCAGAAAGAGTCTGTCCTGTCTGTATCACGTCAGTCGATCGCACCGTTACTTCTGCACCACTGAACTGAAATTTAACATTTAAAAATCGTGAAATATTTATTTCACCAGACTGAAATGCCCGTGCTTTTACCTTAAAATTTAACAATTATAGTTATAATCTCTTCAGTAACACAAATCAAATTTATATTAAAAGTAATATATAACAGATTGATTCCTGAGAGCTTTGGGTCATGTTACCTCCTCAAAAACAGACCTGGAGTTGTGTTTTGTTTCATTCACATGTTAAGGTAATGCTCCATTATTAGTCTGTTTACATCTCCAAAGCTCAAAATGCTCTGTTCCACCTTGTGATGTCATGAAGTGGTAATTTTCAAGTGAACAGCTCCTTTTCCTTTAGTTCAGTAGAGATTGGCAATTCCAGGTCTGAAGTCATCCAAATGATTCTAGTGAAGGTGTATGGAGTTAAAAAACACAGTGGAGCACATCTCTATGACATCACAAGGTGGAACAGCGTGCGAATGAAACAAAACACAACTCCAGGTTTGTTTTCAATAAGAAAACAACATTATATAACTGTTTGTTGGTACTTTCTAAATTGCCTTAACAACATTGGTCTTAATAGCCAGTCTATAAAACACGATACTGGGAATTAAACAGTTTATGTGAATTACCCAGAATCCCCAGGTGCTGCTCCTCGGGGCTGCGTAACATCTTGGTCATGAAGCTGTTGTCGGTGTATTCCACATAACGGGCCTTTTTATAGCGACTGCCGATGCGCTGAGCTCCTCTGCTCACGTACTGCTCCGCCTCACTGACAAACACACAGAACATGGAGACACTGTGAATCACATGTTATTATTATTATGTATTTGACAGAAATGTGCTCTATAAATATAAAATAAACAGAGATTCTTTTATATACAATAAATAGCTATTGGAAGAGTGGAGAAAGCTGTGCCTTATGGTCTCTATTATATGACAGTTTTACTTTGGACCTGTTCGTGGGTTTCAGCTTCCTGTTTTTTGCAATATTTTAAGAACTTTTTCCAATTCAAATAATTATAATATATAATTTCAAATAATATAATATATTATATTATATATAATTTAGTTGTTATTCACTATGGCAACAGTCGGTCGATCTTAATTCCTCATGATTCTGAAAATAGCAGTGAGATTTCTTTATGGTAAATCTTAAAATACTGTCTAGTAAATCAACAGAAGTGAGACTGCCAATCTGTCCAACCATCATCATTCACACACCACATGCACACGAGACAGAGTCTTGCTTAAGGGCACAACACTGCCACTGTGGTGTCTGGTATTCTCAGCAGTCTCCCATCTAAATACTAACCAGCCCAGAGGACTGAAACCTGTATCAGGACCTAAAACACTGGATTCCATTATCCCTAGTTGTAACTATATAAATATATATTGTTATATTTTCAGTTTTTGTGTCTGGTCAGACTGATGCTGACCTCTCAGACGGGGCGTTGGGGGCGTAGTCCCAAATTTCTTCTTCTGCTGCGATAAAAATCTCTCGAGTCTCACCGGTGGGGCGGGCCTTGTGAACATTTGGAAAACACTTCTTTATCTCGAATAGAGCCTGCATCCCAGCTACAATAGAATGAAAAATGTTAAATAACATCTGCACAGGCAAAAATACATATCTATATTTTGTGTGAGCACCTTTATCAAGATTAATATTAGTTCTGTTCATTTTCAATTTATGGGCAATTAGTGAATTCATTTAAACTGTTAAATTCAGCATTGTGTCTCTTTTGACAGAGTACATCTCAGTCAAATGGCTATTTTGAAATGTTGTTTTTTTTTACTTTTACTGAGTTACTTTTATCTTAACCAAATCTATTAAACAGAATATTGATTAATCTTCACTCTGCACACAACTTTAGAGTGAGTACATGTGTTCTGTCTGAGCTTTAATGCTGAGTGTGCTGTTATAATACACAGTCATAATGCGCTCTTATAATGTGCTGTTGTAATGTGCTGTTCTAACAGTTTGTACCCATGAGGTGGTCATTGACGTTGCAGGACAGGAGCCAGTGCCCAGTGTTGTCGGCGTCCATCTCAGCCACGGCGGTGGAGGCGGGGAACAGGCTCACGGTGTCTGTGTGGTGCTTCTGGACAGTCAGAACCTGCCCGTGGAAATGGACCGAGTGCATGTCCACCTGAACAAACAGACAGATTATAGAGTGGAGGAATGAACTGTGAACAGAGACAGAAATGGACCGGCATGTAGCAGATTTATGACCACACACACATGTTAATTAGGCTAAAACTTTTAAAACCCAGTAAAAAATGTGACAAAAAATGAAAGCAGTGCAGTCAATTCTGTTATTGAGTTATGTTAGATCCATGTTATGGTTTACATGAACAAAATGTAAAGTAATGAATTACATTTATGCAGGTTCAGTGGATCTCAAACTTTTTCTTTTGCTTTCCGAGTACCACTAGAACTAAACCAGGTCTTTAACAGGGCTACTCCAGGCCTAAACTAGGACTAATACATGTCTAGAAGTGGAGACTGTAGTATTTCTGCTTTAGTTCTAAACACAAAATGATCCAAATGAGGACAACAAAGTGGATAAAATGAACTTTAAATGAGACAAACTCACAAACTGAAGAGCTGCCCAAGAAAAACCTGAAGGAGCTCACATACCACCAGTGGAATATGCATCATACTTTGAATAATTAGTCTAATCAGGCCGATCATTTAAATGGCAGGCAAGAGAGTTGTGCAAAAATACCACTAGGCCTACCTACTGTCTTTATAAATGACTGTAAAGAGGTAGAATAACAGTAATGAACCCAATTTAATCTTGATCCACTAGGGATGGGAGATCGCATGAGACAAAATTTTCCATGTTTTTTAACTTTGGATTGAAAACAAAAATGGAGTTAAGTACTGGTGAGCTACATTTTTTGAGAAGCTGTGCCCCTAATAACAGCAGAAATATTAAATAAAGTAAATCAAAAATGGCAAAGGAGAAAATTCAATTTGTCAACTGGACAAAAAGTTTGTTTGGTCAAATACGTTTCTCAACACATCCAAGCTGCTTCTTCAGTTCTGGTCAGACGCTGGTGGACACTGACTTATATCTGTCTGCAGGGAGGAGCTAACTACACTGAAACTACTCTGAAACTAACACACCTACTACAGTTTCTGTTTGACCTGTACTGGGAGTGGGGTCTTATTAGCATAACTATTCAGGGTCACATCTCTGGACCGGCTGGACTGGCTATACTATAGGTTTCTTGTTTGTTTTAATTTAGGTTTTGAGAATCCGGTTTAGGTTTGAGGATCCGTACCCAGCTGTACTCAAAGGACAGTGAGGTACAGATCTTAGCCAGAGAAAAGTTTGGTTTAAGAGGAGAGTGAAAGAAGCCATTTTTGTTAAGACAATCCTTCTCTAAACAGAAATGGAGGACTCAAACACCATCTATCTCCTATTTACAACTCTATCCTCAAACCTAAATCAAAACAAACAAGAGAACAAGAGCTGTACCCAGGTCAGGTCCAGAGGTGTGGAAGCCCATTATGGCCATGAATGGTTATGCCATTATGATCCCACACTCAGTACTGTTCAATAGGCCTAACTAACAAACAGAAACTGTAAACAAGTAGGTGTTTTAGTTTCAGAGTAGTTTCAGTGTAGTTAGCTCCTCCCTGCAGACAGATAGATGTCAGTGTCCACCAGCGTCTCACCAGAACTGAAGAAGCAGCTTGGATGAGCTGCGAAACCAAACCAAACTAACTTTTTGTCCAGTCGACAAACTGATTTTTCTCCTCTGCCATGGATTCTACCTGGATGACTGAGGGATTTTTCACATAAATCAAAAATGGTGAGGCCAAAAGTGGGAACTGGAATGCACAATTTATTTATTATAAAGAGTGTCAAAATCTTGTCTTGTCATGTTCTTGTACACTGGGAAAAAAAACAATATCTAGCTAAATTAATACGACTTAAATTAAGAACATTTTGACTTTATTTGAGTAGATTCAACTTGACAAATAAAATTACCTACCAATGGAAGTGTGTTTTTCTTCAAGCAAGCAACATTAGATTTTGTTTGTTATTTTGAGTGCAAAAGTAGTTTTTCTTATTTTAAGTGTAGCAAGTAGGGGTGTAACGATACGATATCGTCATATTTATATATAATATATATCAATATTTATGGCGATATCGTGTAAAAGCTCACAATATGGTGGAGAGACTCACAATTAGGGATGTAACGATATCCAAATCTCTCTGTACGATATTTTCATGATATACATCTCATGGTACGATATTTATTGCAATATTTTGTAGAGGCAAACAAAACTGTTAATATGCTACTTTTTCCTTAATCCAAAAAACTAAGACTTAAAAGTGTTAGAACTGTTATTTCTTCATGTAGTCTGCACTGAATTTGAGCAAAGGATCATGGTCTGTGTAGTTTTCTCTGTCTTTTTTAACTGTTGCTGCACCATAACTCTTCATTTAAGCAAAGATACTTGTAATTCGATATATAGTGATGGTCCATGATATTATTGTGAGAACTCTGACGATACGATATCATGACATTTCAGTTATTGTTACATCCCGAGTAGCAAGATGTATTTTCATATTTTAAGTACAAAAAGTGTAGTTCCATTGGTAGATAATTTTACTTGTCAAGTAATAGTTACTCAAATCATGCTAAAACTTTCTTAATTCAAATCATCTTAACTTGGCTAGATTTAGTTTTTTGCAGTGTAGATCCAATCTCGTGTCTCAGAAATTGCGAAAATTGTATCTCGTCCCACCCTAATATCCACACCTAAAAATCCATACTGGTCGACCACTGTTTGAGAACCACTGTTTTCCAAAGTGTCCACTCCCAGAGGTCAGTTTGTTTACCTCAGTACGATCACTACAGTCAGTATGATCTTTGGTTTCCTCACCTCGTTGCCCAGCGCCATCAGATGCCAGAAGATCTTGTTCCCTTGGCACATGCTCAGACCGGGTAAGTTTCCATACACATAACCGTTAATCGCTGAAACACAAATATATTAGAAGAATGAGTAACACTACAATAATAAATACACTTTAAAGCATGCACAGAGACTCAATCATAATGAACACGCAGTTTATTGAAGGTGGACTGCGCATTTTTTCTTGTAGAAGGTCCACTGCCTACTTGTCTCATGGAGATGTTATTGCTTTGTCTGGAATGTTCCACAATATAGATTAAACCTATCGATCACGAGGGAGACAGGAAACAGGTTACAGCACTACGCTACATTACAGTTCAGATCTGTGGAGAGTCGACCCTATTCACAGAAAGAATTACTGTATTTTTGAGCAATAGAAACACCGCAATGAATAAATGCTGGACGGATATGTTTAAAGTCATACCATGGAACATTCCAGGCAAAGCAATAACATCTCCATGGAGACAAGTAGATAGAGAAACTAGATGTGTGGAGGGTCACGCAATGCACCTTTAAGCATAAGCAGGATTAGTAACTTCTTAAAGGTGCAGTATGGAACTTTCTTGAGATGTCACGTCACTTGCATGATCCCACATTTAGGAACGTTCTCCATGGAGATAGATACATTTTATGCAGTACTGTGGAATATTTCATGCCATATTGAGACCATAAGGAGGAGGAGGACAACTGCCCACTGATCTGAAGGTTGGCAGTTCGATTCCTGCTCTCAATATGAACATTGCTGGTTGACCCACAGATTGGCAGAGTTCAGATGAGTGCTGTCGTTGTGGCCTTGGGCAAGACACTTAAACCACTTTGCCCCCAATGTCTGTGTACACTGGTCTGTGAATGACTGAGTGGTTCCTTGTTGTTAAAAACCTTGAAGGTGGAAAAGCGCTATATAAAAATTTGACCATTTAAGAGTTTGTGGAGATGCAAGTGTCACCCACCTCTTGTATACAGCTGAGATATATTGAATTACTACCAGCATATTTTTATTTCTACTTGTACATTAACATTAGTTTAATTATAAAGTAGGAAAAAACTCTCAGTTTTTTTCCTACTTTGTATTTGATACTGGTCCCTACACTAAAGAGCACCAAAAGGACAATTCTGTACCATTTTTGTATATCCACGTAGCACTCCTGTCGCCAAAGTTTTGTTTAATTGTATGTCATTTATTTTATTATATGTGAATATTTGTAAAGTTTTGTCATCACATGTACAGCCACATCATTTTTGAAACTAATGCAGAAGTCTCCAACCATTTTCCTCTGGCGAGCTACAATCATCAACCAAAAATGGCAGAGAGCTATTCATTATAGCGGTCGCAAGAAAATGAAAACGTAGAAGAGCTATGGCAAGCTTTGGACAGGGCACAGTTAGATGCACATTACATAAACTGAATTTCAGAAATCCTTTGGCGAGCTACTCGGAAAGGGGTGGAGAGCTACTGGAAGATCCCGAGCTACAGGTTGGAGACCCCTGATGTAATAAACAGGGGTTGGTTGATATAATTTTTTCTTTTTTCCACTCCTTTTTGAGAAATGTGCTTTTCTGTTGTTTACAATGTATATGTAGTATGTGTATGATTATTGTTTCTCTCTTGGCACAAACTCAAAATAAAAACAAATCAAATCAAATCAAAGATGCAATATGTAACCGGTGTGTTTCTATGGAGATGTCATTGCTCTGTCTGGAATGTTCCACAATATAACATTAAACACTTCTGCTTTACATTTATTCAATTACAGGTGGTTTTATAGCTCAAATATGAAAAACAGACATTCTGACTGTGACCATTGTCACCTCTCCACAGATCTGACCTCTAACTTGGCCTGGTTTGGTCTCCGTGATGATAGGAAGATGTAATGCCATACTGTGAAACATTCCAGACAAAGCAACCACAGCATCCACAGCATCCATCCATAAAGAAAAACATTTGACAGGCCCTCCACCAGAAAAGTTACACAATGCACCTTTAACAGTTATAGATTATATTTATTATGATGTGTGAGCTACTGTGTCCAAATAACTTCTCTTGTGGATCAATAAAGTTTGTCTAAATCTAAGTCTAAGGACATGATGCAGCTAACACAACCAAAATGAATACTGTAATAGATGAAGTTTCTCTCTTGTTTTTACCGTGCATCAAGTTGCTCTCGATGAAGTCCTCATTCTCCTTCAGACCCTTCTGTGGATATGTGATGTAGGTCTTGATGTTCTCGTCCAGGTACCAGCTCAAGTTCTCGTCCATCACCATGAAGAGCAGAGAATACACGTAGTCCCCAGTGCGGTCTCCATGGACATCCAGAGTTCCTACAGAGATGGGACAAAACAAATACATTAAGATTTATCCTTTCCCTTGTTAAAGCTGCACTATGTAACCTGCTTGTTTCTATGGAGATGTCATTGCTCTGCCTGGAATGTTCCACAGTATGACATTAAACAGCTCTACTTTACATTTATTAAATCACAGGGGGTCTTAAACCCCAAAAATCATTAGAAAACCACACATTCTGACTGTGAGCGGGGTCGCCTCTCCACAGATCTGACCTGTAACTTGATCTGGTTTGGTCTCCATGAAGACAGAAAGATTTAATGCCATATACAACAAAAACTGGAGGGTTAAAATTTCAGGGTGAAATATTTCAGAGTTGTTTTTAACACAAAAAAAAAGTGTTATTTTAACTATCTGAAAAATTAAATGGGGGTTGGAGTTGTGGTTATTTGCCACAGTTGATATGGCTGAAGTTAACTTCCCTTAGGTTATATTTACACTGAAACGTATCACCATATCACCATATCTGCATCCCCACATGTCGTTTCTGTGTCCACAGGTCTTCCCTATCCATACAGCTTTGAGCATATTTGTTTACATTTACAGAAACAAAACTTTAAACCACATGGCTCATTTGCATAAATTGAGAGCTCAAGAAAACAGCTTGCTCCTTGTGCGCTGATGCGGTTCAGCTTCTGTCAGACTAAAGGACACAACTCAGTGGAATATGAGTGTTCTTTCTGTGACAGAGAGGTGTTCTGCTGATGGTGAGTCTGTTCTGTGAAAGTAGTTTAGCTCCACTGTTTCCCGTTTGTCTCTGGTTTGTTAAGCTGTTTTCCGCAACAGCGTCACATGACTGATGTCACGAACCCGAGCTCCTACATCAGTGTATCAGTGTTTTCAGGTGTCCACACAGTGCAGGATCAGATCTGTACTCAGATAAATTCGTGGGAGCTGGTGGCACCAGATCGTTCCATCAGATTAGTGTGGACAAACACTGCATCCACAACAAAAATGACTCGAATACGTACTAGTGTGGATGGGGCCGTAGTGTTAATTTGGCTCCTCCCACCCACCACTTCAAACTCCTGTGAGAGAAGACCAGTTTGAACCAGTTTTGTACATAATTTCATTTTAGATTAACTCTGTGTGTTGTTTAGCTAAATCAGGATAACTCTACAAAGTGTTATCTGTTTACTTTCAAAACATGAATATAACTCTTGATTTCAGGGTTAAACAGGAACTTTGGGCCAGTCTTACTAAGTTAACATTTCCTAAAATGTTAAATTAACTCTAGAACAGATTGGACTCATACAAACCCTGAGAAAATGTTAAAATTGATTCTGTGAGAGTCAATTTTAACACTGCACTTTTTGCTGTGAAACATTCTAGACACAGCAACAACATCTCCACGGAGAAAAGCAATAGGCATATCCACGGATCTGACTTGTAACTTGGCCTAGTGACTTTACCAGCTTGTCTCCATGGTGATAGGAACACTTAATGCCGTACCAGCATACATAAAATTGTAGGCAATGCAAAAACATCTTTCTTTAAAAAAAAAACAAGCAGGTGACAGACCCTCATCGGAAAAGTTCCCTAGTGCGTCTTTATCTCTGAGTCCAGACCTCTCTTGCAGATGATGAGGGGTCCGACGAGCCCCGAGGCGATGTCTCTGGGGGCGTGTGTGTGGGAGTGGTAGAAGCGCGTCAGGCAGTTGGAGTCGTCGTTGGTGGGGCTGTGAGCCTCAGGCAGAGTCCACTCGTACACCACTGTACCACCAGGGGGCACTGCATCGTCTCTCCTCAGCTGTCCTTCTGTCCCATCAGGGTAGAATGCTCCTGGACAAAGAAGAGGACCAGTCAAAGTTTAGAAGTACAGTAGAGATTAGGTAAATTAGATTTGCTTTTAAAACCATATCACTCTATGCAGTGTTGAGGAGTAACAGATTACATGTACTGTACCACAGTTATGTAATCAGAGTACAAATTATGAGTAACTGTATTCAGTTACAGTTACTGTTTCAATGAGTGGTAACTGGATTACAGTTACTTTGTTGAAATGAATAGGATTACATGGTATTTTCCTGTTTTCACATTTTGGACTATATCCCTTTTTTTTTTTTTTTTTTTTAACCAAATCTAAATCAGGACTAATTCAGGACTGACCCAGGACTAAAACCAGGTCTAAACTAGATCTAAACCAGATCTAAACCAGGACTAAAACCAGGTCTAAACTAGATCTAAACCAGATCTAAACCAGGACTAAAACCAGGTCTAAACTAGATCTAAATCAGGTCTAAACTAGGACTAAAACCAGGTGTAACTAGATCTAAACCAGGGCTAAAATCAGGCCTAAACTAGATCTAAACCAGGTCTAAACTAGATCTAAACCAGGACTAAAGCAGGACTAAAACAGGACTAAAACAGGATTTAACAGGACTAAACCATGCCGTGCAGACTGTGTCTCCTCCTCTTCTATCAATAATATTTTTAATACAGTAAAGTAAAGTCTGGGCTTTTTTATTGTCTTTTAGCAGATAAAACATCTTATGTGAAGATATCTTAGTCTTTGCGTCTCTACAGAAAATCAAGTAATCCAAAGTGTTCAGATTACGTTACTCACTTTAAGTAATTTTATGGATTACGTTATAAACTACATTTTGGGGTATGTAATCTGTAATCTGTAGGGGAATACATTTTAAAAGTAAACTTCCCAACACTGACTCTATGTATTTTCAATGTGTTCACTTATTAGATTAGACATTTTTTTTATTACTATTTTCTATATTTTATTTTGACTTGGACACATACATGCATATAATTATTTCTTATTTGACACCTGTCTCTTGCCATTTATTTAGAATGTATTATTACCATTTATATGTTTTACTCTTTATTATCTTATATTGTGAGCTACTTGTGGATCAATAAAGCTTGTCTAAGTTTAACCCTTGTAAGGTCTTCGGGTCTGTGGGACCCGTTTTCAGTTTTTAACTTCAGAAAAATTCTACAAAGAATTATTTTTTCAGCCTGAGATTATTGGGCCTTGGCTCATTTTGAGTGAGGAACATGAATCAGAAAAAAAAGTGTATTGACCCCCCCTTGATTCCACCCCCTTCACACTTATATTACATACAGGGTCTTCGGGTCCACTGGACCCGGAGCTACTGAAAGTATGAAAATCATAGCTCCTCCTTTCCCCGTTCTCCTCTTTGGGCCTGTGTGTGTGTGTTTTGTATGTGGTGTGTGTGTGTGTTGTATGTGGTGTGTGTGTGTGTGTGTGTGTGTGTTGTGTGTTGTGTGTGTGTGTGTGTTGTGTATGTGGTGTGTGTTGTGTATGTGGTGTGTGTGTGTGTGTATGTGTGTGTGTGTGTGTGTGTGTGTGTGTGTGTGTGTGTGTATGTTTGTGTATGTGTGTGTGTGTGTTTTGTATGTGTGTGTGTGTGTGTGTTGTATGTGTGTGTGTGTGTGTGTTGTGTATGTGTGTGTTGTGGTGTGTGTGTGTGTTTTGTATGTGTGTGTGTGTGTGTGTATGTGTGTGTGTGTGTGTGTGTGTGTGTATGTGTGTGTGTGTGTGTGTGTGTGTGTTTTGTATGTGTTGTGTGTGTGTGTGTGTGTGTGTGTTTTGTATGTGTGTGTGTGTGTGTGTGTGTGTTTTGTATGTGTGTGTGTGTGTTTTGTATATGTGTGTGTGTGTGTGTTTTGTATGTGTGTGTGTGTGTGTGTGTGTGTGTATGTGTGTGTATGTGTGTGTGTTTGTATGTGTGTGTGTGTGTGTGTGTTGTGTATGTGTGTGTGTGTGTGTGTGTGTTTTGTATGTGTGTGTGTGTGTGTGTGTGTGTTGTGTATGTGTGTGTGTGTGTGTGTGTGTGTGTGTGTGTGTGTGTGTGTGTGTGTTTTGTGTGTGTGTGTGTGTTGTGTATGTGGTGTGTGTGTGTTTTGTATGTGTTGTGTGTTGTGTATGTGGTGTGTGTGTGTTTTGTATGTGTGTGTGTGTGTGTGTGTGTGTGTGTGTGTTTGTGTGTGTTGTGTGTTGTGTATGTGGTGTGTGTGTGTTTTGTATGTGTGTGTGTGTGTGTGTGTGTGTGTGTGTGTGTGTGTTGTGTGTGTGTGTGTGTGTATGTGTGTGTGTGTGTGTTGTGTATGTGTGTGTGTGTGTGTGTTTGTGTATGTGTGTGTGTTGTGTGTGTGTGTGTGTGTGTGTGTTTGTGTGTGTGTGTGTGTGTGTGTATGTGTGTGTGTGTGTGTTTTGTATGTGTGTGTGTGTTGTGTATGTGTGTGTGTGTGTGTGTGTGTGTGTAGTGTATGTGTGTGTGTGTGTGTATGTGGTGTGTGTGTGTTTTGTATGTGTGTGTGTGTTGTGTGTTGTGTGTTTTGTATGTGTGTTGTGTGTGTGTGTGTGTGTGTGTTGTGTGTGTGTGTGTGTGTTGTGTGTGTGTGTGTGTGTGTGTGTGTGTGTGTGTGTTGTGTGCATCCAACACTATCTGCACCCACATCTCACCCTCTGTCTGAATGAATAAATGAATGAATCTCGGGGTCCCCATAAACATCTGTCAGTGAGAATCTCAATCACAACTGATCATGATGGTGAAGAAGTTCTCAGTTCAGACTGTGATGGAACTGATTCTAGAAGAGACAGAGGGTTTTTATGGTGCAGCTGAAGAAGATGTCTCTGAGAATGAAGATCAAATTTGTGAAAATTCACGGTCAGAGAGTGAGTTTGAAGAGGAAGGGGACAGGAGGGTGAAGATCAGCCAACAGAGTCAGGAGCCGGAGCAACCATGAGCAGCCAGCAAAACACAAGCAGACCTCAGCCATAGGACCAGTCTGCCAGCAGCTGGTCCAAGGACCAACTTATGAGAGGTGAGCTGGTGAGCAGCCAGACATAGGAGGGGACAATGTATGATTGAGAAAAGATGGAAAAATTCAATGATGTTCCACTTCAAGACACTCGGCTTCACACGGCTGCCAACATGATACTGAAGGCGCCAGGGCCTACACGCTCGGCAGTCACACATGTAGATGACATCACGTCTTCTTTTGATATTTTCATGCCACACCAGATCAATAACATGATCGTGGACTGCACCAATATAGAAGGAAGGAGTGAGGAAGGGAGGAAGGTTTTTGATGAAACTAATTTAGATGCCTACTTTGAGATTTTTATCCTTGCCAGTGTTTTCCGTGTTTTTCTGTGTTTTCGTGCACTTTTTACACTTGGTGTTTCACCATCAAGTTGTTAATACTACTTCCAAATGAGATGAATTAAGCATCTGCTGAGAATTTTTACAAAAAAAGGTTTAAATATGATGACGTAAAAGCCCCAAAGTGCAATGGGTCCACCAGACCCAGCAGGACTCCCTGTGTAACAAAAAACGAAGACCTTACAAGGGTTAAGTCTAAGTCTGTGGTGTCCAAACTAATTCTTTCCATTTATATATAAGATTGGCATTCATACATAGAACAGACAACACACATGTGAAATAAAATGTACTGTCTCATAAGTACAAATGTGATCGGAGATGGGGGGTTGGTGAAAACAGACGTTTTGAAATCAGGACAGTACTGGATTACTATATGAGTACCCTCAGTACAGGCGAGTTATTGTCAGTGTTGGGAAGGTCACTTTTAAAATGTATTCCCCTACAGATTACAGATTACATACACCAAAATGTAGTTTGTAATGCAATCCATTAAATTACTTAAAGTGAGTAACGTAATCTGAATACTTTGGATTACTTGATATTGTCATGTTTTTTAAAACTACATAAATGTACAAACCAGATCCTGAAAATTAATGTTTGTTCAGTCTTTATTTGACCAGATTAAAAATATTATTGATAGAGAAATGATTTTTATATGAGATCACAGCTGACTTCAATTATGTTCATCCTACTGTTAAGTGTCATATTGTATTAGTTTAGTCCTGCTTTAGTCCTGGTTTTAGTCCTGGTTTTAGTCCTGGTTTTAGTCCTGGTTTTAGTCCTGGTTTAGACCTGGTTTAGACCTGGTTTTAGTCCTGGTTTAGTCCTGGTTTAGGCCTGGTTTAGACCTGGTTTAGACCTGGTATAGACCTGGTTTAGACCTGGTTTAGGCCTGGTTTAGACCTGGTTTAGACCTGGTTTAGACCTGGTTTAGGCCTGGTTTAGTTTAGACCTGGTTTAGACCTGGTTTAGACCTGGTAAACCTGATAAATGTATGAGTAATAATGGACTCAGACTTTAACAGCCACATCAGATCAATAACATCTGCAGCTTTTTACCATCTAAAAACCAGCCAAACTCAAAGGTATAACTGTCTAAAGCAGACTTGTTTAGACTTGTCCATGTGTTTGTCTCCAGTAGGTTGATTGTAAAGGTCTGCTCACTGTGACACGCTGCAGTCCATCCAGAACGCTGCAGCTCGGGTCCTGACTCAGAGCAGGAAGTCCGAGCACATAAATCCTGGTCTCAGGTCTCTGCCCTGCCTCCTTTGGCTTAGAGAATTTAAAGCGGCTCTGCTTGTACAAATTTCTCTATGGCCGAGCACCAAAGTCCATCTGTGACATGTTAGAGCCATATGAACCATCTGCATTCTGAGGAGCTCAGTGACCGGCCTCTTGCTGGTGCCCAGAGTCAGGAGTCAGTGTTTCAGATTCATGCAGCTAAAACCTGGAACAGTCTGAACATGTGAGACAGACTCTGCTCTGACTCTGTTTAAATCCAGACTCTAAACGGATGTTTGGCTCTTCACTCTTCTCTCTCATTTAATATCTCTCTCTCTCTTTGTAATTTTTTGTAAATTTATGTTTTGATTTGTTTGTTTTGTGATTTTAATATATTTCTTATTCTGTAAAGCACTTTGAATTACTTTGTGTATAAATTGTGCTATACAAATAAACTTGCCTTGCCTATTCCTCAAAATAACAGGCTACAGAGATCATCAAGAGTAGAGTAGCAAAAAATTTGAGTAAAAGTAACATGACCTCAAAATAATAGTATTCAAGTTGAAGTACAAGTGGTCCAAGAAATGACTCAAGAGTAAAAACATTTGGGAAAACTTAAAGAGCAACTGTTGGGAAGTAACATCAGATTTATCATTGGAACATATGATGTACAATAAATGATGTCCTTTGAAGTTTAAATAATGTATAAAATCTGATGTTTTCAAAGGACAGACACAAAAATGAGAAAAACTAAATCATATTTTAAGGAGCGCTGCAAGAAACACAGATGTTCAAATCATTTCATATTGTCCGCACAAAGCTGTTGTCACATAGTTTACTAATACTTGTATATTGTAAGATCTTCCCTTAACTTGAATTATTGTTACATTCTGTAAATGTAATCCAATTCGGGGTTTACAGGATAATGGACATCACAGTGCTGTTGTGCTGCGTGCATGGCCGAGGTTGGTGTGGGCCCATGACACAACCAAAAAAAAAATTTAAGATGATTTTTTTTCACTTTAATCTTGAATCACTTGCTTATTCTCATGGAGATGTTATTGCTTGTGTTTTCCAGAATGGCATTAATTTTATCGCCATGGAGCAGGTGACACTACCAGGCCAACTTACAGGTCAGAGAGACAAGCCTGTGTACAGTTACAATACAGAATGGATGGCACATTTGGAAATGTGGCTAAATGTGTTCGACAGCAAGACTAGAAAACTGTCGCTGTCAAAATGATTAAGAACCAGGGTTCTCATATCAGAAGTGCCAAGATCAAGTATACTGCCCTCAGCATGCTCAAGAAACTGGACGTGGACCAATGTAACATCGTCAGCTGGAACCACATTTTTATTGGCAGAGGCTACATCTGTTCACGCTGGAGGCTCAAGACCCCTGAGAAGTATCAGAAAGATACTGGGCACATTCCACAGGATAAGAGGGGAATAAAACTTCAAACTTTGGACCAGCTGTTTCATACCCAGCCTTTTCGGTTCCAGCATGGTCCAAATACACTGGCAGAACACTCAGACAGGTGTTTGTGGATTTGCTGAAAGGCATGCTTCAGCTAGATCCCAAAGTCCGGAAAACACCCAGGACCATTTTGCTGCATAAATTCTTCAGCCTGAGCCACCTAGAGGCCTTTAAGAGCAGTCAGTATGTTCTTCATACAGAGCGCGTACTAAACTCTAAGACGTCAGCTACACCACAGCTTTCCAGTGATGCCAGGCCTCATTGTTCTGAAAAAGAGCCAAAGAGTTCAAAAGATGATTCTTCTGGACCCAGTAAAATCAAAATGGAACCTGCCCCCAGTTTTGCTCCACATCAGTCTTCAAATTTGACAAAGAATCAGGCCTATTCAAGACTGGCTGGAGAGAAAAGGATGGGGCAGAACTCTCAAACACACAGCTCCAAATCTGAAGTAGGTGGGAAAAGGCTTACACCAAACTCTCCTGGACATTGTGCAATGAAAAGGGAACATACTCCCACCCATGTTCCTGGTCCAACCCCAAATTTGACAAAGGATCAGGCCAAATCAGCACTGGTTGGTGAGAAGAGGGTGAGACAGAGCTCTCCAACACGCACCTCCAGTCCTGAAGTGACAATGAAGAGGCAACATAAATGCAACTATGTTACCCACCATTCTTCAGATCTGGCAGTGAAAGGAGCAGTTCAGAACTGGTGAATGAGCAAGTGGTGAGGAGGAACTCATCTGCAACATGCTCATTTGGGGTTCTGAGAGAAGATCAGCAGAGGGAAAGAGCTAGTATAGTGAAAAGAGATCAGAGTCCACATCGCTCTTTTAATCTGACACTGAAGGAGGCTGATATCAGACTAATCAACCAGAAGTGGGTGAGTCAGAACCCAGCTGGAATGGGCACCTCCAGAAGTTCAGAAATAAATCAGAAGAGGGCAAGAGTTGATTCACCTGGACGAAGCTCCCAGAGAAGCCCACAGAACGGCTTCAATGGGAGACAAGAGCAGCATCACACCACGTCCAGAGAAGACCACAGTCAGAAGAGAGAAGAAAGAGCAAACTGTTGGCAGCCCAGACTACCACAGCCCACAAAATGCAAGGCTCAAGATGACTTGGACTCAGAGCGTGAATCACACAAGAAGCTCGGCCATTAAGCCTGTCTGCAGTCCCTCCATTTTATTTATTTTCTTTTTAAAAGAAAGAGAACTGAATGGGCTGTGGAACAACTTATTCAGTTCTAATCAGCCAAACAGGCAAGACAGACTCTATGTTAGTGATCGGAACAAATTGACTTCCTCCTCTGAGCCATGATTGTTCTGCAAGCCATTCTCTCTTCCTGACAGCTGCCCAAGCCACTATCTGCTCTTCACCCTGTTTCCATAGCGAAGGTGCCAACTGACTTATACTGGTGTGGTCCAGGGCATTGAACCAGCAGCCTCGTGCAAAATACATGAGGTTCCTCTGGTGTAACTGAGTTTTTGACAAGAATGACTTAAATAATATGTAATTTTGCAATCACTTTGCAATTTGCATCTGTGATTCATAGAACTGTAGTTACATACTTTATGTATTCTGGTGGTTCTTTGATCCAGCAGCTTCATCCATAATAAAGCTATACTGCATTTGATTTCTTTGTTCTTGCTTGTTTAATGTATACAATCATATCTGTCTCTATATATTTAAAAATTCCAATATGAAATATCAGATGTCCTCGTGTGGGTGACTTTCATTAGCCCAAGACCAGTAGCGTGTGGTGACTTTTATAGGTAGGCAAATAGACCTGAGCTGGACATTCAGATTTAGCAGGTAACAATTTAATAACAGTGTTTTTATACATACTACATTGCAAATATATTTATTTCTTTATTTTATTGACATATTAAATGCATATATACTGAGCCAGTCAACGGTACACAGAGTCAAGTTAGAGAGACCAAGAACTACATACTCTTATACCCACAGTGCAACGAAGAACCACAACATCACACACGAGTACTGTTACTTCAATACAATATTATTCAAGTAGGAAAAATAGTATTCTGAAAAGTACAAATTCTACCCACCTCTGGCTACACAGTACACACAAAATATTTTAACACTTTCCAAGCTACAAAAAGGTAACTGCTGCAAAATGAAGCCTGCACCTTGAAATAAAACTACTACAAACCAGTTAACCATTTTCCAATCTAATATTATATCAACTTTAATAACTTTTAAGTGTAATGTGAAAGCCAGTTCCAGCGTCTCACCCTCGTTGCCTTTGGTGTAGTTGAGTCCGTGCGGGTGGATGCTGTACGGTCTGGACGCGGCGTTACGGAGCTGCACCATGATGGTGTCCCCCTCCTCTGCCATGATCATGGGCCCCAGGAAGCCCTGCCACTCAGGTTTGGCGATCTCTGTCCGGTAGAGGGCGTCCGTGTACTGTTTATACACAGCCTTTTTGTACATGGAGCCGATGGTCTGAGGCCCGCGCTTCAGGAACACAGAGGCTTCCCTGAAAATAAACATGCAAAAGACATTGTAGGCCAGGCGTGTCAAACTCAAATTCACAGAGGGCCTGGGACTAAGTCTTGGGCCAAACTAAATATTTATTCAAAAATTTCAACATCTGCATGTTTTCTCTTCTTTCAAGATATGTAATGATAAACCTTTTCAAAGAAAATGTGACTATACTGACTCACATGTTAGTTATGAATGGGCCGAGTGCAGAACAATTCTCCTTAATTATGCACTGGATTCACATTTTTATTATTACCAACCACCACAAACCGGGAGTGTCCCAGTTTTTGATTTTGAAAATCTGGTCACCCTAATCTTATGATGTCAAGTGAACAGCTCCTTTGCCTTTAGTTCAATTGAGATCGGCAATTCCAGTTCTGAAATGATCCAAATGATTCTAGTGAAGGTGTATGGAGTTTAAAAACACAGTGGAGCACTTCCTGTATTGCCACATGACATTATAAGGTGGAACAGAGTGTTTTCTGTTTGAGAGAAGAATTCAGTCTAAATGAGCAGGTTTGTGTGTTAAACATGTGTGAATGAAACAAACACAACTCCAGGTCTGTTTGTGATGAGGAAACGACATTAGAACAGAAAACAGTGTCATATTGGGCCTTTAAAGTGTGTGCAGTGCCACTCTGTGCTCATTCACTGGGGTCAGGCCTAAATAGGCTATTGTTTTAATATGAAAGGCACTTATTGCCTTCTGATTTGTTTCTTTATCAAAGTTTAGTGGGGTAAGCCTAAGCAGAAATAAAAAGTAAAACAAGATGTAAAAAGTAAAACAAGATGTACAACTTGTATTTTGAAATGTTGACTTAAATATCAAACCGTATCAAGCCATCTGCACAGAGATAGATATGTTATATGCCATAGTGTGGAATATGAAAGTCAAAGGAGCAACATTTCCATAGAAACAAGCAGAAGGAGAACACCTCCAGGCCAGGGAAGAGTCAGGTTTGTGGAGATGCAAGCCCACTCACATAAGAACGCATGTATTTCCATTATTTCAGTGCAACAAACACAACCAAAATAATAATTATTAAAAACATGCAATTGATTTATGACCCTTACTAATAATGTAAAAATGGGAAATATACAAACCTGAGACACACAACTGTGTTCTTTATTACATAAGCTGGGACTTTACCCATTTTTACATTATTAAGCAAGAGCCACAGTCGGAGATTTGAACTTATGGACCAAAAGTCCATGGTCCCGTGCGCCTACTGAAATAGTTCACTTTTAAATCTGATGACCTTTTGTCTGTGGATGTTTGTTTTACTTGAACAGTGGTTCATTTGTTTATCGTTGCTTTGGTGATGCTCAGAGTATTCATATAACAGTGATTGTCTCTGGAACTTGTGCTGTTAGTAAAACAAATATAATGCACAGCAGATAGTATTAGAATTCTCACTAATCATGGTATCATCTTATTTAATCCACTTTAAGTCCATGTTGACTGTTGTGAGTTACTTTTGCTGTCCCCAAAGGGACACTTGTTTTCACAGCTGAACAAAGGAACGTCAGTTTGATGAGTGAAACTAAACTTTTGGCCTTGGCCTGCTGCGCCAGAGAAGAAACATCACCTCTTCAGTCCAACGAAAACCTCATCAGTATTATGTAACTGAATATTAATGTTGTTATATTACGCAAAGTGGACTCTTGTGAGATTTAAGTCATGTTATAATGTTGTTATCTCCTCAAAAATAGAGCTAGAGTTGTGTTTTGTTTCATTCACACATTTGAGTAACACTTTATTACTCTGACTACAGCTCCAAACTCAAAATGTTCTGTTCCACCTTGTGATGTCATGAAGCGGAGGTTTTCAAGTTGCTACCTTTAAAGCTAGCAGGTTAAAAACACAGTGCGGGTCTGTTTGTGATCATGAAACATTATCTCTCTGATAGGCCGCTCTGATGGGAGGGAAATAGTTCAAGTCAGGCCATCACCCTCAGGTCAAAGCCCGACTTATCAGTGTTCTGCTTGGGGGTCTGTGTCTGCCACCTGCTTGTCTCCATGGAGATATTAGGCCTATTGTTTTGAACTATCTACCTTACATTTATTCAATCACAGGTGTATTTATTCACCAAAAATACAGAGAAAAACATGACCTATAACTGACCTATTGTCTGATCTGGTGTCTGCTTATGTCCATGAAGATAGAGAAGTTTAATGCCATTCTGCTGAACATTCACTCCAACATCTCCATGGAGACAAACAGGTAGCAAACCCTCTAAGAAATTGCTGAGAGATATAGGCCAATGCCACTTTACCAAGAGGTCACAGGTTGAATTGAGATCATTTTGAGGTGATGATCTTTTCTTATTGCATGACTTCACTTTACTACAATATTTTATTTACTTTAAGCTGTGTTATGATGATGTTACCTCCTTAAAAACAGACCTGGAGTTGTGTTTTGTTTCGTAAGGGGTAGGGTTAGGGACAGCGTAATATGGGCCTTTAATATCATTTAAAATACAACTAGAAAAACCATAGAAAAACAACATTTTACTCACTCATCTTCTGCTATTGTCTTGTTTTGGATCATGTTCATTCCACTGGGAGCATAATTCCACATCATTTCTTCAATTCGGATAAAATAAGTCCTGGTGATGGCCGCCACATGAAGGGACAGACAGGAGAGAAGCAGCAGAGACCATAAACTGAAAGAAGCCATTTTCAACACCAAATAAATACAAATATATGTTTAAAAACTTCTGTTGCGAGGACAGCTGTGCAGAGGTCTGTCCACTGCAGCCCAAGTCCACATTGGTTTTATATGGATCCGCTCGCAGACAGGGGACGATAAGGACAAAAGGGGCACTGACTGGACGGCTGAGCAAATGGGCCAATCAGACACAAGAATCAGAGCCACAGTTACATAAGGACTCAACATTTTACACCCAGGTCTGAATTAAAAATCTATTTAACTTTTCCGGAACAAAGATATAAATCAAAATCTGTTTACAGAAAAGCACGGAAAAGCTGCACTGTGTAACTTTTAGTTCAATAACCTGCTTTCTTTCTATGGAGATGTCACTGCTCTGCCTGGAATGTTCCACAGTATGACATTAAACAACTCTACCTTACATTTATTCAATTGTAGTTGGTTTTATAGCTCAGAAATACCTAGAAAAACTGTGATTCTGACTGTGAGCGGGGTCGCCTCTCCACAGATCTGACCTGTAACTTTGTCTGGTTTAGTCTTTATGAAGTTAGAAAGATTTAATGTCATACTGTGAGACATTCCACAGTAATAACAAGCATTTGACGAACCCTCCACCAGGAAAGTTACACAATGTACCTTGCACCACATTGTCTTCACTAAGCTTAAAGGTCCACTACGTCACTTTACTATGCAAACGACGGGTTTGCTGTCTGCTTGTTTCCATAGAAATGTTTTGCCTTGAACATTCCACAGTCACTGCTTAGGTGTAAAACGTTATGATCCCACCGAGCGCCCGTCCTTTGACCGCTGAGTTGAATCCTCTGGGCAGACTGAGCGAACCACACCCATTTACCTCTGAATGTTTCACGTCCTCTTGAACTCTCTACAAAGTTCTTTTCTACTTTCCCTTGCTGACTATCTGACTCGTGCCTTAGATGGAGTTTATCACCAAAAAGTTACCAAAGTAACAAGTAACGTAAAAAGTTACTTCCCATAGAGGGTAACTAAGTAAAGTAAGGGATTACTTGTTAAATATGTAGTGAGTAATGAGCAAACACTACTTTTTTAAACTAACTTCTCCCAACAGTGTCCACAGTGAACCATTAAACATTTGTACTTGCATGTGTTCAGTTCCAAGTGTTTCACTGCTGTAAGAATCCACTGAACAACACTTTGTTCATCTGTGAAGAGCAGGCTGGCCACTCCACAGATCTGGCCTGTAACTTGATGTGCTTGTCTCCAGGGACATATTATATATGTTTATATTCATACTGTGGAACACCCTGTGCAAAGTAATAACATCACCAGGGAAACGTCAGAAAAGTTCCACAGTGAAACTTTATAATACAGAAACAGGAGGGTCGTATCAAACTATATGACTCAATGAAACAGCATCAAATCTTAAATGACTTAAAAAAGAATTTGATTCTTTGGACAATTTTCTCATTTTGTTTTCAGTGTGATGTGATCTGACAGATAATAATTTTAATATAAAGGTGCAATATTACATTTTTCTGGTGGAGGGTTCATCAAAAGCTTTTCTCCATGGAGAGGTAATTGAATAACATTCCAGGCAGAGCAATCTCCATAGAAACAGGCAACAAAAAAGTAGAAGAGAGATCATCCACGCGTCAAAAAATGTAAATGGACTTATTTTTGTTCAGTTTGGGTCCAGAGTTCACTGTGAGTTTACTCTAAATAAATATGAGACTGGAAACTCCAGTGTGTCCGGGAAAAGAGTTACATCATACTGATTAAACCTGGACATGTACAAGATTACACAAGAGCACATCATGTTTGGATTCTTAATACACTCGTCCCTCACTATAACACGGTTCACCTTTCGCAACTTCACTGTTTCGCTTTTTTTTTACAGTGTATGAACGTGCATTGTGTTCCTCTCCCTGCGTCCTGATTGGTTAAAGGGCTGTAGACCATTGTCAATCAATCTCCTCCGTGCCGTGGCTGTACAGTACAGAATGTGTTCAGCTGCCAAATTTACATAAAGGTTGGACCTGTATCAGTGTGATTCTGAAGTGCTGTATATATATATATATATATATATATATATATATATATATATATATATATATTCCTAACAATTTAATAACATTTACTGTATGTTTCAGACTACAGAGTGCACCTGAATATAAGCTGCATCAACAAAATTTTAACAATTTTAAATTTATACATATATAGGCCGCAGGTGTCCATGTCTTCAAAAATGTTTTCAATTTCGGGCCGTGTGCTTTTATCGCCTCTGAAACTTTTTCTCATCTTTTTGCATCAGTTCAACATCTCACTACTGACTTACTGATGTCGAGCTCGCATGCAGCAGCTCTGTTTCCTTCTTCTGCAGCCACATCAATCACCTTTAACTTAAAAGCTTCATCATCTGCATTTCTTTGTGTGTTTTCCATAAGGAGGGTGTGTGTATGAAGCACAAACTAACGCTTCAAAACACAATCTAACTAGAATCTTCCTCGACGCATCACCCTCGTCTCTCCCTGTGCTCTACTGCACATGTCTCCTGCAGAAAGAGCAGCTGTTCTGTCTGTATCCTGTCAGTGTCTTGGAGGATTTCAGCAGATTAAAGACTCTCTCGGGGGGCGGGGATAGGTGTATCAATCAGGTATGAGTGGATGTTCAGCTACTGAAGTTTGAGACGTTTCTTCTCGTCATTGCCACATACATTTAAGACGTATCCCCCTCACTAATTCATCCCACTTCCTTCATTTAGCATCAGAATGTATTTTATCACATGGCGATAAACTATTTGAGCGTCCTGACAATATCACTAGTGTGGCAACTGCATGTTAACCCTAGATCCATGTGTAAATTGCACACACAGTGGTGTTTTCTGCACTCAGGTTGCATGTATCCGCTGTGAAGCCAAACCATAGAGTGTTTATATGAATGGACAATGTGCCAAACAAAGAATCCGTCCATATATTCCCCGCATTGTTTTATTAGTCGCAGGGTTCAAAGTGTGAGAAAAAAGTAGCGGCTTATAGTCCGGAATTTACTGTAAATGTAATGTGAAAGCCAGTTCCAGCGTCTCACCCTCGTTGCCCTTGGTGTAGTTGAGTCCGTGTGGATGGATGCTGTACGGTCTGGATGTGGATCATGTCCCCCCTCCTCTGCCATGATCATGGGGCCTGGGGCTGGCGATCTCTGTCCGGTAGAGGGCGTCCGTGTTCTGTTTATACACAGCCTTTTTAGTACATGGAGCCGATGGTCTGAGGCCCGCGCTTCAGGAACACAGAGGCTTCCCTGAAAATAAACATGCAAAAGACATTGTAGGCTTCATCATGGGAAATAACAAGACATTGTATTGACAGTCCATCTCTGCGTAATTTAAAGTTCTATATCACCAAAACTGACTCTTGTGCTTGAGTTTTAAGTCATGTTATAATGTTTCCTCTTCAAAATAGACCCGGAGTTGTGTTTTGTTTCATAACTCTTTAGTCTGTCTGCATCTCCAAAGCTCAAAATGCTCTGTTCCACCTTGTGTACAGTGACCAGACGTCCCCGTTTACCCGGGACAGTCCCAGTTTTGAGCCCTGTGTCCCCTGTCCCAGTGGATTTGTACAAAACCAGTGATTTGTCCCAGTTTCATACAAGAAATGTCCCATGTGTTGCTATTTTTGACCAATTTGAAACCTGCCAACAGTAAAGAGAGGCTGGCAAATTGTAATTTGTTTAATAAAATGTAGAAAAGCTATTTAAAAATGACCAAAACACAAAGAAAATTTGACTATACTGACTCACATGTTAGTCATGAATGGGCCAAGTGCAACAATTCTTCTTAATTATGCATTGGATTCACACTTTTATTATTGCCAACCACCACAAGTGTCCCAGTTTTTGATTTTGAAAATTTGGTCACCCTAAGATGTCATGCACCCTCAGGTCAAAGCCTGACTTACCAGTTTTCTGTTTGGGGGTCTGTGTGTGCCACCTGCTGTCTCCATGGAGATATTAGGCCTATTGTTTTGCCTGGAATGTTCCACAGTATGGCATTGAACTATCTATCCCACATTTATTCAATCACAGGTGTGTTTATTCACCAAAAATACAGAGAAAAACATGACCTATAACTGACCTATTATCTGGTCTGGTGTCTGCTTGTGTCCATGGAGACAAACAGGTAGCAAACCCTCTAAGAAACTACTAAGAGATATAGGTCTATGCCACAGAGGTCAGAGGCTGAATTCAGATAATTTTCTTACTGCATGACTTCACATTACTACAATATTTACCATATTTTACGCACTATTAGGCACTCGGGATTATAAAACGCACGCCGAGTGGATTCGTGTACAGGGTGCTTTGGATTGTGGGGCGTACGGTCGTATTTTGATGGGGTTAGAGGATTAAGAGTGCGCCCTATAGTGTGGAAAATACGGTATTTACAGGTTTTATATTACACAAAATTGACTCTGGTGAACTTTAAGCCATGTTGTAATGTTTATACCTCCTCTAAAACAGATCTGGAGTTGTGTTTTGTTTCATTCGCACATGTTTGAGTAGACTTAGACAAATTTTGATCCACAAGGGAAAAGATTTGGACACAGTAGCTCACACATCACAATATAATATAATAACAAAGAGAAAAAATATATAAATGTTAATAACAAATTCTAAATAAGTAGCAAAAAACATAGCAAGAGACACGTGTCAGATAAGTAGGGCTTGGTCAGAAGTTGCCAATACGATACATACATTGATACATAGGCCACGATATGAAACATATCTCGATACAATGAACTTACAATTTGATATATTTCAGTTTGATTCGATACAGTTCAGTAAAAATAAAAGCTAAATCATTGGCTGTGATACTAAAAGTCTTTATTAAACCACTTCTTGTGTAAAGTTCATATGAAACACAAATATTTTAATCATCAAAACAGTGAAAATGTCAAATGTGTCACATAAACGAGTTTCCTTCCTCTGAACAAGCAACAAAACTGTAGCTGTAACTAAATAATTTAGTAAAATATATCAAAAAATACTCTTGGTGATATATCAATACAGCAGTTCATGACATCAATACTGTATCATTAAACATTAAACGATAAGATGTATTGATATTTAGATATTTTTACACACCCCTAAAAATAAGGCATAATTATATAGTAAGAAATGTAAGTGTTTTTAATTTCTATAGCGCTTTTCACAGACGTATGTCACAAAGATACTTTACAGAGCATTACAACTTCACTCCAGACCCGCTGGTGGTAAACTATTATTGTAGCCACAGCTGCCCTGGGACAGACTGACAGGAGTGTGACTGCCAATCTGCCATCAGCCCCTCTGACACCCACACCCACACCCGCAAGATCACACTCACACACACACCATCACACATGTACCATCACACACACACACACACACACACGCACCATGACACACACACACACACCCCTACACACTCCTACACACACTCCCCCCACACCCCTACACACACACGTACCAACCATCACACACACACACACACACACACACACACACCCCACACCCTACACACACTCCCCCAACACCCCTACACACACACGTACCAACCATCACACACACACACACACACACCCCACACCCCTACACACACTCCCACAACACCTACACACACACGTACCAACCATCACACACACACACCCCACACCCCTACACACACTCCCCCACACCCTACACACACACACACGTACCAACCATCACACACACACACACACACACCCTTACACACACACGCGTACCAACCATCACACACACACACACCCCACACCCCTACACACACTCCCCCAACACCCCTACACACACACACGTACCAACCATCACACACACACACCACACCCACACACACCACACACACACCACACACACCCCTACACACACACACACGCGTACCAACCATCACACACACACACACCCACACACCCCTACACACACACACACACACACACCACACACCCTACACACACTCCCCCACACCCCTACACACACACACGTACCAACCATCACACACACACACACACACCCACACACACACACACACACACCCCCACACACCCCTACACACACTCCCCCACACCCCTACACACACACGCGTACCAACCATCACACACACACACCCCACACCCACACACACATACACACACTCCCCCCACACCCACCACACACACGCGTACCAACCATCACACACACACACCCCACACCCCTACACACACTCCCCCCACACCCCTACACACACACGTACCAACCATCACACACACACACCACACACCACACACACACACACACCCCCACACACACCCCTACACACACACGCGTACCAACCATCACACACACACACACACACGTACCAACCATCACACACACACACACTCCCCCCACACCCCTACACACACACACACGTACCAACCATCACACACACACACCACACCACACACACCACACACACAACACCACACACACCATCACACACACACACATCACACACACACACACACCTCCCACACACGCACCCCCACACCACTACATACACACACACATCCACAGGCACCATGACACACACGTACCAACCATCACACACACACACACGCACCATCACGCACACACCATCACGCACCATCACACACCCACACACACCCCCACAAACACCATGACACACACACACCCCATCACGCATCATCACACACACACACACACACACCATCACGCACCATGACACACACCCACAACCCCCTTTAAGTTAATAGCTACATTTAACCTTTAGTTCAGTAGAGATTGACAATTCCAGGACTAAAATTATCCAAATGATTCTAGTGAAGGTGTGTGGAGTTTACAAACACAGTGGAGCACTTCCTGTATTACCACATGACATCACAAGGTGGAGCAGAGTGTTTTCAACTGAAGAGAAGAAGTCAGTTTGTGTGAATGAAACAAAATAGGAGGAAACGACATAATAACACAGATCAGAAAATAGTGTATTAATATAATTTAAAATGCAACAAGAAAAAACTTAGAAAAACATTTTACTCACTCATCTTCTGCATTTTCTCCTGTTTTGGATCATGTTCATTCCACTGGGAGCATAAGTCCTGGTGATGGCCAACACACGAAGGGACTCCAAATTGAAAGAAGCCATTTTGAACACCAAATAAATACAAATATATTTTTAAAAACTTCCGTGTGTCTGTGCAGAGGTCTGTCCACTGCAGCCCAAGTCCACATTGGTTTTATATGGATCCGCTCGCAGACAGGGGACAATGAGCAAATGGGCCAATCAGACACAAGAATCAGACCCACAGTTACATAAGGACTTAACATTTTACACAGTCTGAATTAAAAGTTCATTTAAGTTTTCCAGAACAAAGATATAAATCTGTATAAATGTATAAATTGCTTGTTTCTACGGATATGTCACTGCTCTGCCTGGAATGTTCCACAGTATGACATTAAACAGCTCTACTTTACTTTTATTCAATCATAGTTGGTTTTATAGCTCAGAAATACCTAGAAAAACAGTGATTCTCACTCACCTCTCCACAGATCTGACCTGTAACTTGGTCTGGTTTGGTCTCTATGAAGATTGAAAGATTTAATGTCATACTGTGAGACATTCCAAAGTAATAACAAGCATTTGATGAACGCTCCACCAGGAAAGTTACACAATGTACCTTGCACCACATTGTCATAACTAAGCTTAAAGGTCCACTACGTCACTTTACTATTAAGAGGTTTTTTGTCTGCTTGTTTCCATAGAGATTATATCAAACAAACTTTATTTGTATAGCACTTTTCATACATTTGAAATGTAGCACAAAATGCTTCATTGCTTTGCCTTGAACATTCCACAGTCAGTGTTTGGGTGTAACGTGTTACAATCCCTCATGAAGATCCTCCCACACCAAGTGCCCGTCCCTCACCCACCAAGTTGAATCCTCTGGGCAGAAAGAGTGGACCATACAAGTTTATCTCTGAATGTTTCACGTGCTATTGAACTCTCTACAAAGTTTTCAACTTTCTACTTTCCCTTACAGTTCTTGTCGACTATCAGCCTCATGCCTTAGATGGAGTTTATCACCAAAAAGTTACCAAAGAATAGTAAAAAGTTACTTCCCGTAGAGGTTAACTAAGCAAAGTAAGGGATTATTTTTTAAAGAAGTAATGAGCAAACACTACTTTTTTAAACTAACTTCTCCCAACAGTGTCCACAGTGAACCATTAAACATTTGTACTTACATGTGTTCAGTTCCAAGTGTTTCTCTGCTGTAAGAATCCACTGAACAACACTTTGTTCATCTGTGAAGAGCAGGCTGGCCACTCCACAGATCTGGCCTGTAACTTGATGTGCTTGAGATATTATGCATGTTCATATTCATACTGTGGAACACCCTGTGCAAAGTAATAACATCACCAGGGAAAGAGCAGAAAGTTCCACAGTGAAACTTTATAATACAGAAACAGGAGGGTCGTATCAAACTATATGACTCAATGAAACAGCATCAAATCTTAAATGACTTAAAAAAGAATTTGATTCTTTGGACCTATTTCTCATTTTGTTTTCAGTGTGGTGTGATCTGACAAATAAAAATGTCCCAAAATAGTTCTAATATAAAGGTGCATTGTGTAACTTTTCTGGTGGAGGTTCCTTTTAATGCTTTTCTCCATGGAGATGTTATCCCTTTGTCTGGAATGTTTCACAGTATGACATTAAACCTTTCTATCCTCATGGAGACCAAACCAGAGCAAGTAACAGGTCAGATCTGTGGAGAGGCGACCCGGCTCACAGTCAGAATGTCTGTTATTGTAGGTATTTTTGAGCTATAAAACCACCTGTAATTGAATAAATGTAAAGCAGAGCTGTTTAATTTCACATTGTGGAATATTCCAGGCAGAGCAATGACATCTCCATAAAAACAAGCAACCAAAAATAAAAAAGAGATCGTCCATGCATCATAAACTGTAAATGGACTGATTTTCGTTCAGTTTGGGTCCAGAGTTCACTGTGAGTTTACTCTAAATAAATATAAGATTGTTACCCCACACTGAATAAACGTGGACATGTACACAAATACACAAATGACACGTTTGAACTGTAGATCTCACACTGATGACCACCGTCTACTGGAACCAATGAATCAATGCCATCCTGGTACAGGGTAACGTTGTTTTAAACGAAAGAACAGCAACCAGGAACAAGGTCTGGTGCAGTCCTGGTGCAGTCCTGGTGCAGTCCTGGTGCAGTCCTGGTGCAGTCCTGGTTTAGTTCTGGTTCAGTAACAGTTTATTCTTGCTTTAGTCCTGTTTTAGTCCTGTTTTAGTCCTGGTTCAGTCCTGGTTCAGTCCTGGTTCAGTCCTGGTTCAGTCCTGGTTCAGTCCTGGTTCAGTCCTGGTTGACTCGCTGATCCTGTGAAAAAGTTTGCTCAAATTATGCTCAGTGACTTTAGACAGTGGAAGTCCTGTACCAAGATGGCGGTGGTATTAACGCAGGCCAAGACACTACTGTTGTGTATGTATGAAGTCATATAACAGGAGACATTATTAATCAAGCAATTACCTTTTAAATCAAGTAGTGTAGTAGATGTAGTGCACTATTGCACTATGTCTGTTTGGAATGTTGTAAGTGTTGATGTGTGCGTTGGTGTATTTTACTGTGTTTTGCTGAATGGTGTTGACTTACCTCCTTTTTTTCTGTCCAGGTCCTAAAAGAGTCCCCCCCGGCAACGAGCTCCCCCTTTTAAGGTTCCAGGCTAGACCAAGTGTAAGGGGTAGTGAGGTGTTTTATTAAAACTGACATGGTGTGTGGTTTTAGGGTTTTTATGGATATATATATATATATATATATATATATATATATATATATATATATATATATATATATATATATATATATATATATATAGACAGAGCAGATAAAAGGCGCCTCCAGTGTTGGCAGATTGGGCAGGTGCCCGCCCAGTTGGGCTTCCTTAGACTTTGTCGGGCGGGGAGGGGAAGCCTTAGGCGGGCAGATAATATTTGGGTGACGTTCAACAAGTTTGGGTGGTTTTTGTTTTCACACCGATCAAAGAGATATGCAATAACACAATAACACGAGGAACTTTCTCTCCTGTCCAGTCTTATGGAGGCGCTCCGGCCTGTGAACAAATGAACAGACGTCCTCTGCTTTCAGACTTCCCCAGTGTTCAGCTGTCACACAGATTCAGTTCTGGGCTGTTTGAGTCTCAGGCTCTGTGTGTTTGCAGCTGTTCTTGCAGTAGCCGAGGCTTGAGCAGACCATTGATGATTTTCATTTTTATGTGTGATGAAAACACTGGTCTACATTTTACCAAAGGTTTTACAGAACATGTTTTCTCAATCCTGGTAATGTTTTTTAAAAAGCCAACAGATTACGTTAAAACCTGTTTATTCAAATATTAGGCTAAACTAAACGAATAAATGACTTTTTTTTTGTGTGATAAATGAAAATACTGTTCTACATTTAATATGTTTTATCAATACTGGCTAAGTTTTTAAAAGTCCAACATATGTTTATTCAAAGATTAAACCTTTTCTGTGACAAAACGTTGTTGGGAAGTTTTCTGCTGAAGAGGGCTGGTTTTAGAACGTGACTGAGTGAAAATCACTAAACCCAGTCTGACAAAACTGCATCATTCTGTGTTCTGCTGCTGGAGAGGAAACTGCACTTTGCACTTTTTGCACCTGCACTTTTGCAAACTCTGGAGCATGTCTTCACATCTTGGTGTGTGTTTTTAAACCTTACTCACTGAAGCTCAACCTGCTCACGCTCAGGTTAACATTTAAGGGTTTGGGCATCATGGTTAAGTTTAGGAACAGCTAAGTTTAGGGGTTAGGTTTGATAATCATTCTTGACAAAACTGAGCTATCATTTTTTACAACGAAGAAAATAAAAATTAAATAAATGTTTCACAAAAAATACTCAAATCAATGTCGGTGAATCTCAGTATTTGCTGACATTATCTGCTGATTATGAACGCACTGCAGTGCCTTGCCCAAAAGCACAATCACAGTGTATTTTTTCATGGGTTCTGTCTGTCGTAAATACAAAACAAGTAACAAAAATCAAAGCCATACAATGTTTTTAATTCACTCAAACACAAATGGACATTATAAAAATACAGTAGTCTATGTTCTGACAATATATAAAAAGTCTAAACTCAAAGACGCAAAAAAACAAAAAACAAAACAGTTGTACAGACACAAAATGGAAGCTGGATTTGAAGTGGGAAAAGTTTTCAAAATAAAGCTCACAATTCAGCAATAAAACATATTTCTACTGTACAACACCAAAAAACAAACAGCTATAAGCGAAAAATACAGGCACAGGTTAGTTTGACTTTCAGGAACTTTTTTTTTTCACATTTAAATGGAGTCTTTGTGATTTCAACACGCAGAGAACAGAGAATTTATAGGATTTATTTTATTTACATACACGATTGTTGCTGACAGTGATTGATGGGCACATGTTTTTCAGTTTAGTGTTTAAATATTTATTCTGACACTTTTGAATTGTCTTTTGTTTTATCATTTTAGGAAAGGTAATAAAACTAAACCTTCATATTATGGCTGGAGATTTGACACTTTGCAGCTGACGTCACCAACATTCCCTGGGGGTGTGATCCGAACTGGAAGCACTGCTCTGTCTAAGGTAAAGGTCTCCAACGTTTTCCCTCCTACTTTTACAAAGCGAAAATGCCACAGAGCTGCCTATTTTAGCTGTCGCGAAGAAACTGAGTGAATATAAGAGCCTCGGTGAGGCTTAGACGCTGAACAGTTAGATGCTTAATGTACAGAATCAACCACATCATTTTTGAAACTGTCGTGAACAGGGGTGGGTTAAGATACGTTTTTCTTCTTCCCACTCCTTTTGAGAAATGTGCTTTTCTGTTGTTTATAATATATGAAAAAAACGAATCAATCAATCAGATGATTTAAAACATAAACCATGATTCATTTATCAATGCACAAAATTATACACCTATTTTCCGGACTACTAGGCTCACCTGATTATAAGCCGCATCAACAAAATTTTAACAAAATTTTGAAATTGTACATATATAGGCCACACCTGAATATAAGTGTCCACGTCTTCAAGAACGTTTTCAAGGGTCGTCTGCTTTTATCGCCTCTGAAAGTTTTTGTCGTCTTTTTGCGTTGAGTCAGTTCGTCCCGCTGCCGTCGCCAACGTCTCACCATCGACTCACTGACGCCGAGCTCACGTGCAGCAGTTTACTTCTTCTACAGACACATCAGTCGCCTTTAACTTAAAAGCTGCATCATCGTATTTATTTGTGTTTTCCATAAGGAGGGTGTGTGTATGAAGCGCAAAATAACTGTTCAAATCTTCCTCGCCGCATCACCCCCTTCCCTCCCCGTGCCCTACTGTGCATGTCTCCTGCAGAAAGAGTCTCTGTTCTGTCTGTATCATGTCTTGGAGGATTTCAGCAGATTTCAGACTCTCGTGGGGGCGGGGCTAGTTCTGTCAATCAGGTTTGAGTGGATGTCCGGCTACTGAAGTTTGAGACGTTTCTTATCGTCATTTCCACATACAGGTAAGACGTATCTCCCTCACTAATGTTAATTTAGCAGCATAACTTTTATCACACAGAAATAAACTATTTGAGTGTCCTAACAATATCGCAAGCTCATGTAGCAACAGACAGTGGCGTTTTCTGCACTCAGACTGTGTGTATCCACTGTGTTGCCAAATCATAGATGGTATATATGAATGGACAGTGTGCCAAACAAACGATC
Source organism: Boleophthalmus pectinirostris (assembly GCF_026225935.1). NCBI lineage: Eukaryota > Metazoa > Chordata > Actinopteri > Gobiiformes > Gobiidae > Boleophthalmus > Boleophthalmus pectinirostris. Next base: position 4,446,480 of record NW_026571473.1, on the reverse strand, counting down.
CGTCCATATATTCTCTGCATCATTTTATTAGTCGCAGGGTTCAAAGTGTGGGAAAAAAGTAGCATCTTATAGTTCGGAATTTGCAGTAATCAGATTTGACTTATTCAGCACAATACAATAGAGTAGAGTTTCGTTTTACCACAGTCTGAGCAGAAACAGCTGGTTTAGTTGGAACTACAACAGGTGAGATGATTTGTGCTGTTAAATAAATCTCAAACACAGAGTGATGACATTATCTAAATTCTAAACTGGGACACACCCGGGTTGGGATGGTTGGTATGGCTGGTTTCAGATGACATCACAACATTCTATGGGCCAAAATTAGACTACGTTTACACTGAAACTAATCACCATATCACTGTATCGGAAAACGATCTGTGTCCAGACACGTCGTTTCTGTGTCCACAAGTGTTCCCTATCCACACAGCTTTGAGCAGGTTTGTTTACATTTTACAGAAACAAAACTTAAAACCACATGGCTCATTTGCACAAACTGAGCACTCAATAAACAGCTCACTATTGTGCTCCTGATGTGGTTCAGCTTCTGTCGGACTAAATGACATGACTCAGTGGAATATGAGTGTTCTTTCTGTCACAGAGGGGTGTTCTGCTGATGGTGAGTCTGTTCTGTGTTTCTATCACGTTGGAGATGGTTCGTGTTAAACTTTTCAGAGATTATACGTCTGCAGGTCGTACACACAGACTGTATATATGAATGGACAAATATTCTTAGTGTTTTTTTGGTGAAATACTTTGTGGCGCATAAACCTACATCAGGCGTCCACAAATGGATCAGATCTGTACTCAGATGAATTCGTGGGAGCTGGAGGCACTAGTCTCTGGAGCCATTTTCAATCAGATTAGTGTGAACGAACACTGCACCCACAATGAAAACGACTCAAATGTGTACCAGTGTGGACGGGGCCTTAGTGAATACAGATGGGGGCAGCTAAAATCAAAATTGTAAAAATGCAAAATGATGTTGTATTACAGTGAGTTCTTCGGTTTGGTCAATAATACAAAATACCAAGTTCAACATGTGTGCATTTACCTTATAGTTTATGGTAAAGTACAATGTAAGCAAGAGGGAAAACTAGCCCTTGTCCCCATCTGCAAATATAACATCATTCTAACACATTCTAGAATCTAAACACTACCAGTAAATAAAATAGTAAAAAGAGCGTTTAACATTGTGCATTATTGTGTCTGTCATAATCTGAGGAACTTCTGACGCAGCATTTTTTCCTTTATGGTCATTCGCAAACACGGATTTCTGTTTTTTGGCAAAACAAATGACAATTTATGCTCCTCGTTACTGTTGTCGGAGATTAGATTAAGCCCTATTCGCAGGTTGGTATGACCTGTGGACCTTTGGTGATTTGTAATAATTGCGGAGGATGCGTGAGATCTTAATCCTGTACAAATGTGCCATGTCTCTAATCTGTAATGTAAGAATTCTGCTGCAAATTGCTAACTATATATCGCCAAACACAGATGTCTCGTGATAATCTTAGTCCCGTGCGAATCTGCATCTCAGTGTTTGTTGTTGTAATTGCACCTTTTCTATCTCTCTTTTTTTCCGTGTTCTTTTCTCTTTTAATCTCAGTCAATGTCAGTAAAATAGAGTCATTTACGGACTTTGCTTATCCCGTGTGTGTGTGCTGAGAGTAACACAGAGGTGGGGCGGAAGAGTATTTTCCGGGCTATTAGACGCGCTCTTAAGCTTCCAACCCCATCAAACCCCCCCCCCCCCCCCCGCAGAGCGCCCTATACAACAATCCACTCGAGTGTCCCAGCACGACTTCAGTAAACTACAAAGCCGCACCACCCGCATCGCACGCAAACACACACGGAGCAGACAGTGACCGCACAGCGAAACACACCCACAGACACACTCATCACTCCACGCCGACGAGGAACGGAACGGAGGAACGAACCGAAAAAGCGAGTGCAATGTGCCACTTCTAGACACAACTGAACAACTGAGTCACTGCGAACACACCGACAATCCAGCGATCCCAGACAGCACCCTCCCTACACGCCACAACTGAACAAAGCCCAGAGTCACCGTGAACGAACAAACAAACAAAACCACTGACCCATCACACTGTTGTGTTTCCTTTAAAGTCCGGTGCGGTTTATTTGTGAAAAAAGTTCAAAAATAGACCATTTAATGACAGTGCGTCTTATAATCCAGAGCTCCTAGTAGCCCAGAAAATACGGTAATTTGTACTTATCCCATGCAAATAGAGTTTTAGTTTTAAAAATTGTGATAGTCCTGGTTTAGTCTTAGTTTAGACCTGGTTTAGATCAAACTGGTCAAAAATAGGGACACTTGGGACATTTCTTGTAGAAAACTGGGACAAATCAGTGGTTTTGTATAAATCTGCTGGGACAGGGGACACAGGGCTCAAAACTGGGACTGTCCCGAGTAGGGATGGGCATGATAAGTCGATTAATCGATAATTGATCATTAAGAATTTCAACGATTATGTTCATTTTAATCGACAAACTGAATGTAGGTTGCTGTGTGTATCGTGACCAAACAGGTCTGTACATGTGTCTCTACATCAGAAGGAGCGAGACACAAACAGTCGGTCGGTCAGTCTGCAACATGTTTAAGCACAAATGTGTATTTAACGATGATTTGTACAAGAAATTCCACGCTTTCCGTTCCGGTCAGGACAAGTGTGAGTCCATGTGCACATTGTACAAAGCAGCACATATGTTTCTGTGTCCAGTGGGAAAAAGTTTTACCAGGTGAGAGTCACAATGTCGATGACGAGTCCCCACCTCCCTCCCCCCGTACGGTGTCCTGGTTTTGACAAAGGCAAATATGGTCACACTAACCTGTATTCCACTGAGTCATGTCTTTTAATCTGACAGAAATTGAACCACATCAGCGACACAAGAGCTGTAGTTTTATCTTCGCTTAGTTTATGCAAATTAGTGATGCGGTGTTAAGTTTTGTTTCTGTGAGAGTTGAACAAAACTGAATTACACATTATAATGTCAAACGGACTGATGTGGCTCTAGAGTGGTTATAGTTTATATGTCGTAAAGTTGAATTTATTTATGCAGATTAGTGCAGATACTAATAATAATGATGATCATTTTAATATTAAAAACGTTAATGATTTATCGATAATGAATCGTTAATTCTTCCGACGATCGATTAAGAAAATTTCATCGAATGCCCATCCCTAGTCCCAAGTAAATAGGGACGTCTGGTCACTCTAGTCACGCATAAAATGACAGTCAGAAGCCCGCATCAGCCTGCAGTTTTTCACTTAGTCGCTCTCACCTTTTTGCTGAAACAGGACCATGAACGCTCAATTTGATCACAAGCTTCTAAAAATGTGCTGTTTAGATCAATTTTCTATTTTTGGAGGGTTTTCGATTGTTCTTAAACTTTTTGGCTGTGCTCATTGTGTCACCACGACGACTTCTGAACATTTCATCGCAAGAGATACACGTAGAACACCCCCAGCGTGACGTCATTGCAAAGTATCAATCTCAACAGTTCAAACTCCCATTCGAACGTGTTTTCCTCAGCGCTAACCCGGGGGGCACTGCTCTCCCATGACCAGAGTCCAGCCCAGCCACACACACACACAAACACACACGCACACACACTCGTTCACACCGATCTCTCTATGCGTTCAGACTGTACTCCTGTTTGTAGCAGCAGGGGCGGCACACGGCGTTCACCAAACCATTACCGATCTGACACAGACAGATGATGAACTCGAGCACGGACAGACCCAGGAGCACGCACAGCAGGGTCACGTTCCACTCCACGATGTTGGCGGGCTGCGTACACCGGGACCAGCTCTCCGGCTCCAGAAGATACCTGACCAACACGGAACAGAACGAGACTCATCAAGCGGTAAAAATGAGAAGAGATGAAATGTTTTACAGTGAACAAGCCATGACGCTGCAGGACACGGAGGAGGAGGAGGAAGAGGAGGAAGAGGAGGAGGAGGGACACTTTTGGCTCTTCCTCTCCTCAAAATGCCCTGACACAAGATCTGCTCACCCTCCTCCTGACCCGTCATTCTGTCAAACTGCACCCACACCTGCAAATGTTCTGGAATTTTCCTCTGGATCAATCAAGTATCTCTCTTTCTTTCTCTCTCTTTTTCTTTCTCTCTTTCTTTCTGTCTCTTTCTTTCTCTTTCTCTCTCTTTTTCTTTCTCTCTTTTTCTTTCTCTCTTTTTCTTTCTTTCTCTTTCTTTTTCTCTTTTTCTTTCTCTCTCTTTTTCTTTCTCTTTCTCTCTTTTTTTCTTTCTCTTTTTTCTTTCTCTCTTTCTCTTTCTGTCCCTCTCTTTTTCTTTCTCTCTCTTTTTCTTCCACTTTTTCTCTTTTCTTTCTCTCTCTTTTTCTTCAGCTTTGTTGCTCTCTTTTTCTTTCTCTCTCTTTTTCTGTCATTTTCTCTTTCTCTTTTTTCATTCTCCCTTTTTCTTTTCCTCTCTCTTTTTCTCTCTCTTTCCCTTTCTTTCTCTTTTTTGCTCTCTTTTACATTTTGAGCAGAGCAGTGACATATGGATAGAAACAGGCAGGTGACACGGGACCCTCTATGAGAAAAGTGACAGAGTGCACCTTTGAATAAAGCGAGTGTGAGCGTTACCTCCCGGTTTGGTCGTCGAAGGGGTAACTCCAGCCGTACAGGCCAAAGCAGAGGGGCCCCTGGAACAGAGCGAAGCCCGAGATCACGAACGAGTAAGTGGAGCCGAGGAGCCCGATGACAGCAGCCAGCACAGAGCCACACATCTGACACAAAACACACACACTTCAAATCACAAACATGAACACAACATACAGTCAAGAACATTAAAGACTGTATATTATCTGTAAAATAAGAAGAATTGTTGTTGCATTTAATTGACCTCCATTAACTATCTGCTATTCTTAATTATTCTTATTTAAACAACTGTAAATAAAGGTTGAGAAGAAAGAGGATGGCAGAGGCTCTGATTTGCGGTCTATTTATTTTCACGTTTCAACTAATTGCGAGTCTTCATCAGAGTTGACAGAGTGAGCAGCAGCTGTGACTGTTTACAGAGGTCATGACCCCAGACACGTGATTATTAAAAACAAAATATCCATAAACATATACAGGTTGAATCCAAGTATACTGACAACATACTATTCTAACACAACATAAAAACACTGTTCAGTATAGTTTGGAGTATAGTAGTATAGAGTATATAGTAGTAGTATTTCCCTTAGGTTACACAGCACATTTGTTTAAGTTAAGTTAAAAGACAGCACCAGAAATTTTGTAAGACTTTTTTTTTTTAATCAAAATAACCAGATATTTTCAACATGTATATATATATATTATATATATATATAGAGAGAGAGAGAGAGAGAGAGAGAGAGAGATTTTAATAATCACATGTCTGGTGTCATGACCCCCTGCTCAATCTATCAGCCCTGATGGAGACTCACAAGTAATTGAAATGTGTTGGCGTAAGTAAGTTTTTATTTCTATAGTGCTTTTCACAGACATATGTCACAAAGACACTTTACAGAGCATTATAGATTCATTATTCTTCCTCTCCATACCCAGTGGTGATAAACTATTATTCTAGCCACAGCTGCCCTGGGGCATACTGATGAAGTGTGGCTGCCATGCCAATCAGCACCATCTGTCCCTGCAATCACCACCATCACACATGCACACACCAATTGCGTACTAGGCAATGTGGGTGAAGTGTTTTGCCTAAGGACACAATGACAGTTTTTTGCAACTGGTGCCCCCCTGTGGCACCTGATTTTCCCAGTGGTCTCCCATCCAAGTACTAACCAGGCCCGGTCTTGCTGAGCTTCTGAGATCTGACAGGATCAGGCTTTGACAAACCGGTCAAAGCCGGTATAGCATTAACATTAATAAATATACTGCAAATCAGAGCCTCTGCCATCCTCTTTCTTCAAGCCCTCTGCTCTGATGAGCACCTATATGCGAGAGTTTTGATCCAGTGCAGCACTCCAATATCGTCATTTGTTATTGTAAATAAAGGTATTGCAATTAAAACCAGCGCAATCAGAGATAACAACCTGGTCCCCCATGAGGCATCGGTGGGGGCAGTTCATCACCACGGAAGCAGTTTTTGAGGAGTCCAGCCCATACCCCGGTCATGTGTGTGCCAACTTGTGCGATGACTGGGTGAATATTTTAGGCCGCAGATGGTTCAGAAAATGCCGAAATTGACGATCCTTTATAATGGCGTGACTTTTCAATTGACCTGTGTGACCTCAAATGACCTCGGATCGTCACCAATCTTTTTTTTTTTTTGCGGCATCGGGCACGGGGGCTTGACCCACGTACCAAATTTGGTGACAATCAGTCCATAAATGGCAGAATTATTGTGGATGGACACACACACACACACATACAGACACACACAGGGTGAATACAAAACCTGTTCAACCCTTCAGGGACCAGGTAACCAGTTAACAGTGCGTTTGTAAAAAGCCCCATGAATAAGAGATGAAGTGATGCTCCTCAAGGAAATCCTGATGAATACATTTACAGACTGTTTAGGAGTGTCTATAAATCAGAAAATATTTTATTTCTTTATTGAATTAGTTTACTGTTATTTGAAAAAAACATAAGTTGTGATTAATTGAAAAGTTAATGCGTTGGCTTTAATATAAAACACTTCAAGACCTTAAATCTTGTCCAGGACATTATTCCACAGGTGGTGGTGGTGGTGAGCTATTATCATAGCCACAGCTGCCCTGGGACAGACATGAGGCTGCCAGTCTGCACCACCTGCCCCTCTGACCATCACCAAAAGTCACACACACATTGCATTCACATAGGCATGACAGTTTGTGCCACTGCTGCCCCCTTGTGGCACCCGGTATTCCCAACGGTCTGCCTTCTAACAAGAGCCAGCCTGTTTTTTTAGCTTTTGAGATCAAATGAATCTGTGCATTGATGAGCAGACTGTATGACCACAGGTTAACATGTTTTAGCCTGACTACCACATAAAAATAAACTACCAAAACAGCCACTTGTTACCAAAGTGAGGTAGACGAACACTAAAACAAATCATCAAGAAGTCCCCAAACCAGTCGTATAAAACAGGCCTAAAAGAGAGTTTGGGGAAAGTGCAGAGTGAGGCCGAGTGAGACAGAGGCGCACACACAGAGCTCTGCAGCTGGACTCTGAGCTGAGCGAGTGTGACCCAACAAAGAGACGCCTGTTTAAAAAGAGGATTATCATTCTGCTCCAAAACACTGCAGATAATCAGGCTTTACTCTGCTCAACTCAGGGACAGAAGAGCTGAGCCTGCACCCGCTCCACTCATGTTTACATCGTCCAGAGAATTCTATTACACATTTGACTTTTTGGTGGGAGATGCTGCTGTTTCTTGTGGTGACATAAAAAGGCTGATGGGGAGAAAATCAAACCAAAGTTAATGAACCATGTAGCTTGATTTGAGGCTGTGACAGATTTTCCTGAATAGATAAAAACATGTTTGTGGCCTACTATTTTATATAAAAGTATAGTGTAAAGGCCGCCACACACGACAGGATTTTTCAGTCTTAAACTATTTTTAAACATGCGACAAAAAGCGCACACTACAGATACAAGGAGAATCTTATGAGACTTAAATCTCCAATCACAAAGACTGCAGTGGGACATGTCTGCAGACCACAAGATATAAAGTTGTGAGCGTGATCGTGTCAGCTGTTTCCTGTCTACAGTAAAACCACTCACTCTGAGACTCTGAAGTGTTCAAAGATCAGAGCTCTGCACTTTTAGTTTAGATACAAGTCAAAACTGTGTTATTATTATTTGTGAAATGTGGTGCAAAACTTCAGATACATGATTTTTAAAGCATAAAAGATTGGAGATAAAGTCCACAGGAAGTAGAGTCACTGTCACTAATCTGCAGCTTCACCTCGATCCGTGCGCTGTGTGGATGTAAACAGACACATGAGAGGAACTACTCTTACCTTTTTACTTTTAAAGAACACATCAAACTGGATTAGGACACAGGACAGTTTCTATGGATAATGTGGATGAGATGCTGCACTTTAAATTTACCACTTTACGAGAGGTGAGTACTGTATTTTTCAGACTATAAGTTGCACTTTTTTTCATGGTTTGGGTGTTTCCTGCGACTTATACTCTGGTGCGACTTTAATTAAAATGTTCACACTGACAGCAGCGAGAGGCTCTAGTCTTGTGTGTGAGTATCTGCTGCTCCTGTTCCTCCTGTACCACTGTCACTTGGCTCTACTGCACATGTCTCCTGCAGAAAGAGCCTCTGTCCTGTCTGTATCATGTCAGTCGATCGCACCATTACTTCTGTACCACTGAAAATTTAAAATTTAAACAAACTTATGATTACAAGCTGCAAGTTGTGAAATCTGCAGCCAAAAACAGAAATCGAGCAGCAGAAAGAAAGTTTGGAGTGAGAGAGAAACTTGTGACACTGGAAGGATGCACCGTGAAACTTTCCTGAAGTCACTGGATGGATCGACAAAGCCTAAAGCCTATTATTATTACTATTTCTGGTCTCTGATTTTATAAAATTTCCCCCAAAGAGTGTGACTTATAGTCCAGTCAGACTTATATATGTTTTTTTTTTCTTCATTATGCATTTTTTGGCTGGTGTGACTTATACTCCGCCACTTGTAATAAAGTTGCCTCATTATTTTTGCTATTTCCTGAGTTTTTTGTGTTGTGTCTCTGTGTCCATCACTCCTCTGCAGACACATGCACGCACGCACACACACATGCACACACACATAACAAACACACACGAGGAGTGCAGTGGCTTCAAAATCACACACGAAGACACAAAGTCGGATCATGCCTCCCCAAATTCGGGGAGAAGCAAATCGCAGCCAAATCGTGGGCCAATTCTCCTGTAGTGTAGGGCAGCCTTATGTTTATGTCACATTTATATTTAAGATATAATGTATTTACATTTATCATGAAAAACAATAAGGAATCAAACATTTAAAAATCACATTGCATAACATTACAATTATTTGAACACTGAAATCAATTCATGTTTTTGCTTTGCTACTTCTGTTTTCTGTGATTCTCTATTTTATGTTCCATTTTTATGTGGCAGTGAACCAAAGATGGACTTCTATTGTAGTCTATCTATGGGTAAAAATACAACTGTACAACTCACCTTATGTAACAAATAATACTCCCTACAACTGTACTACAACTTACCCTTATGTGATGTGTAATCTACTTTGTCCAAATAATTTCCCTTGTGGATCAATAAAGTTTGTCTAAGTCTAAGTGTAAGTTTGTTGGTATATGATCAATGTTTGTGTCTCTCACCATGAGGCTCTGGTTCCAGCAGCAGTCACATTTCCCCAAAGTGATGAAGACCACAGCGGGCACCATCATCTGTAACACAAACACACACAGGCTGTTAGGATGCTGAACTCTCTCCCCTCTCTACCCACCAGGTGAGTACTCTAGTACTCATGTACTCATGGAATAAAAGCTTTGGTAATATTTTCATAGTGTCGTAGTTCTCAAGACCGGTCTTGGTCTTGAGACTGGCCTGTTTTTTTTTTGTTTGTTTGTTTGTTTTTGCAGTCTTGGTCTCATCTCAGACTCAACCACGTTTGGAGTCGGTCCTGTCTCAGTCTTGAAGGTGTTTGAACTAGGTCTTGTCTCGGTCTCGGGGTCTGACACTCAACAAGTGATAAAATGGAGATAGATTTATAAAAACATTGATATATATGTGCCAGAATCCCTGTAAAATACAAATAAATGTTGAAAATGACAAAGATGGTCTTGATTTGGTCTAAATGAGCTGTGGTCTTGGCTCGGCCTCGACCCTGAGAGGTCTTGGTCTTGTCTCAGTCTCGGGACCCTGTGGTCTCAGACTGGTCTTGGTCTCGATTAGTGCGGTCTTGACTAATGTATTCAAGACATTCAAAGTCACATTACTCCAAAATGAGTCGTAAGAATGTTTAAGGGCCAATGTTAGGCTATTTTAGTCAAGACGGCACCACCTAGTACCTCCCCTCAGTTTCATTTCTCTCTAACGACTAGGTCAGGAATCAGAATACACTAGACGTTTACAAGAACCCCAGAAGTTGTAGACCACACACCGGCCAATCAGCAAAGAGCTGAACCAACCCAGTTTGTGGTAGCAGACTGCATACGCTATCCTCCTTTAGACTTCCTTTCAAATACAAACTTTGCATTTTTTATTGCACCTTTAATTCGCAAGTTCATCTCACAGAAATGATAATGATCGTTGACAGACATGTTCATTCTCTGCTTTGTTTGCTGTTGTGCCGGCAGTCACTTGGACAGCACTGAGCGTTCTGGCACATTACACAAGTCACAACGAATAGCAGCGATTGGTTAAATTTTAAAAAGTACCCACCTATAGTTGAGCAAACTAATCCTAATGCTGCAAGGTCAGACGGTTTCCACGAAGTGAAACCGACTGATGAATCAGGCTAAGGCTATTTTCTGATCTACATTATAATGTCTTTTCCTCATTACAAACAGACCTTGGAGCTTTTATTTCATTCCACATGTTTAACACACAAACCCTGCATATTTAGACTGAGTTCTTCTCTCAAATTGAAAACACTCTTCCACCTTGTGATGTTATGTTGTAATACAGGAAGTGTCATGCAGTTTCACTTGAATCATTTGGATGATTTCAGTTCTGGAACTGTCAATTTCTACTGAACTAACGGTAAAAGGAGATTAACTTGAAAATGACTTCATGAACAGAACATTTTGAGCTTATTTTTTGAGCTGATGTAGACAGACTAATAATAAAGGGTTACTCAAACGTGTGTAAATGAAACAAAACACAACTCCAGATACTATAACACAACTTAAAGCTCACAAGAGTCTATTTTGTGTAATATAAAACCTTTAGGAATAATATTATACATAAACAGTTTGCAGATCAGACAGGGTTAGTCTGTTCTTCCCAAGGTTTACCATGTTTTTAGTTTTTTTTAAGGTTTTTGACAAGGGAGCATTACAAATATGATTAAAAGCTCATAAATAAAGTGGGAGCGAGAGACCAGTGTTTCAGCAACCCCCCAAAGTTTACAGCTCTTTTAAAACTGTCTCTCGCAAAGGAAATGCACAATAAATTAAATCAAACCCAGGGAGGCCAAAGTCTCAAGCAACATCATCGCTTCCTGTGTCAGAAAAACTAAATAAAACTGAAATATATGCCTCAAAACATTTACTCAATTACTATGGAGATAACAAAATCTTATTAGTTTTAGCAATGAACATTTGAATCACCAAGGAGACAAAAAATGTGACCTAAACAGACCCAAATTACAGCAGAAATGTGACAAAGTGAACCTTTAACACTGTGAAATGAATCTTAGTTGTTTTTATTTTTAAAATTGGAATTCAAGTTGAAATTCCAGTCTGAAATAGTTTACAGGAATGTTTCTGGAGGCCGGCCCTGACACAAACTCAAAATGTCCAAAAAAAAGTCAAGGGCAGTGGGTCAAAATGGCCTCCACACATCCTGTCTCTGCTCGTGACATCTGGGGAAGGAGGGAGGACGAAGAGAAGGAGGAGGAGGAGAGGAAAAGAGGAGGATAGAGGGTAAAAAGGAGAGGAAGAGAGGAAATCCAAAGTTTCAGTTGCCAAAGTGCTGCACATATAAAGATAACATTAAAAACAGTAAAAGGTATTTAAAAAAATAACCTCCGTTTAACCTCACCAATCCTAAAACACTAAAGCAGTAAAGTCAGATAAAAGAGCAATAACAAAATAAGATAAAATTTTAAAAAATGTAATAAAAAACACAGAGAGTCACACATCTCACGCGGTGTTAAAAGCTAGAGAATTTTGATGGCCTTTTTTTTGTTTGTTAGCGAAAAACACCAGATCCAATTCTAATAATGACCATTACTCACTGCTTTAAATAACTTTTATTATAAAAGCTCATTCAGAACTCATTTATAGTAGTATGCATTGCTTGTAAAATGGTCAAAAAATCATGTGTAACATTTCATTTAATAACATTTAATCATTTATTCTTGTTATAAGATTCTAACAAGACAAACTAAGTTTTTTTGCAAAGTTATTGTTTGCGCATACTCCAAATTAGATGTTCATTTATGTTACATGATTTCACATTCTTTTTTGTTTGTTTGTTTGTTTGTTTTTTTCCTCCCTCCATTTAACATTGCTCTGCAGCCTGGTTGAGTACACAAAAAATAGGCTAATAAAATTTAAGACCTTTTTGAAAAAAATAAGACTTGGACAACATAATTTAAGACTTTTTAAGGCCTTAATTTAGGAACATGAAATTTAAGACATTTTCAACACTTTGAAGACCCTGCGGCTGCCCTGAATATCAGTCCAGTCTGTGGAGACACTGGTCTGTCTGTCTTTTAAAAACATAAATGTTGATTGTTTTGTGTTGTCACTGTCCTCGTCTGTTTTAAAAAAATGGAACATGTGTTGAGATGAACTGAAAGATGAAATAAAAGATGAACTGAATTGAAATCATACATTTAAAAGAAAGGCATGAGAGTAAAAGTTGTTCTTAAGACGAGACTTAAAAATGAAGCAGGGAGAAATGGGTGAGAAGAAGAGATTAAAAAGAGGAAAACAATAACACTGAATTGGATTAATAGAACTCCTTTTCACCTTTAAACCAGGGGTGTCCAAACTTTTTTTCATCAAGGGCCACATATCTAAACACAGACGAAGCAGTGGGCTGATCGAGGGTCGTAGACTGGTGCTCAGTACAGGGAATAATTGACCCATCAGTCTTTATTTACATTAAGATCCTCAAAACCACACACTAAATATTAAATATTCGCTTTATAAGAGAGATTTTCAAAAACCTTGCAATAAAAAGTAATTTTTTCTTTGATGCAAGGTCATTTGGGTCAATTCTCCTGGAAGCCTGAGGGCCAAGAAAAATTTGTCTGAGGGCCGCATTTGGCCCACGTGACATAGTTTGGACATGCCTGATTTAAACACTTCACAGTGCATTTTTCCCTCCACACTAGGCAGTGAACAACTGTACTATTGTAGCCACAGCTGCCCTGGTCGACTGACAGCAGTGAGGCAGCCAATCTGCACCACCAGTCCCTCTTCACCTCCTCACACATCACATTCAGTCTAATGAAGTGAAGTGTCTTGCCAAAGGACACAACAACAGTTTGCACTAGAGACTGTTTAGCTTCAGATCAAACAGGATTGGGAAATGTCAAAACACAGGAGTGAAAGGACGGAAGAGAGAAGTGAAAGAGGAGAGAAGGGGAGTAAGATGGAGTGAATAAGGGGAAGAGAGGAGGAAAGGAGGGAAGAGAGAATAAGAGGAGGAGGAGTAGGGGTGTCAAATTATCGCGTTAATTGCGATTAATTAATTACAGTCATATTTAGCGCGTTATGTTTTTTAATCGCGTTAATCTCATTTTTAATCTCTAACTTTACTGTTTCTGTATGTGAGTTGCTTTATTATAAAACCTGTTTTTATGTGTTGTTGGGACAACAACACACACACACAAAAAAAACACATTTATAAATTTTTTTATTTCGGTAAAACCCACACAAAACGCACGCAGTAAGAGCGATGTAAACGTCATGTTAACGTTTACGGCGTCAGTCGCACAATGGACGAGGTCGAAGAGCCAGTAGAACAGAGTCAGCAGTGCACAGGTAAAAACGCATTCGTGTCTTGGAAATTATTCTCCCGACGTGAAATATAAAAGAAAATAACAAATATAAAATCGCCTACAACTTAAATGTCACTGGTGAAAACAACCTGCATAGACTCATGATGTCTGCACTACTGTCCTATAGTGACCTGCCACATGAGGGGACACGCACACAAACACACACAAACACACACACAAACACACACAAACACACACCTTCATCATCGTCATTAACCTGAGAACGCACGGACCACGTTTCCTTCCGTAGTTAATGCGCGGAGACCGACGTGCTCCCGTGAGCCGCGTGTGGATCGTGTTTTCTCGCGTACGCTGCGTAAACCGCGCTTCCTCCTGTGAACCTCTAAACCAGAACTAACACCAAGACTAAAACCAGGACTAACCCAGTCCAGGACTAAACCAGGACTAAACCAGGTCTAAACCAGGTCTAAACCAGAACTAACACCAAGACTAAAACCGGGACTAACCCAGTCCAGGACTAAACCAGGTCTAAACCAGGACTAAACCAGAGCTAAAACCAGAACTAAAACCAGGTCTAAACCAGGTCTAAACCAGGACTAAACCAGAGCTAAAACCAGAACTAAAACCAGGTCTAAACCAGGACTAAACCTGGACTAAACCAGGACTAAACCAGAACTAAGACCAGGTCTAAACCAGGACTAAACCTGGACTAAACCAGGACTAAACCAGAACTAAAACCAGAACTAAAACCAGGTCTAAACCAGGACTAAACCTGGACTAAACCAGGACTAAACCAGAACTAAAACCAGAACTAAAACCAGGTCTAAACCAAGTCTAAACCAGGACTAAACCAGAACTAACACCAGGACTAAAACAGGATTAATCCATTCCAGGACTAAACTAGGACTAAAGTAGGTCTAAACCAGGTCTAAACCAGGACTAAAAACCAGTGATCTCATATATAAATCATTTCTCTATCAATAATAATTTTTAATATGGTTAAGGAAAGACTGGACTTTTTATTGTCTTTAAGTAGACAAAAGTTATTATGTTCAGATTTCCTCGTCTTTGCTACTTTACAGCAAACAGTTTCTTATTCATGGAGACTTGGGCTCAACAGCCAATTTGGAGAGATTTGTTAAACAATAAATGACTTTATAAAGTCACTTTTTTTAATCTATAATCAGTCTTTTGATCTGCCACAATAATGTAATAATGAATTTAAATGAAAATACCTCAAATTGAAGCTTTTCTCAGCAGTTTTTAGGTGAGATTAAAATTAGATTAATTAGATTAATTAATTACAGATCATAATTAATTAATCTCTCAATTTTTTTTAATCGCATGACAGCACTAAGGAGGAGAGGAGAGATTATGGAAGAGGACAAAAAACAAAAGTATAGAAGGGAAGGATGAGAGAAGCAAAGATTTGGGGAGAAAAAGAGGAAAGGAGAGATAGAGGACAAGAGGGGGAGAGGAAGAGAGATTGGAAAGAGGAGTGGAGGGAGGAAGAGTAAAGAAGGAAGGCTGAGGAGGAGAAAAAGAGGAGAGGAGAGAAAGAAGGGGGAAGGAAGAAAGGAAGGACAGAGAAGGGGAGGAGGAGGTAGGTATGGAAAAGGGAAAGATGAGTGCAACGGAAGAGCAGGGAAAGAGGAGAGAAGGAGGAAAGAAGGAGGAGAGAAGAAAAGGGGGAAGGGAAGAGCAATGAGATTGAGGAAGGGAGGAGGAGTAGAGCAGGAAGGCATAGAAGGAGAAAAAGAGAAAAGGAGAGGAGAGAGGGGTGAATTCGGAGGGGGAGAGGAAGAGGAAGAGAGGACGGACAGAGGAATGGAGAGGAAGAGTAGATGAAGGGATGAGAGGAAGAAGGTTGAGCAGAAGAAAAAGAGGAGAGGAAATCGTGGAGAGAGGGGAGAGGAGGAAAGGTATAGAGAGAAAGATGAGTGCAGCGAAGAAGAGGGGGAAAGGAAGAGCGATGAGGCAGAGGAGGTGAAGGGAAGAGGAGAGGAAGAGGAGAGGAGGGGGAATGGAAGAGCAATGGGATAGAGGAGGGGAGGGGAGGAGGAGAAAAAGAATGAGGGAAGGAAGCACACTCAAAATAGATTTCTCAGAGGACTGCTCTTTAAACTTTGACTCGAATTCACTTTGTCAACTTCACACAAACATGAAAAACAAGTTGTTCTGCCTCAGCTCACTCGGGTCAACAAGTAACAGAAAACAAGGTGGAAACTGGAATAAATGAAGTCAGAATTTAATGAACAAGGATGTAAAAGACAAAATAAAATACAGGGTGTCCCAAAAAATTTGACATCATTTCGCAGGCCAATAATTTTGTCAGTTCTTGTTGAAATAGCCTAGAATTTTCACAGAATGTAAAGAAACAGATCAAGATTTTATATTTAATATTTTATTTTTGTTTTGTTTTCAGGTTAAGCCATTCACTTTTAAAGAGAAGTCAATTTGTGTCTTGGAATCTGCTCACACACACTTACCCAAGACCAGAGGTGGGACCAAACTGTGGTTTCGCAAGTCTTTGACCTCAAGTCCGAGTCAAAATAAAATATGGACGCATGGTGACCCTCGACAGGTCAGAATCCTCCGGTGGAATTTGCTGTTTAACCGTCCGATTGCAGAGTTGTTGACCTGGTTTATGTTTTATTATCGTATCTTATCTCGCAATATCTTCAGAAAGCGGTGCCATTATTCAACCCCAAACACGAGAGCTGTCAGTTGAAAGGAATTATAAAGCTGTCAGTTAATTATAAATCTGTTTATTGTTCGATAATCAAGAAATGCGTGGGTAGCTTCTGAAAGTTAAGAGCTTATAAACAAATCTGGATCCTTAGAATGCAGAAGGTAAGTGAGGAATAACTTTGGACCACTGCAAACAGCTTTAAAATGACAGTGTGTGGAGCCAATCCCAAACTAATAAAGATGAGATTCAGCTTTTGTGGATCGTAAATTTGGACATTTCTTTCAAAAACAGTGAATCTCCCGTAGAAAAATGAAATCAGAAAACCATAACGTTGTCAAATTTTAGAACGTGAACCCAACCTCTTCACTCCTCCAGCTGCGAGAGACTTTTGCTCCACTCATACTGACTTCCTGACAGCGAGTCCGGAGAATAACACACTTTTCCAGACAGGTTCGGACCACGTGCATTTTCCATGAATCCCAAATGTTCCCCCTGTCGATGGTAGATCCTGGTTTGGATGTTTCCTTTTCCTTTAGCTCAGGTGTAGAGAAAAACACATTGCGCTAAATCAAAACAAAGAGCTCAATCCAGTTGTGTTGACTTGACTTACACTCTGGGGGATTCTGCATGTGTGTCTATGGTAAAATGTCCAGCCAAAACACAAAATGGATTTAAAGAGGTTCAAGGTTCTTTATTTTGTCATTCAAACATGTGAGAGAAACACATGACAGAACGAAATGTGCTCCCCGAGGCCCAGTGATCCAGAAAGAGATAAAAAACAATAATAATAAGCAATGTTAAAAAATAAATACATTTAAAACAACAACATTTAGCAGTTCCAATGAACAAGTAGTAAACGTGGCAAGATAGAGAGAGAGGCAACCAAAGCAGGAAGTCAGTGTGCACTGCTCACAAGTCTGACAGCCTCAGGAAAGAAGCTGAACTTCAGCCGAGAAGTTCTAGCTTTAATGCTCCTCAGTCTCCTCCCAGAGGGCAGAGGAACAAACAGGTGGTGGGAGGGTGCGAGGGGTCCCCCATGATCCTGGAGGCCCGTCTTCTACAACGCTCCTCATAAATTTCACAGATGGGTGTAAAGTCACATCCAGTGATCTTCTCTGCTGCTCTGACCACACGCTGTAGATCTGTCCTGTCCTGGGCTGAGCAGTGGCCGTACCACACTGTGATGGACTGGGTCAACACACTTTCCACTCCACATCGATAAAAAGACATGAGAGCAGGGAGGCCTAGTCCAGCAGCCTTGAGTCTCCTCAAAAAATACAGACGCTGGTGGGCCTTCTTAACAATGCTCTCTGCATTAGTGGACCAAGTGAGTCTGTCGGTGATGTGCAGACCCAGGTATTTCCAGCCGGACACCCTTTCAACTTCTGTGCCCATGATGTAGAGAGGCGACAGTGAACAGCTGTTCCTCCTAAAATCCACTATTAATTCTTTTGTTTTTGAAAGGTTCAGACAGAGGTTGTTCTCTCTGCACCAGGTCTCCAACAGCTGTACCTCCTGTCTGTATGCCTGCTCGTTGTTTTCCGAGATTAAACCCACAACAGCAGTGTCATCTGCAAATTTAACAATCTGACAGGTCGGGTGAGAAGCCACACAGTCATATGTTAGCAGAGTATACAGCAGGGGGCTCAGGACACAGCCTTGGGGGGAGCCGGTGTTGAGAGTGGTTGGTGAGGAGAAGCAGCCATTAATCCTAACAGTCTGCTCCCTGTTAGTAAGAAAGTCCAGCACCCAGTTGCAGAGTGATGGTTGGAGTCCAAGCAATTGCAGTTTGTTTATCAGGGTCTGTGGTATGATGGTATTGAATGCCGAACTAAAGTCCAGGAAGAGAAGTCGGACATATGTGTCCCGCTTCTCTAGGTGGGTGAGGGCCTGATGGACAACAGCCGCCACTGCGTCAGATGTAGACCGATTCTCCCTGTATGCATACTGATGAGAATCCACACTGATGTCAATTATGCCCTTTATATGTGTCATCACTAGCCTTTCCAGACATTTCATGACTATAGATGTTAATGCCACAGGACGATAGTCATTCAAACAGTTCACAGTGTTAGTCTTTGGAACAGGGATAACAGTGGCTCTTTTTAGACATGATGGTACTAGGCTCTGCGAGAGTGAGATGTTAAAGATATCAGTCAACAGAGGAGTCAACTGGTATGCTGCATCCCTCAGAACCCGACCAGGGATGCCGTCAGGTCCAGCTGCCTTCCGTGGGTCAATCCTCAGCAGTGTCTTCCTCACCTCTTCAGCACTCACTCTGAGTGGACAGTCACCTGATGTGATAGCGAGCTTGGTGCAGGGGGAGGCGTTAGTGTCTTCAAAGCGGGCATAAAAAGAATTCAAGGCATCAGGTAAGGAGGGATCAAGTGAGGAGACGCCCTCCTTCTGAGTTGTATTCAGGATAGTCTTAATTCCCTTCCTAGTCTTAATTAATTAAAGAGCGCATTTTCAGGAGCCTGTGATCAATGCGAGCGTTCATGGTCCTTTTAGGAGTTTGATTTTCAACCAAAAACTTGAAAGTAGAGTTTGTGAAATTATCTTATTTGAGAGAGACTTGTTTAACAGCACAAATCAGACCACGTGTCATGATGAGTTAATTTTCTGAATTAAACTGTTTGGAATTAAAATATTCTCCTTCAAGTTTACATGGAAATAATCATTCTGAATTGAGGTTTACATGGAAAACACATTAAATCGTCTTTATTTAATTCCACTCAGTGTCTGGGGGTGTGGAAGGTTCTGATTGGACAGAGACAGGAAGAAACCACGCACTTCAGCTGCTACCGGCTTTTCTGTCGATCCAAACTTTTTCCGCAGTGGTTTCAATGATAATTGTGCAGCAGCTGGAGAATTCTCTCATCACGCTTTATGTCTGTCAGCTGAGGAGGAGAAGGGAAGAGTGTCGGAGAAGGAGGAAGAAGACAAAGTGAGTGTGAGGCTGCTCTACCTCAGCCCACTCCCACATCCCGCTCACAAATTCAAAGAGACGTGAATAAAAGTCCGAAGCCAGGACTGGTGGAGCCGGATTATCTGGATCGCGTCAGAACGAGCATGATCTGAACAACCGACATTATTTTTAAGAAGAATAAACCTGAAACATGTTTGAGGAATAAATTAATTCAGCTTTAAAATCTGAATAATCCACCCACTCACTTCGGAATTAAGTTTAATTCCAAATAATCATTTTCATTAAGAATTCTGTGTTTACATGTTTTTTTAAAAGCTGAATTATTTTTATTCAGAATTAAAGCTCTCATGTGGCAGTTGTGTTAAAACAAAGATGAGATTAAAGTCTAACTTGAGTAACAGAGCTTCAGACGGAGTAGTGCGTTGAGTTAGCACCACACCCCCTGAGTAGTCCTAAGAGATTTCAACATTGTAACCTGTTTAGTTTAAAGTGGAGCTGGAGGACAGCTCAGATTTCTGTGATGGAATTGAGTAATTAAGTGTCAGACGGTTTATGGTTGATATCTGTGTAATCTCTGGACCTGTCCTCGTGTCACTGGAGCCAGACCCAAACTAAAGATAAGGAACTATGACATCATCTGAAAGTGAGTGTGATCTCCTGACGACAAGGAAACACACGCACTTTCACGTACTCCACTCACATTACCTCTACTGCAAATCTTATCATTAAGATACACTACATGCAGGTCATTATCTCTCCTTACCCTCTCTCTTTGCTCTCTCCCTCACCCCTCTACTCTTCTTTTTTACTCCTCTTTCTCCCCTCCTCTCTCTTTCCCTCTCTCTCTTACTCTCCCTCACCCCTCTCTCTCCTGTCTCTCTTCTAGCCTCTTTCTCTCTCTACCTCTCTCCCCTCTTTCCTCTTTTTGACAGACAAAATAAGGTCTGTGAAAAATCAAAAAATCTCCTGTCTCTTTCTCTCTCTCTCTTTCCTCTTCCTTCTCTCTCTCCTCTCCCCTATCTCTCTCCTCTTCTCTCTCTTTCTTTCCTCTCCCCTCTCTCTCCTTTTCTCTCTCTCTCTTTCCTCTTCCCCGTCTCTCTCCTCTCCCCATCTCTGTCGTCTTCTCTCTCTCTTCCTTCTCTCTCTCCTCTCACCCATCTCTCTCCTCTTAGCTCTCTCTTCTCTCTCTCTCTCCTCTTCTCTCTCTCTTCTCTTCCCTCTCTCTCCTCTTCCCTATCTCTCTCCTCTTCTCTCTCTCTTTCCTCCTCCCTCTCTCTCCTTTTCTCTCTCTCTCTCTTTCCCCTTCCCCCTGTCTCTCTCCTCTCCCCATCTCTTTCCTCTTCTCTCTCTCTTCTCTTCCTTCTCTCTCTCCTCTCACCCATCTCTCTCCTCTTAGCTCTCTCTTCCCTCTCTCTCCTCTCCCCCATCTCTCTCCTCTTCTCTCTCTCCTCTCTTCCTCTCTCTCATTGCAGTGTTAGGAAAGTAATGAATCACTCTCACTCTCTCCTTTCGTGTCCTTCTTTCCCCTCCTCTCTCACCCTCTCTCCTCTCTTCCCTCATCCCTCTCTCCTCTCCTCTCTCTTCTCATCCCTCCCTCCTCTCCTCTCTCTGGTCTTAAAGTCATATCTCTGCATCATTATATCTTTTATATAATGAACCATGGAGCTGATTATGCACACAAACCCTCTCCTCTCTCCTTTCCTCTCTCGTTCCCTCTTTCCTCTCCCATCACCCCTCTCTCTCTGTCTCTCTCTCTCTGTCTCTGTCTCTGTCTCTCTCTGTCTCTGTCTCTCTGCTCTCTCTCTCTCTCTCTCTCTCTCTCTCTCTCTCTCTCTCTCTCTCTCTCTCTCTCTCTCTCTCTCTCTCTCTCTCTCTCTCTCTTTCCCTTGCGTAGCGTGGAGCTGATTACACACAGAGACTCTCATTGTTCACAAACAACAAACAAGTCCCGTTGCTGTGAGGGAAGTTTTAGTTTTTCTGTGACAAAACAAGAATGCAGCAACAGCGGAGAAACCAGGGACTCCGGAATGAGCCTCTTTGTCCATGTTCACTCTCTCTGATGTCATTTACCATCAAAGAAAATTCACTGATACTCACACTCACACTGACACTACTCACACTTCTCTGTTCATGAAAAAGTCAGGGCCGTTACCATGGCAATTCACAATTAAAAACAAAATATTATTTCTTTAAAGAGCCAACCATGCCTGAAACTGCAACATAAAACAGGAGGCTGAGAGACAGAGCTGGAGCTAAACTACAGGGGGTGCTAAGTACAATACTAAAGTGCACATTTTATGTATCTGTATATTACGTAAGTACATTTTACAGTGGATACTTACTCAGACACCCAAATGATGCAACCAATGTTTTGTGTTTTTGTTGATTTGGCAGTTTATTGTTCATACTTTCAGACACGGATAGAAAAAGGCTACTTCTGTATGACAATCATAATGCAAGTTAGACATTATGATGTCCCCGGACTTCTGCTTGAGGAGACTGTCTCTAGCTGGACCTCCTCAAATAGTATAGTAGCATAGATAAAGACCAGCCTGATTCATCAGCCGGTTTCACTTTATGGAAACCGTCTGACCGTTTGCTCGATGGCAGGCGGGTACTTTTTTTTTATTTAACCAGTCGCTGTTATTTGGTCGTGATGTATGTAATGCACCAAATCCTGTAGGAAGTAGGACAATAACGTCTTTCCCCTTGATAAAATTCATCAAACATTCTCTTTGTTCCGGCTTTAAATCCTCGATCTCGGGAATCAACACAGAATGTCTGTTTTCGTCTGCATCCATCTCGACGCTTTGTTTACTGCTGTGCTGTTCCACAAAAGGGACCCAGACAGAAGCGACGAGTTTGACGTCATGGCTTCACATCTCACAGTTGATTGGCTAGTGTGCGATCTACACGTTCCGGGGTTCTTGCAAACCCTCTAGTGTATTCTGATTCCTGACCTAATCGCTGGAGAGAAATGAAATAGAGCAGAGACATTAGGTGGTGCCAGTATGGCTACTTAAAGACTGTCTGGTGTCCAAATTAGATGAGTACACATGTCAGTACTATACAGTGGGGGGAGGTAAGTACAAAAGTAAAAGTACAATGCTTAAGTAAAATTTGTATGTATCTGTAAGTACATTTCACAATGGATACTCTTTACTTTTACTTTACAACATTTGAGAGTGCGTATCATCACTTCCTACTCCACTACATTTTAGATCAGACTGAAAATAAAAAGTAAAAAGTAAAGTAAGAAATACTCTCCTTTATGGTCTGAGACCTGCTGAAAAGGCTGAGACTTTATTTTTTTTAGAAAATTTAATGAGTTTCCATCTCAACTTTGAGTAAAATAAAACACACAAAAGCATCTAGAAAAATTAACAAATCGATTGAATCACTTAAATATATATTCTATATTCTTTTTCAAAAACTTTGCAAAATATGTTTACTTTTTTCTCTTAAAATCAATTTTTAAACTGGTACTTTAATACTTTTACTTAAGAAAATTTTTTCATGTGATACTTTAACTTTTACTTGCGTAACTTTTTACCTTTGTATCTGTATTTTTACTTAAGTAACACCATTAAGTACTTCATCCACCACTGAAGGCATGTATAGAGGCTTAACAAATACTTCTGTAATTATCAAGCAGGGCCCTTCTTTGTGTGCGGTGAGGGTGTGAATCTGCGTAACGCCTTTTCCTGTGGACTGTGCAGCTCTCAGTCAGTTCAATGTTTGGAGTTTTGTATTTTGAATGAAATTTAGTTTGATGTTATCTATCTTCATTGTGTCCTTGATGTCCAAGATTTCTTCATTTGGAGACAATAAAGGCTCATGTTATTTTATCTATTGTGTCCAAATGATTTTCCTTGTGGATCAATAAAATTTGGTCGTCCCAAGTCCTGGACGTGCAGCTCCTGGAGAGATGGTCACCTCCTCACTCAGCAGACCCACAGTGCTCTATCATATAACACACTATATCCACCTATAGATGCATCAAGAATGTCGGATTTCCGGTCATCGCGCAATTCATACTGGGAAGGATTTTCCGAAAAAAACACACAATTAACGATGTCCGAATCCCAAAACTAAAATATGACAATATCAGAACCAGAAACAAAAGTGATATGGTTCAAAAGACTTGAAAAGATCGGCTTTGTCAATTAACTCATCCCACTGGGAAAACAAACATGGTGGTTTGATGCTCACTTTTTCAGAAAATCTTTCCCAGTATGGATTGCACAATGACCGG
Source organism: Boleophthalmus pectinirostris (assembly GCF_026225935.1). NCBI lineage: Eukaryota > Metazoa > Chordata > Actinopteri > Gobiiformes > Gobiidae > Boleophthalmus > Boleophthalmus pectinirostris. The sequence goes on along the minus strand of NW_026571473.1, from coordinate 4,422,957 downwards.
AAGTCTGACGTTCTTGATGCATCTATTGTTCAACATGATAGATGGAACAATCATTTTGATGGGTACTTTTTCTTTATACTAATGGGAAATGCTTCTGTTATTTTTCTGAACTATGATGAGATTTGAGCTGTAGAAGGTTGGATTATGACTTATTATAGTTACAAAGTCTTTATGTTTTATGGTTTGCTTTCAGTATTATTGTTTATCATCTATATTTACTTCAGCAATATATGGCACTTCAAAATGTGTTATGACAGCGCGATGGACGAGGTGACAATGGACTCAGAGACAGGTTTTTATCACGTCCTGACCACATTTTCACTGCTCGTCATATCTCAGAAGAAAACAGTACCCGGCCCCGTGGAGAGCCGGAGCTGATATCAGTGTTTACAAAGTTTTGTCTCATAAAGACACCACAACTGATATTTTGCAGTGACATCGCGCCGGTGTCCTACATGCGTCTCTATGGTGGAATGTTCAGCAGTTCAGACAAATTAGGTGATGAAAGATGAAATGTAATGATTTTGACAAAGATTTTAGCTGATTTTAAGTGGTTCAATTGATTTCTTATTTTTTCTATCCGTTTTTGTGTTTTTGTGTTTGTGTGTTTTGTTTGCTCAAAGTTGGAACAGAAACTCAAATTAAATGTGTTAAAAAAATAAAGTCTCAGCCATTTCAGCTGGTCTTAAACCATAAAAAGTACTTCTTACTTTTCAGTCCAAGCTCTTAAAAGTAGAAGAAAGTACAAATACACCTAAATACACCTAAAAATTTTACTTAACTAGTGTACCTTTACTTTTGTACTTCATTACGTTCCACCGCTGTAGAGTCCTTAGGTGTGTACTCATCTAATTTGGACCCCAGCCAGTCTTTATGTCATCTCTCTGGAGGAGCAGGACTTCCTTTTGAAAACCATTGTTCTGTCATTTCCTCCCTTTCTTTTTAAAGTGGCAAAGAGAAACATGCACAGTTCACATATTTGCTGCTGTTTAATTAATTAGACCTTTTTGGGACATTTCAGAACAATGGTCTGTATTGAAATTTGAATTTAATTTGAATGTAGATAACAGGTAACTATACGTGTTTAGGAAGGACTCTTAGCATTGAAAGCAGTAAAAATCTGAATTGTAACCAGGCATTTAACTCATCAGATATTGAAATCATATTTTT